>NC_134396.1:25562141-25899641 GCF_035582795.1 Mycteria americana | reverse complement strand
CACCTCTGTGCCTGGGAAGATCATGGAACAGATCCTCCTAGAAGCTATGCTAAGGCACATGGAGGACAGGAGGGGGTTCGAGACAGCCAGCATGGCTTCACCAAGGGCAAGTCTTGCCTGACCAGCCTAGTGGCTTTCTGTGATGGAGTGATTACATCAGTGAACAAGGGAAGAGCTATGGGTGTCATCTATCTGGACTTCTGTAAAGCCTTTGATACGGTCCCCCACAACATCCTTCTCTCAACTGGGGAGATGGATTTGATGGATGGACTGTTCAGTGGAGGAGGAATTGATTGGGTGGTCGCATCCAGAGGGTAGTGGTCAATGGCTCAATGTCCAGATGGAGATCAGTGACAAGTGGTGTCCCTCAGGGGTCTGTATTGAGACCAGTACTGTTTAATATCTTCCTCAATGACAGAGACAGTGGGACTGAATGCACTCTCAGCAAGTTTGCAGATGACACCAAGCTGAGTGGTGCGGTTGACATGCCTGAGGGACAGGATGCCATGGCACTGGAACAGGTTGCCCAGAGAGGTGGTAGATGCCTCATCCCTGGAAACATTAAAGGTCAGGCTGGATGGGGCTCTGAGCAATGTGATCTAGTTGAAGATGTCCCTGCTCATTGCACGGGGGCTGGACTAGATGGCCTTTAAAGGTCCCTTCCAACCCAAACTATTCTATGATTCAATGATTCTATGATTCTATGATTTCAGTTAAAATGAAGCTAATGCCTTTCTCTAAATTATTTAAATCAGAATTATTTTCCCATGACAAATAATCCTACAGGTTATCTGATTCAACAGATTGCTTTTTTTTTCTGGAAATAGATTGGTAAATCAGGAAGAAACTTTCACAGAAGAGATATTTTATATTTTTGAGAGTTAGTTAACATTTATTTTCTTGTCTAATGTTCTGATTGGCAAGGGGCCATATTCAAGACTTATTCTTCAGTACAGTTCAATTGTTACATTATCTTTGCTTTACAGTTTAACTTCAGGTGGGAAATTAATTTTATCTATGGCCATGTAACTTCATGACTTTAATCCTACCCAAATCTACACATTCTGAGTATCCCTGAGATTCTTGAAGTATGAGTTTCTGCAGTCAATGAAGCTATAACAGTCAAATACTATTTTCATATTGTAGTATGTAGTCATTTAAGTAAAGTTAGCTTGCCATTTTAACAGCTGAATCTGGAATAAATGGACAGTGCCAGCTATAGTTCATTGTGTATTAAAAGCTGAATTGTAACCCTACCTTGTCACAAGATTAGTATATCCTGATTAGAAAATAAAAACCTGAGCTTTGGTACAAGGGACATATTTATTTTCTTAGGAGAAATCTAGGTGGAAGACAAATATCAGACTTGCAAAAATGAAAACAAACTATTTCTCTCTGAAGTTTTTTTACTCAGATTCATAAATTTATGTCTCCAGGTCACTGCTGAACAAGTTCGTCTAAGATTATATAACTTGTTTTGAAAGAGGCCATGGAGACATTACCAAAATGAGATACACATTTGTTAAAACTTTTTTAAAAGGGATACAAGTAGGTGTTGTTACAATTATTATCTCACCCTTTCTGTGTATCTTTACATTTGCATGTTCCCAATATTATCTATTTAAATTGTGAAGTCTTCAATAGACCACTTTTTTCCTAGGTAGACTACTATTTTCTTAAGTAATAGTATAATGCATAAGCAGTAGAAAACCTGTGCAACTACAGTTCATGTAAGAAGTACTAGTAGCTGACTGGGACAAGGTTTTGCTGGAGCAGTTTTTAGTAAAGTAATTGTTTAGCTCCCAGTTTTATATGAAACCAGCTGTAGTGATTCCCTAAAGCACTGTAGATTTTCCTGAAATGCAATGGATGCTGCATGTATTCAAGAGACTTTTAGGTGATATCAGTGATAAACTGGTATCAGTTTATCTTATGCCCAAAGAAAAACTCTTTAGTGACAAGAAAAACGAGGAACGGATCAGGGAAAGAAATTGGGGAAACATGGGAAATTTGGATTTTTGTATTTGCTTTCTAATTCTAAGGTATATAAAGACAGTCGGAATATTTTTGACAAAACAGATTAATAAATTGGCAGAGCTACTATATTTTATGCAATTTAAGAGCTTGGATTTTTGAAAGATTGAGAGGAATTCCCCTATGACACAAGTTCTGGAAAAGTGATATGTAAATGCCAGCTTCTGAAATTATCATACTAAAAACTTTTTCCTATTTATTGGAGATTGGGACTTACAGTCAGCCTTCATGTTTAAAATAGAATAGTAATCATCCAAGGGTACCTTCTTTTTGTATCAAAAGCCTTTGACAAAGAAATTTTCTAATCTTCCTTAAAATTTATTTTTTTTGTAACTTTGATGTTTTCAGGAATGAGTGGTGAAACAGAATATTTAGCAGAGATTTAAACTTAAATCCTTTCCCATGTACCATTATAAAGCAATGAAACAATTAGCACTTACTAGTGAGGTGAAAGGTTTCAAAATATTACAGTCAATCTTCCCAAAGAGAAAGAAATAAAGTGTAATTATCCCTAATGATATTCAATAACCAAAATAGTAGCTTAAAAATAAATATTTAAAGCTAAGTCTGTATTACAAAGAGGGAAAAAAACTTTGAAAGGAAAGTTTTGAAAACAGTTTATTTGTAATATACAAATACAGGTGTTAAAATTAATGACTTTGTGCACAATTGAGAAAGAACCCTTGCAGCAGCATATGCACAAAGATTATAGTTATTTTTGAATACTGAACTATATGATCCTCAGACAGAATTTATTTACTAAAAAGTAATGAAAATATATTAGCTTAAAATGTTTATTTTAAAAAATATGAGTATTAGGAATATCTATTTCTTAATTTCTAATCCGATTAGGAGATCATAGAAAACTATTGAAATGTGGAGTGAGCCATGTATATGTGCGAAATATGAAATTCTGAAATAAATAAGAATAGTTTGTTAAGATTTTTGAGCTCTTCATTGTTGAAGAGACACTTTGTTTCCAGACCTGTTTTTTAAATTAGTACTTGCCCAAATATGTTGAGACAGGTACTTATTTTCTGCTTGTACAAAGAGAGAAGGCTAGACGAAGAAGGTACATTCTGAATTTAGCATAACTTGGAAATTGTACATTTTGTCTGCTTGTCTGTAAGGATAATTTTGCCTTTTTTTTTTTTTTTACCTCTGCTATAACCTATAATACCAAGTGAAAGACTATCTCTGAGGTATTTGGTCCTGAATGGAAAGGTGTCAACACAGCACTAGAGCTACTAGTCAAATTCTAACTCAGTCATTAAAATTCTGCCCTTGATTTAACATTGCAGTAAACTAAGATTTAGTAAATGTTCTACTTAAACATTTTCCTACAGCTGTAACATGCATAACATTTATATGTTAAACTCCATCCAATAAATTAATTACAGAATCCTGACTCCTTTTCCCCAAGAATTTAATTCTATGCAGAAGTTTATTTGGTATTTTTTTTGTTAAGTGTTAATGTTACATTTATTGAAGTATCATTATAATATCTGCTCCAAAGCCCATCATTTCATGCATGTGAATGATATCCACTGACATATGTTTCTCAGGCTCTCAGGGAAGATTTCTCAGGTTTACTAAGGAGGCCACCAGGCAGCAGCAACAACAAATTAGACACAGATCTTGCTTTTGCAAGGATCTGAGTCATGGTTTACTCCCCCATCTTTCTCCTCAGTTCCTCCCAGAGCCATCTGAAAGAGGGCAATGGAATTATGGAGGAATGAGGAGGTGGAAGTTCTGACAAGTGCCCCACCTGGATGACTTACTCTTCAATAAAGTAGAGAACAAGAGAATACAGAATAAATAATTTTTTTTAAACACACTAATATCCACCATAGTAGAATCCTAAATTTAAATTCAAGAGGCAGAAAAATAGTTACAATAAAATATGAACTGAGGCTACTGGGCCCACTACAAAATTATATTGTAAAGTGAGTCAGTGATGTTTAACTGCTTCTTTAACAAGAAAAAAAGACACACTCCTGATCTTATTCATGAACACATGTTCATGATCATCAAGACTGATCAGTCTTGACTGCTCCTAAATAATCAGAGAAAGATTTCCAAAGACCTCCTCTTTGCTGCTTCCTATGCACATCCTTACACACTCTTTTTCTGTGTTGCTCTTGATTCAAATTAATGCTTCTCACAAAATTTTTGAAAGATTTTGGTAAACAAGTATCTCTACATAATTCACTGTGTCTCCACAGGGCTTTTCTGGAGATTCTGTAAGGTAAGGTCCCTCCTTTACTTAGACACTTAGGAGTTAAAAAAACCCTTCAGTCTTTCACTGCCACTCAAGTAGTCTAAAGAAAGGTTTCTGGGAACTAAATGGTCTTTTTGCAAAACAGTAGGAAAGATTCAAGCCTATCCTGTCACTTAGACAACTAATTACACCATTACATGCTGCAATTACAATTAAAGATTTTCAGCTGATGAAAGGCATGTTCACTGCATTCTCATTACCTCATATTTCCTTGCCAACACTCAAGAGTATCATGATTTTGATGAAACAAAAACAACTCAAGAAGCTGTACTTTCTCAGTAACATCAACAGACTAGTTTAGGGACCACACTGCAACTCCTTCTCCCCATTACATATTAACCATGTTATCTGAAAGAAAACCATCCTTTGTGCTGAAAGTATTTTGTTTAAATTAGTCTTTACAAGAACGTGTTGTCAGGCATTCATTACAATACTACCTTTACTGTTCAAGTCAGCAACTTTTAGGACTCAGACTAGGCTGCTTTCTTGGATTTAAGCCAATTGGCTTCTCTCAGATTTAAATAGTTCACATAAATTGACAAAAGCCTCCTTGTACTGATAGCTAAATCATGCCAAAAATGGGGTAGTAATTTCATATGTGATAAATACAATTATTTTCTATGATAATAAAGAACAGAATTAATCAATACCAGTTTAGCAGATAGGAAAGAATATTGCATTCCCCCACGTGTGTATTAGTCAATTTGATAACTAACCATAGACCAGTATCTGGAGTCCTAGAATAAATAAAAATACAACAGACGAAGTCAGGAAATAAGTGTTTTGAAGACTATTTAAAAGTTGGTTCTGTTTCTATAGCAATATTTAGTAAATCCTGGATTTGCAAGTAGGTCTGGGAAAGTAATATACTTGTCTTAACTACATTTTGAAAATTCCTCATCTTCCCCTATTATTCATTAAATTACACAGAAAAAAAAGTATGCTGCATAGAATATGATATTTTGTATGGTGTAACGTTGTTAGTTATAAAAATTAGAAATAGTTTCAGAAAGGGAGAAACTGTATGCTTGGACATCTGATGCTTAATTTTGTCTTTACTATTGTTAGGAAGAGAACTCAGCCTGAAGAGACACTAAATCTAATTTTTATTCACGCTTCACATTTTCTAATATTTTATCAAATTCCTGCTCCGGATAACAAATATGTGTGTGCAAAAGATATTTCTCTGGCACTATCATTCTTAATTTCTGGTTTCACAATCATTTCCATAGCAACAGAATGATGTTTTATAAACACTACATTGTTGCTTCTGTTTTGAGTAGAAGCAGCTGAGATGTGAGTCCACACCTGATTTTCAAATAAAAATAACATAAAGAGAAAGATGATGGAAAACTTTAATATTCAGATTAAGTTACTCATCTGGTTTGCTTTTGCCCCAATGTCAAAATCTATTAAGTTGGTAATTAAAATGTTATAGCTCAGTTAAGGAAATTTTTTGTTGAGCTGATAGCAGGAGAAATAACTCTCTTTCACATCATTTGAATCTGGATATGAAACTAAGCTTCACTTGTTAATAAAGATGAAAAATCCTAGTGTTAGATATAGCACTGCAGCCAAATAACACATTTGCCACTCAAGTGGTTGGAAGTATGGCTGTTGCAGAAATATAACTCAGGGTATGTTTGTGAGGAGAAGCTTTCATTAAGTTTGTTAAAATCCAAGATAAATATGCTACCAAATGAAAATGTAATAAGGACCACTTTGTTTGGTTACCTTACAGTTTTATCTTCAGTTATGTCTGCCCATCCCTGACTGGGGCTGTTTTCTGGTTCCCTTTACTTCCACACAAGCCTATGAAGGGACTATGCCACCTCTTCATTACCCCTGAACGCTGTGTTACACATGAGCTGTGTGTTAACAGTTTTACAGACTTAAATTGCCTCTCCTGGGAACACATTTACTAGAAGGAAAGGAACTTTGTATAGTACTAACTCTGTTAGTACTCATGAAAGAGTCCTTTGAACATGTGAGTCCTTTGATCTCAGTATTTTATCTTTCAAATTTAAGATCCCATTTTTAATCTATTTTTTCAGTCAGGACCGTCTTAAATGCAAACTGATGGATGTAACTCATGTTTCACAAAGACAGTGTTTAAGCCTTATTAAGTTTAAAACTCATTCCAAATTCTGTGGGATAAGGTTTACAATATATTTTGTAGTCTGTGGGTTTTTTCTAAAGTTTTACCATTTGGTGATTTTAAAATACTACAAAATCTTATTACTTAGCAAGAGGACATCACTTACCATGTATGACAATAGAATTACAGGTTTCTATTAAGTTTAATCAGTCACTAAGTGCAATAATAATAATAATAACTTTCCTATACTTTTCAATTAGACAATAAATTATTGCCAATCTCTTTTACGTAACAACCAAATGATTAGACCATTCACCTGTGATGGAAGAGACTAATTTTCAAATTGCTGTTATAAGAGAAGCTCCGAGTTCCAATTATAGGTGGAATGGCAAGTGGATGTATCTTTTTGTGGAAACAGTGCTTCTGCACAAAAAAAACCCTGAGCAAACAAACAAACAAACAAACCAACCCATTCAAAATTCCTGGGGTTCAGAATAAAAAGAAAAGGAAAGCCATAATGCATCCTCTGCTTAAGTCAGAGTTTCAGTTTCTTCTCTAAGTATCTTTCATAGATTTCATCTAATGACTGGTTACAAAGGAGGAAGAAAACCTTGGATCCACATATCTTCAAGTGTTTTAACTACTGCAACACGTTGATGAAGTGCAACTCATCCTTTTTTCCCAGGCAAATTTTCAAAGAGCTTGATCTCTGCTCATTATTCGGCAAGATGTGTTAGAGATGTTTACTAGTAGGAGAAAGTTCCAGATAAGATATTTCTTCTGAAACCACAAATGATGTGCTAAATGAAAAAGACACACTTGCTACCCATGTTTTTATGATTTCCTTATGCCTGTGATGATTTCCGCATCTTAATCCTCAGAATACTGTTAGTTCCCTGGGTTTTTTTTCTCTGCTCTTTGAGACAGGGTCAAGCCACTTAGAAGGAAGTGGGATAAAGTAGTCTATTGTATTTGGATGACAGGAATGTATTTAGATGTCTGGGATAAAACAGAAAAGGAAGGAGAAAAGTATTTGGAAACAAATCAGAAGAGAAATGCTTATCCAGAGCTGAGTGGGAAGTACAAGGGGAAAGTAGGTTTGGAAAAGGACAAGAAGTGCAGACCATATTCACACCAGATTGCTAATTTTGTTTGTTAATTTTGTTGTTCTGTGCAAGACTGATTCCCTCAGTATTGGTATCTGACCTGTGCAATCACAAACATGATATGAACCAAATGGTAGAACCACATTTCGACTGAATTAGCCAGACCAAATGATAAGGAGCGTCCAGAACAAAGAATATAGAGCTTACACTATCTGCAGAAGAACACATGATACACTGCATAAAGTTAAAGTGACTCAGTATAACGTTCATTTGAGTGCAAGTGCTACTTTTGGTCCTTTTTATAGAAAATCTGAACTGGCAGAATAAGTTTTCACCAAAATTAAATTGTGGGTGTTGCGTTAAGAGTTACTGTCACATACAAATAAGAGTCTGAGGGGTGGCTGAGGGGAACCCTCCCGTTGAGTCACGAGGTTCAGACAGGACCCCCTTGCTTTCTAAACTCCTTCTCAGAGAGGAGCCTAGGTGCGGCTAGGTCCAGTCTTAGTCTCAGACCTGGTCAACGGTTTATTTTCTAAGGACTGTGTGTGTAGCCACTTATTGGTTCAGGGCTTTCACTAAGGCGACAGCATTAACTTTTACACCCCCCCAGTCTGGTCGTGTTGAAGGAACTATCACGGCCAGAGCAGTGAAGAGTGCAGTTCATTAGAGCAACAGACACACAGATTCTTTGGATTACCGGTGATAAATTAACTGTCTGCAAAGCACATACAAATGTCAAGAATATGAGTAGGAATAACAGGGCCGGACACAAACATGTATATAACCCGGCCGGAAGAATATGAGTAACACGGCCGGATATAACACAGCCGGAGGAATACGGGTAACACGGCCGGATATAGCACGGCTGGAGGAATATAAGTAACATGGCCGGATATAGCACAGCCAGAGGAATATAAGTAACACGGCCGGAGGACAAACGCGTTAAAAGAAAATAATAAAGCGACTCTATAGAGATTTCTAAGTTTCCCGGGGAGGCACTTGGTATAACCAAGTGTTCGACTCTTACCCAAAGGTGTCCCGATGGGGGGGAAGAGAGGCTCAGCCCGTCGACTGATCCCGGACGTCAGAGTGATACACGATGGTGTCTTCCCTAACATTCTCTTTCTCTTAAACCATTTTATACTATCTTTTACCTTTCGGGTGGAGCTTGAGTGACTCTAGTCATACCTTTGTTTAGGATTGGTGTAAAGTTTTCTCGCTTCGCTTTTAAAGGTATAAGCTAGAAAAATTCAGTGCGCAAGCTCAGTGAGGGGTGGTCGCACCTTGGAGGCGGGTAGCTTTTGGGATGGAGGTGTGTTTTGGTATTATAATGATGTTATAATGAGCAAAGTTCACCAAAAGGACAGCATTTTGTCAAAAACGTGGCAGGCTGTTGGCCCAGGGTAGTAAATATGCAGCTTATCAGTTCTTTGACACCTTTACGTTCCCCTATTATTGCAGAGCCTGGCCGCGGCATCTCCACACCGCTCCGCCCTCTGGGTAGCGCCTCTTAGAGTCAGCACACCAAGTTCCCCTGGCGTTACCAACATCTAAGGTTGCAGGCCTAGGGAACTCCCATGCCATGGATTCCTTACATGTCAGCCGCATTCCACCTGGGAGGCTTCTTCAATGCTGTGCCTTAAGTGTGAATATAAGTTTTAATTTTTTAAGCCACCTCGGCCATTATCCCACAGTGGGCCACATGGCATTTTTGAGCTCATACTAGGAGACCTAAAACCAGAACGACTGTTGCTAAACTAAGTCCTTAATAGGAATGCTGAAGAGAAAGAAATTGTTACAAGAAGTAGTAATTATTCAATTTATTTTCTTAAATGATGATATTGAAGATAGTATCTGCCTTCACGAATCACCAACAAAATATTTTTTTTGTCAGATATGTGAGATATACAAAGTATATGTGAGATATACTCCAAACAGCAGCAGACATTCACAAAACCAAGAATTTGTTGTTTTAATTTTCTGAATAAGTGTATTCCTTAAGTTTTACTGAAATCTTTTCAAATACTGCCATTCTTATCTGAATGCAACTACCCACCGAAGAAAAGCATATTAAAGTACTTCAGGTGCTTCACACTGAAAAATTAGCCACAGTCTGTCAGTTCCTGTTGAGTGCTTGTTGCAGCACCTGTTGTTCTTGAAATTAGCCACAGCTGAGTTGACCCAAGTTTAGGTGCAGGATGTGGCACAGAGTTTCATTCTTTATGTAGATTGAGCAGAAAGGTGTGGAAAAACATATTTTTATATGTAAGGTAATTGTTCTATGAAAGGAAATAAAGAAAACTGCATGTCATTTAGCTAGGGAAGAGGAGAAAATATGTTTTTGCAGTGATTCGGTGGTATAAAAAATGTTAAGTATAATTGCTACTAAATAAAGTGCATGTGTAAGAGGCTTATGCAGAAAATATTTTTCAGGCATTCCTATGGAAGTTTTGAATTGGATTGTAAAGGGTACCTTTTGCATGTGGAATTTGCTATGATACTTATTGCAATAGACTGATACGATGTATAGACAAATGAAGAAGACACCCATAAAATGTTTCTGGTGATTCTTCCAGGAAAATATTTTAGCTTACATCAATCTAAGCTTAATTCAAGTCCCTATTTTGTAAGCTTCATTTTTATAGTATTTTTATGCTTTTTCTTTCCTTATAGTGAGGATACATTTGCTTTAAAGCTTCTATTACAAAATGTATCTTATAGCTGTTCAGAATCCTACAGTATGTCCTAAGGACATCCTGTAGTATGTCCTTAGTTGGTGACTTTCTACATATTTCCTGTTTTGACTTTTGTGATGCATGAAAGTAGAGGATTCATACAAATTATCAAGAATGCAAACAAGAGCTCTGTATCTTGGATCATGTTTCTTTGTAGCTTTCCTTAATTCCCTAAAATTTTTGTGAATGGCTTCATTACATAGTCCTAACTTATATTGAACAGTGTTGTTCTCAAAGATTCCCCACATTAATAATTACACTGAATGTACAGATTTACAAGATGAGGAACAAAGACTGCAGTCAATTTAGGAGGCAATAGTAGGCCAAAAATCAAAGCTGAATTTAAAAAAAAATTTTTTAAAAAAATCAGATTAAAAATACTACCATTTTTCCATTAGGAAGCAAAAGATATTTAACCTTAGCTTTACCAATAGCTAGTTTTACATTGAAAGTCATGAAGAATTAATGTTTTTATCAGACTTTGTCACGTGTAAAGTCAAAAGTATGCTGATGGACACAATTAACACTTTTTTTTATGTTGCTCTTATTAATATACTAGTTATTAACAGAGTTCCTATATTCAAATGCTACTTAATTTTTAATTTTTAACCAATTTATAAGAACTTCAGCATTTGCTTTCATCAACAGACTAGTGTTGAGAGACATTTGTAAAATCTGGGGTTTTTTAGTATTTAAGTTTCTTTGGAGTAACTCTAATTTAATATTGCTACAAAGTTAGAAATGTGAATCTTGCCACAGTACAGATATGTCTCCAATACTTGTAGACAGAAGAGACCAAGGAAGTTAGACTTATACATTCCACTGAACTGACCAATTTTAGATCACTTTGAAAATTTAGAACTGTTTTTGCTTATAACCTTGTGTCCCAGAAACCACTCATTTCTATGTGATGCTTGTTGAGATCACGGTTTCTAATTTTTAGCTGAAAAAGCAAAGGGTTGCTGCATAGCTTTAGAGTTGTATATTACCCTTCATGTATTCTGTGTGGTTTTTCAGCATAATTTTAATATGGCAAAATCAAGTTGCCATTACGTCCTTCCTTATATCCAGGGGTGTTGTCTGAGTTAATTTAATTAAACAATATGTAATACAAATAGCTGAAGCAGAGACAATTTTCTGCAGGAGAAACCTGATTAGGGAAGCACTAATGAAAGAGAAACCGTATGCTGATATTCTGTGAGATACAAATCCAGAGCCTTAATTCTTGTATACCCATAGCGACACATGTTCTCTCCCTCTATTTTTCATTATTTGATAGGGGGTGGGACAGGTAAATGGAGAGAGAATAAGAAGATGAAGAGACCATGTGACTATTGTTGCTAATGAGGTGTGAATGATATCAAGCTGTCACCATACATCTTGCCAGGAAAGAGTCCTCAAGGGACAAGAAAAGTGAATGAATTTTGGAACCTCCCCTGAGCAGTTCTGTGTTGCTATGAAGTCAGAATTTCTGTTTAAGTACCAAGTCAGCCCGAACTCTGACCACTTGCATTCCTCTGCAATAAAAGGACGGCTGCCCTTCCTGAAAACACTCTTTTTCATGTGTGACCATCTCAGGGTATTGACATCTTGGTTCTTACTGAAGTTATACTGAAAACATTCAACACTCCAACTAAGCCTCATTCAGCCCTCCTCCCTTCTCTTCAGCCCCTTACGCTTCTCAGGCTGAACAAACACCGTCCTAATATTAGAGCCTAGTGTAAGCAAAAAAGGAAGAATACAGTTCAATATAACACCCAAGTCTCGTCAAATTAAAAGAAGGGGTGTCTATTTGTTTCAAAAATTGTTTCAAAATTGAAACCCATGTGTAGGTCTGTAGTTGTTTTATAAACTTATGTGCATAACCGCGCAATTTGTGGGGAAGTCTCGCAAATGATGCCCTGGCAGCACAGAACCAGCACAGTGGCTGGGCTTGAGTGCTGTGTATCACCTCCCTCATGTTCTTCCACCTCTCCTTCTGTCTGCCTTTGCTGTGACATTACTCCTGAATTTTCTTGGAGAGAAAAGGCAGAGAAAATACGGTGGCTAAGAAAGGCACAGCACAGAGGTAGTGCAGAAAGCAGAGCCCCTAGGGAGACCTGAGCAAAGCTGGGGCGGGGGTGTGTGTGTGTGGAATGGATGGTCTGCAACACTTGGTAGAAAAATGGGTGTTCAGTAATTACACAGAACCAAGGAGACTGGCCAGTCTACTGAAAATAAATGGAGAGCATCAATATCAAGTTTTTAGTAATTGCTTCTGAAAGATGAGTAGTCAGAAAATGTTGGGGAAAAGTATGAATGGGGAAAGTATTATAGTAAAATATGGCTTTCCTGTCAAGTTTTTTTTTTATCATTTTTGGATATAGCATAGAATATTAAGCTTACTGAAAAAAAATTATAGCTAAAATAAAATTGCATGAGTGTATCCTTCTGACTGAATTAAATGTATTAAGAAGTTTTCTATGGACTTCAGTATTCTTCAGTATTCAAGTATAGGCATAAAAACCTGCTACTTTCATCCCATTTCTGTTCTGAAAGCCATGTAATTTAGTGACATATAAAAAAATCACAAGTAGATTTTTACTATTTTTATTTGAAACTGTTTCATGTATTTTTACCTGTTGGGGTTTTTTTTGCTAATGGAGGTGATTAAATTACTTTAAAAATTTATGAAATGAATGAAGTAAAACATTAATTCAGAGTCTAAGTCCCCCAAAATTTTGCAGAAGAGTTTTTTTAACAACACATGAAATCTCCTGTGTAAACATGGAACTTTCTATTGAGGACTTTGGTTGTTACTTTCTGCAGTTTGCTTTAGTTTATTTCTCTGGTTTGTTTTTACCTTAATCTGTTTTTACCAGTTCAGCGTCACTTCATAAATATGAACAAATAAAATCGAGGCTATATTTTTCCTAGCTGAGAAGATTTATCCTGTAAGATATAATTGCAAATTCCTGTCCTTACATTATTGTTGTTTTTATTTAGTTGCCTTTCTGTTGACTTCTTTAAATATCCTGTAAGTAAGCCATGTTTTCTCTGTTTTTAACTGGTTTTAGTTCTTGTTGGCATATGAGGTATGTCTCTCCCAATTATCGCTTTCTAATATTTTAAGGGAATACTTTGAATTCAAAATGAAGTTTCTACATATCTTAGAAGATTCAAGTACTCTATTTATATAGATGAAATTTACATTCATTGCTGCTGAGCAAGTCATACCAGATTAAAAGGCAACTTATTTAGCATTAATTTCATTTTTTAATTGATTCTGGTATGACAGGAGAATAATATATACATTGTTACCTTTCAGATTGTTTCTTGATTTCTCTTGCTTGAAGCTGGAAAAAAGTTAACACCCAGGTCATTAACCCATTTAAAATTGTGTAGGTACTTTTATTGCAGTGACTTTTCCCCAGCTGAGCACCTTTGAATGGACAAATCAATAAATAATGGAACATGGGTTTTTAAATCAGCAATGAGTGCTTGATTTTATTTTATTGTACCAGATACAACATACACAAATACTTAAGGAACTTAACATCTTTAAAACAAACAAACAAACCAACCTTACACTTTGAAAAAACAGATTTACCAGTTCAGTGCCTCACTAAAATATTAACCTAAAAGATAAGTTTCCATCACAGAAATTCATACTACCTAACAACCTGCTAGTGTCATTCATATAGCTGCATTCAGGCAAACAAAACGGAAATAAATATTTAAAAGTAGATTTTGATCTACAGACCTTACTTTGAAATATCAGTAACAAGTTTAATGGAAAGAACTATAAGGTTATGATTTTTTAGACACACTATTCTTGGGAGGACTAAACATCAGGAGAAGAAATGTAGAAGACTGTCAGATACCTGACAATCATAAATATAATACTTTTAATATCCACGTAAGGTAGATACATTGGCTGTTTTCCACAGAAAGGGAAGGCTGGGTGTGGAAAGTTAAAGACTTGTTCAATTTTACATAGCAAGACTGTAACAGAGCTAGAAAATAAAACTACATTCAACACACTAATAATAGTTAATCTTGTGGATACAACACATGTCTGGAAGTTAATATTTTATCCTCATTTATTATTGTCTGGGTGTATATTAGAGAGAAAAGAAAAAGAAAGGATCTAACTGGCTGAAATGATCTTAAGTTTGGGGGAACTGCAGGGCTATGCTCATCTTGGCTATGAAGGCATTTATAGCATAATATTTTGTAAATTAATTGTTGTCTTACATTCTTAGATTTTAAAGTGTGAAGGAAGAAGAGTTTATGCAAGTCTGTGTAAGCAACTGTTGGGTTTTTCTTCCCTTTTGGCAAATACACTGTGGCAGAAAAAGTGACAGAATTATTAATATCAATAGAATTTGGCTATCTCAGCAAATAGAGGACATAATCTCTGGAAGTATCTTTCTAAAATTAATATCCTGGTGATCAAATATTCAGTTCAGCTGGGTTCTTGTATGTGTGTGTGTGTATGGTTTTTTTCCTTTATTTCTGGTTTGACTTTTCTGATGCACTTTTTTCCTCAGAATTCAAGTAGGAAATATCATTGCTTAGTGTCTCTGAAACTTGAACTCTAATCATCATTGAAATGAAACTATCTCTAAAGTAACAGAACATGAGCATGAAAATACAGAGTATTAAATTACAGTAAATCAAAATGCTGTGTTTTGATAGTTTCTGTCATTACTAATATCAGAAGACATGTCATTAATAATATCAGAAGTCATCTAATGTTGTTATCATGATCCTACACATTTTATTAAAAACATCTCTGGAGCTTGAATAACACTCTTTATATTTTGCGAAAAACATTATAAGCCTTCAGAAAGTGGCTTCTGAGGAATTGTCCATGTCTGTAGGAGCTCTTTGACTCCCATGGACACCCTGGTGGCTGAAAAAACCTTCTATGGAGATTGGTTTACATCAACTAAAATACATAACCAGCTTTTTCCCCACTCCTAGCTGCCTTCCCTTTCCAAAGCTTAGACCTGAACAAGACAAATGTGGCAGCTGAGAACTCAACAGTTTATACCCTGACAAAGAAACTATCAGAGTTACTGATAATAAAGCAAAAGAATGAAGCTGAAGACCTGTGTTTTAAGGCAGTACCTGAAAAAGAGGAAGGGGAGACAGAATATCCAGAAAAGGAACAAGTTACATCTAGAAAAAGAAAAAAAAATTAGTTTAGAATAAAGAAGGAAAGGAAGTGTCTAAAAGAAATAAAAGTTTTCTGTATCAAAAATGAAAGCAAACTTTTTCACATTAAATATTTAAAATTAAAACATCATCTTAATATTTAATTACCAAATATAATTTTGGTGGGTTTCTTAAATCATTTGCCACAAACCGTTCATACTCTTCAGTTGATAAAGGGATCTGGTAGCTCTTCAGCTGCTTAGTAGGTGTCCTTTAGACACATTTGTGAAATGTAAATCATAGGTTAAAATCATCTGGCCTCTCCCCCTCTCCTGTTCCCATCTTAACAACACCTAACAAGTAATGTATCTACACCATCATCACTGAACCCTCACTCAGTCTGAAATAGAATGAGAGTCAGAACCCATGTGGCCTAAACCTTTTTTTAGGACCTGAGGCAAACAAATCTTTCAGCTTTATGCCAGTGCACATGGCAACACTTAGCTTTAAAAATGCTGCTTTAGTGACAGCTAGTATGGTAGTCCCTTTTCTTGAAGCACTTGGGCATCTGAGGTAAATCAAATGTCTTATGCTTGTAACTTTCTTCAAGAGTTACCACCTCTTGTAGGGTTTGAACATTCAGGACATTTTATACTACTGTGCTTCAGAAAGGCCTATCAGTATTGCACAGATATTTTGCAGGGTAACCTGTGATACGTCATCAGTTCATCACCACAGCAGACTGTGGATTTCAGAAATACAGAGATTTTTAAAAAGATTGGATAAATTCACACATGAAAGACCTGTGAGGGGCCACTGGATACAGAAATGTACTTAGTCTACTAAGCAATTTTCTGTTATTTTCCCCTGAACTAGCTTCCTCTTCTTTTTTTCCTCACAATTTCTCTTTTGTGAGTTAAAGTAAACATAAGAGTGAGTAATGCAGTGTAACTGTCCTTACACTGGCAATTTTTTATTACTTTTCCACTCAGCCATAGAATGGTTGAGTTTGAAAGGGACCTCTGGAGGTCTTCCTGTCCAACCACTCTGCTCAAGCAGGGTCAGCCAGATGACTTTTAAGTATCTCCAAGGATGGAGATTTCACAACCACAATATTATTAACAATAATTATTATTACTAAAGACTTTCATTCATCTATATTTTCTGTTTATATTTATTAAGTGTAGTCAGAAAAGATGGTTGAATTGACAAGTGTTTGAGGATTATGCCATTTTCAGGAGAAACAGAGGCCATGACATAAAAGTGTAGAGTTTAACTCATTCTCCCTCAATCTCCTCAAAACCTAAAAAGCAGTTCTATCAACACTTCCAATATTCTGTCTACTAAAAATAAATGCGTGTATGTACACATTGACCACAGTCAGCTGTATTGTGTAGAGATGAAATTATAATATTTAATGTGATTGCATATTATAATTGTAGCAGTGATGATCTAAACACAAAAAACAAATTCTGTATCTTTTTTAGATCATGTAGGAAAGCATAAAAGAGGAAAAAAAAAAGAAAAAAAAACCCTTCACTTTTTTTCCAGAGGTCTACCTGACAGCACACCCTGTTCATGCTATGCCCTTTAGTGTGATTTCATAAATGCTATTTCATTCACAGCAAGGAATATGCAGGGAAAAATTTAAACTGTGAACCTTTTCTTTAGATTTTAGATAGATTATCATCTCTGACAGCATGTACTTTGCAAACAAGGCTCTCATCTTAAACAATCTGTTGTCTTTTTGTATACGTTGTTTTGCAGAGTAAGGGAAGTATTTCCACTCATATATGTCTTGAAGATATTAGCACCTGCAAAGTCAAAGCCTGATCATCCTCTTTCAGAAACCCCAACCTCAGCAGAATACAAGAAACCAGTTTGTCAGAGTAGTCTCTGTGCAATAGTACTAAAGAGACTCAGCCAAGGAAGTAGAAGTGGTCATCTGTAAATTTCATTACTATTCTAAAAATGCCTACAGCAATTTTTTTTTTAACTTACTTCTAATAAATTTATTTCTTGATAAACAAATCAAGTTTCCTTGATAAAAGAAAACAATGGTGTGGGTAACATCTTCATACTTACATATTCTTTCTAAGAAATGATCTAGACTAGGCTTGTAGAGATATATGTAGACTGCAAAATTCTACCTACAAAGACATATTTTGAAATTACTATTTCATTTCATGGTATATATATCTTCTTGTGACAAAATATGAAAAGCAGAAAATGAACGTATTTATCTTGGCAGACAGCAGCTCTGAATGATGGGTTTAATGAGAACTAAACAGGTGAAATTAAACTTGAGTACAGCAGACAAAACAGTAATAATTCAAAAATATCAAGCTCTGCCCCAGCACCCACTCTCTCTTCCCTCTAGAGAGTCATACAGTATTTTGCTTATAGCATTGCTGCATGCGAGTAAGATCACGGTTTTGAGACAGTCATCTAAAAGGCTTTTGAAGCCTCATTTTAACGATGCCCTCAAGAGAAATATAATGTTTTTTAAAAACAGTACTATCCAGAAAACTCTTGGCTATACACACAGCATTTCCATCATGTCATGACAGACCACCCTGAGCTGTCAATAGTGTCTGCTATATAAAAAATTGCAGCACTTATAAGACATGCTTCACTTTACACTTAAATTCTCTTAAAAGTACGGTGTATCATGTGCTTTACTCTTGCCTGTCTGTTTTCAATAGGTGTCTTGCTATAGAATTCTGTATTTTTCACATTTCTAGTGACCAGTGGTGAGACTTAGCTGAACTGTAGATATTGTTCCATTTCCACACATAGCTCTAGCACCTTCAATATTATGCCACCTAAATTATTAAGCGTAAACAGGATAAGAATCAAACTCCTTGTTTTGACAATATTGGCATATTTTTCTTCTGGGGTGTCCACTTATCTGTGATAATCCAGCTCACTGACAAGTGAAATCAGGTGAAAACCTTAGTCAACCCCTAAATATCTGTAAAAATTATTTATCCTCTTGGGGACTATACAAGAATGTTGAATCTCAGAGTTTTATAAAACCACGGTATATTATATTTCCAAAGAAGAAATATAATAATAATAATAATAATAATAATAATAATAATAATAATATTTTACTGTTACTATTTCTATTACTATTACTATTTACTAGAGAGTATTTGTGCTCTCACAGCTCATGGAATCTATCCATGGACTATGAATTCTTTGCATTCAGTGACACACATCGCACGAGCAAATACACATCTCTGCCCGAAAATGCTGAAATCCTGTATTGGTTAAAAGACAAATATCTGAAAATAAGCCTGTTATCTCTTAGGCATAAAAGGATACCTTCACAATATTGAGCAAGCTGACATACAAATTATCTGTCAGCTGTCTTCAGTGGGAAGATGTATGGAAAAATCTTTCAAGATAGTCAAACTTTGGTTACCCTAACAATGCCCAGATTGCCAAGTGATTGTAATTTTATAAACTAATTTTTTTTTTTTAAAATCTTGAAACCTCCTCATTGACTTGACTGACAACTAATACATTTCACACCCCTCAGTGACTGCCATCAGGTGTTAATTTTCAGTTATGTTTGGCCTAGACTAGATTTGAACCATTGACCCATTAATGAAAGTGTCCGCATCCCATTGCCAATCTTTTAAGCTCTCCAGTCCTCTGGCATTACTTATCTCTAAAAATCAAATAAAAAGTTATTAAAATGTAGCTAGTATCACACAAACCATTCCTCTCAGTCTTTTTGAAATGTTTGTCTGTGGAAATAATTACGCAGCAACTATTAAATATTATATGTAAGAAGTGTTTCTTTATATAGATAAAAGTGGATAATGTATTGCTTATTTATCTCTGCATTTTAACAGGCAGAAGAATGACTTTTTCCAGTTTCTAGAACATCAGCACTACATGTTTGAAGGGTACATAGTAAAAAAATTGTATTCTGCCCAAGTAACTTACAGGAAATGATTGATTCAAATAGTTGTTTCATTTAATTTTATACCTTCTTACTTCTAGTGCTGCCATCCTGGTCAGGATTTCAGTTTCTGTCCTGCCACTCAGCAAATTGCAAGAGACTGGATTAGCCAGGGAACTATGCTGTTTGGAGTACCTGCAGGGGGACTAATGCAGCAACAGTTACAAGGACTCCTGTACCTGAAACATTTAGGGTTAGCTCAAAGAGGGTGAATGCTGGGAATACCATCTAAAAGGCTTTTGAAGCCTCATTTTAACGATGCCCTCAAGAGAAATATAATGTTTTTTAAAAACAGTACTATCCAGAAAACTCTGGATAGTACTGTTTTTAACAGTACTGGATAGTACTCTGGATAAAGGGAAGGAGATACCAATCCTTCTATTTCCTCTTCAGAAGTTGTCCCAAAATTGCCCAGGTTACCTCTCTTTGCAAATCTATACCTATGTTATGTCAGTTTTTCTAATTCCAAACAAAATTGTTAATCTAGTCTCTCTTTGGAAAAGTCATACCATTTTACACTATCAATTGCTTTTTTATAGTGCTGTCACTACTCTAAGTTATGTTTCAGTTTTCATAGAGCAAAACCAAAGTGAGAATAGATGAAGAATAAAGAACAGTCACAAATTTATAGGCAAAGAAAGTAAAGAATTCCAACTTTGTTTCTAGTAAGCTAAAGTCTTTTTTTTTTTTAATTACTAAAATAACCAAACTATCTAGACCAGATTTGCTTTACATTGAGATGAAATTTTTCTCATCTAAAAATTATCAGCTCATCCTCTAGTGTTCCTTTACAGTCTATAAGTGATGAACTGTTTCCTGATGTTACATGTGTCTCTCCTGGGTCAACTAGTGAAAAAACATGGTTAGTTCCCCTGCTCCCCCTTACATATATATATATATTTATATATGTACAAAATGAGGAAGGTAGGGATGTGCAAGGAGAGAAGAGAAGCATTCCAAAGAGAATACTCCATCATATTTATATATCAGGTACAGCACTGCAGTAAATCATGTTCTACTATCAAACTTTTAAAAATCTCGGTTGCTCACAATGGATTATTTTCTTTTTCTCTATGCTTATATGAGAAAAACACTGTCTTCAAAGTTACTGAAACACAAAAAGTAATTGGAAAGATAAAGTATACTTTTGTCTTATAAAAAAAGAACATTCAAGTGAACATTCAAGTACAGTTTTGGTTACTACCACTGCAGATGGAATGCAAAACTGCAAGTATATTTGTGGTGACTGCCAATACAGAAATTCAAGCTATACCAGATAATCACTTATTAAACTCTAGAAGGTATTTGGTATGTAATATTGTTGCCATACTAAAGGACTAGTTTCATAGTTACTTTCGTCCTCTCAACAGGTTAATTTTACCTGGGTTTAATTAGTTTTGTTTTAGTTTTTAATTTATCACACACAACTGCATACATAAATCAATTCTATCAAGGTAAAGATTTACCATGCAACTTTTAGGGAAAATTAGACATGGTTTTCTTTTTGAAATATTTGCCATGAGCTTTAAACTAGTAATTTACTGTAAGCAGTTCTTTTCCATAAGTTTTTCTTCCAGTCAAAGCATTTTTGATGGAAAATGTGACTATCTCCAATATTAAAAAGAAAATGTAAATGTAAGGTACCTATTTCTTTGTGAAAGATTTCAACTTCTAGTATTTTAAACACTTAATATTGCTGTACGCAGAAGGGATTAGAAGAATTTTTGGTTGTCCTTCAGTCTATCTGAAAATTTACTGGTAACAGCAAGTGCACAGTCAGTCCATTCCATGAGTCACTTCCATTATATCTGAACTTTAGAGTATTTTCTTCGTTTAGCAACTATCAAAAAGAACAACTGCCTAACAAGTATCCCAGACAGAGAGGCTGGCTAGATTTCATAGTGGAGGTGTTTTAGGTAGACAGCAGTGACTCACGTACTGCATACCTCACGATTTTGTTTTGGGTAGCGACAGGGAGCTGTGTGTCCACCAGACAGCTCCTGTTGTGCGGCTGGCACATGCAACCACACAAGCAGCTGTTTGTGCAATAGTCTCTGGGCTCTGCTTCTGGGATCTCCTGGGAACTCCTCTAGGCACCTTGGGATGCCTGCAGCTGAACAGAAAGCGTCGCTACAGGAGGCTATTGGTGCTGGCAAGCTCTAGCGTTCATTTCTGACAACCCCTGTCAGCTGTTCCAAACAAAAGTGTGTTTGAAGTTTTGTCTGTAGCCTGCTCCTGCCAAGGAAAGGACCCAATGGCTTTTGGCTGGTGCTAGGGAGGGACTTGCACATCAGCAGGGCCTGGTGCTGCAAGCAGAGCCAGGTTTGTGCCACAGGGCGTGAAAAAGGGATAGCGTCCCTTTTGTTCTGCCAATGAGGGAGAAAGGGTTTGGAGAGCAGTACACAGATCTTGTAGGTCAATGGTTGCTCACACAGCAGGTGCTGATGGCAGGGATGCAGCTTTTACAACCATGGGAGCCATGCTGAGGATCAAGGACTACAGAGGGGAGATGGGAGTCACATGATAAAATGTGGCAAGAGCACATTTGCCAAGAGACTGGATGAAGTGCTGAGAAGAGCTTTAAACTGGTGAGACAAGAGAGGGAGATTATGACCCAAAGTCAAGTGGGGAAAGTTCAGGTGGGTTAGATGGAGAAGGGCATGGGATGGTGTGAACAAGGGAGACCTCAGGAGTGATGAAAGAGGGCAAAAGGACAGCTGCCTCAAGTGGACGTACACAAATGCTCTCAGCCTCGGAAAAAAAGCAGGAGGGACTAGAGCTCCATGTGCAGTGGCAACACTACAGCAATATTGCAATGGCAGATGTGGTGGGACAACTTGCACAACCAGAGTGAGCAATGGGTGGATACAAGATCTTCAGGAAATACAGGCAGTGAAGAGAATGGCAGGAACTGTCCACGATGTGAAGGACCACCTTGGATGTGTGAAGCTTATGTACAGGATAGACAACAGGCAGGCTGAGAGCTTGTGAGTCAGGGCCAGAGGATAGGCCACTAAGCATAATGCTGTGGCAGGAGTGTGCTATAGACGACTCATCAGGGTGGCAAAGTGGACAAAGCTTTCTTTAAATGACTCTGTCACAAACAGTTGCTCTCATGGGGGCTTTACCCTCCCTGACATCTGCTCAAAGGGCAAAATCACAGGACACAAGCAGTCAAGATTTCTGGAGGGTATTGGGCATAACCTGGTGAACAGACACTGCATACATACCCAGAGATGATCAGCAGTTGGATCTGCTATTCCTTCCCAGGGAAGAACAGGCTGGAGATGTGACAATCAATGGTATCTTGGCTGTAGTGATCATATCTTGAGATCAAAATCTTGAGTGTTGTGAGGAAAGAGAGCAGCAGAGTGCACGGCTTCAGATGAGCAGGTTTTGGCTTATTCAGAGATTTGGTAGATGGGCATCCATGGTAGACAGCACTGAAAAGCACAGTTGCCCAGGAAAGCTGGCAGACCTTTAAGGACAGCATCTCCAAGTGTGAGAACAGTCGACCATGGTACCCAGAGAGACATACTGGAAGCTAGTTTGGCTGAGGAGGGAACTCATGACAGAGCTCTAATGCAAAAAGACAGCATACAGGAGCTGGAAGCAGGGACAGGCTAGAAAGGAGGAGTTTAGAAACACTACACTGACATGCAGAACTGGTGCTAGGAAAACCTAGCTAGGCTCAGAAGTCTAACTAGGTTCAGAAATGACATGGGAACATCAAGGGCAACAAGATTTTCTACATTAGCAGTAAAGGACTGAACAAGGAAAATGTCCCACTGCTGAATGGGGCAGGTGATTTAGCGACAGGAGACACAGACGAGGCTGAGGTACTCTGTGCCTTCTTTCCTTCTCTTGCTCAGTCTTCACGCGCAAGATCTCCCAAGCCTCTGTGCTTAATTAGAAGTGTTCAAGGAGGAGAATGGCCAGCAGTGAATGAGGCTGAGTTGGGGATTACTTGAGACAATTTGACAACTCTGTTTGATCTGTTGAGCCGCAACTGAGGTGGTGCCTTTGGCAAGGCCATTCTCTGTCATCTTTGAAAAGTCAAGGAGACTGGGGAAGATCTCCAAGCACTGCAGGAAGGCAAATGTTACATGCATATTCTATGAAGTTCAAAAGGAACAAATGCAGAAACTACAGACTGGGGTTGGCTTCACATAGGTGCCAAGGAAAATCACAAAAGCGATTTTTTGGGGAACATATTTCTGGACTCAGGGAGAAGGTGATTGGAAACAGTCAACATGTTTTTTTCTGACTTTTAACCTGACTGCCCCTGGTGATAAAACGACTGGATCTGTGGACACAGATGCCATTTATCTTGACTATAGCAAGGCTTTTGACACTGTCTCCTGCAATGGTCTTGGATCCAAGTTAGGAGATCACAGTATAGATGTGAGGAAAACCAGTGAACAACTAGTTGGATGGTCAGGCTCAGAGAGCCATGGTTGACTGGGTTGTACTCTGCCTGGAGGCTGGCAACAAGTGCTGTAGTGCAGGGTCTATCCTGGGACTTGTCCTGTTCAACATCTCTATCAGTGACCTGGAGGAGAGGACACAGAGCATGCTTATCAAGTTTGCTGATGAACCAAGGGGGGACCAGTTAACATGCTTGAGGGCCAGGCTGCCTTCTGGGGACCTGGATAGGTGGAAAGAAGGGGCCACATGTGACCCTGTGAAATTCAGCTGAGACAGGGACCGAGCCCTAAAACCAGAGCCCTGCAGCAATGTCACTCTGGGGCTGGTGAGCAGTTCTGTGGAGGTGGCCCTGGGCCTTGCTGGGCAGCAAGGTGAGCAGGAGGCAGCTGTTCCTCAGCCAGCAGGGACAGCAGCACCCGAGGCGGTGTGAGCTGGGGTATAGCATCGAGGGATCACCCTTTATTCAGGACTTGCTATATCACATCTAGATATGGTGTCCAGTTTTGGGCGTAGATAAACTGGAATGAAATCAGCAGAAGGCACCAAGAGGGGTCTGGGGCCCTTGTCCTGTGAGGAGAGGCTGCGGGCTGGCACCGGTTCAGGTGCGAGAAGGGATGGCTGCGGAGGCACCCAACAGCATCCCCAGCACCAACAGGAGGAATGGAGGAGACACAGACAGGCTCTTCATAGTAGCGCATAGTGGGAGGGAGAGAGGCAGCAGCAAAAGCTGAAACACAAGAGGCTCAGGCAGGAGATAAGGAGAAGCATTTTTCCTATGAAGACAGCCCAGTCATGAAGCCAAGGCCCAGGGAGTTTGGGCCATCTCTGGCCTGGGCGGTTTCATGCCCCAACTGAGTGAAGCCCTGAGCAGCCTGATCTGACTCCACGGCTGAGCCTGCTCTGGGCAGGCACTGGGGCTGGAGGTCTCCCCAAGTCCCCACCAGCCTGAATTATCCTATGAACCTCTGAGAATGAACTTAATAGTAACATATGAAAACTGCAGTTTATTTGACATATTAGGAGCATTTCATAAAATTGAAAATTAATCAGCTGGGAAACTGATTAGAGCAGAAACTTCAGCATAGTATTAGAAAGGTATAGGAGTTTGCAAATGTGAAGAAGGTGGAATGTGAGAGCAAAATGATAGTTCAGAATTAAAAAGACTAAAAACTGAAGGTGTATCATTTAAAAACTGTAAATTATGTGAATTTTTTTTTTGTAAAAGTAAAAAAATCAAAAAAGTTTCAATCTTTTTAAACTTGTTTAATTTCATAAAATGATACAGACCTTAAAAGTGCAGAAGCTTTGTTGATCATAGAATCATCAAAACATGATATAGTGTTGTGCACTAACGCCAGTAAGCAGCTAAGTCCCACACATCCATTTGCTCACTTCCCCACAGTGGGAAAGGGAAGACAATCAAAAAGGTAAAAGTGAGAAAACTCATGGGTTGAGATAATGACAGTTTAACAGGTAAAGCAAAAGCTGCATGCACAAGCAAATCAAAATAAGGAATTCATTCACTACTTCCCATTGGCAGGCAGATATTTAGCCATTCCCAGGAAGTCAGGGCTTCATCACACCTAACTGTTACTTGAGAAGAAACGTTCCATAATTCTGAACGTTTTCCCCCGCTTCTTTTCCCCAGCTCGGGGATATCCCTTTGGTCAGTTGGGGTCAACTGTCCTGGCTGTGTCACCTCCCAGCTTCTAGCAGGGCAGAGTGGGAAACAGAGAATACCTTGATGGTGTCTAACCACTGTTCAGCTATAGCTAAAACATCAGTATGATATCGACACTGTTTTGGTCACAAATCCAAAACATAGCACCATATGAGCGGCTATGAAGAAAATTAACTCCATCTCAGCTAAAACCAGTACATATACATAGAAGGGAAGGGACCTCTGGAGGTCATCTAGTCCATCGACCTGCTTAAAGCAGGTACAGCAAATGCAGTTCTTCAAGGCCCCTCCAGTAAGTTCTTAAATATCTCCAAGCATGACATTGGAGCCAATGTTCAACCATCTTTAAGGTGAAAAAGGTTTTTCTTCCATCAAGTCAGGCTAACTTTTGTTCAAACTTTGTTCCTTTCCTCTCTTCTTTCCATCGTGCACCTCTGAGAAAAATTTGGCCTTTAGGTATCTCCAGACACCAATAATACCAAAGGGACCAAAAGGGACCAAAGTTGTCCCTTCCCAGACTGAAGAGACACAGCTCCTGCAGGCTCTCAACAGATGCCCTGTGCTTCATCCTCCAACCACCTCATGGCTTCCTTAGGATTTGCTCCAGTACATCAGTGTCTGTCCTGCATGTGGGAACCTCAGGCTGGAGACAGCACTCAGGTGCATCTCACAGGTACTGGATAGTGGGGTAGGGTCCTTCCCCAGACCTGCTGGCTGCACCCTTGCTTGTGCAGCCTAGGATGTGGTGGCTTCTTGCTGTCCAGGGTCACTGCTGCCTCATGGCCAACCTGGTGTTCCCCAGGGCCCTGAGACCTTATAACAGAGCTGCTCTTAAGCAGCTGGCCCCAGCCTGTTCTGCTGCAGGGCTTTGTCCATCCCAGGGTCCAGGCTTTGTGTTCGCTTTTGATGAGGTTCATACAGTTCCTGTCTGCCTGCTTCTTCAGCCTGTCCTATGCTTCTGAATAGCTGAATGCATGAATAGCTCCAGTGCATCGACTGCCCCCCACAGTGTGCCATAATGAACTTGCTGAGAGTGCACTTTGTGCCATCATCCATGTAGCTGATGAAGACATTAAACAGTATTTGCTCTAGAATCAAACCCTGAGATACAACACTGCTAAATGGCCTCCAGTTGGGTTCATCACAACTATTTTGGCCTGGCTGTCCAGCCAATTTTCCAGCCACCCTCATTTCCCCTTCTAATCCATGTTTCACCAATTTGACTATAAGGATATTATGGGAGACCGTGACAAACATCTTGCCAAACCTAAACTATAAAATATCCAATGATGTCCCCTTATCCACAGATCAACAAGCGGAATGGCATGTTGTTCCCTAATTTAAGCTTAATGATACATGAAGGTAGATACATGTAATTTATACCTCTGTCTTACCTGACCAGTGAAATTAAATGAAGAAAAGCCTTCATTTTATTAATTACTTCAGTGAAGCTTATCTATCCTATTTCCAAATTGTCTGATATTGCTCCTACTAAGGAAGATCCCTTTGGTTTAGTTTGGTGAGAAAAGTTAGAAAGCCATGACAATGGCAGAAAGATTAGAATAAACTTTAAGCAAGCAGTCAAGCTTTCAGGACAGTTGATAGTAATTCTTAGTAAAGAAACTTTCTCCAGCTGATTGGTTTCTGAACCAATCTTTGGTTTCTGAACCAAACCTCTTCTAGCTGAAAGGTTTCTCTACCTTTCTCTGGCTGATTGCATGCATTATTGTTGATAATATATACTGTTCTTGAATCTTTTTGCCTTGATAGTGTTTATGGTCAAAATCAGATAATCTCAAAGATCTATGTCATAAGTAATTTCCTTTCCCATTAGTAGGTTTACCTCCCAGAATATGGCCTGTGCCCTCTGTTTATTCCACTTTAGCTTCTAGGTGTAATTCAATGACTTTATTTTAATCACCAAGGGTATCCATGAGTTTACAGCAATCTTTACAGAAATAATTTCTCTCTTTTCAACCTCATGGAAAAGCCATTCTCCTCAGGGATGTGGAAACTATCAGTCTTCAGGATGATATATTCAGGAATGAACAGCAAAGCTTTCTTTCATGTTTTTTCTGGACTGTGAAATGCCTGAGAAAGAGGGGCCATATTTAGTCTAACCACCTGCATTGTGTTCCTTGTGCAGAAACCTGAATGGAATAAGAGGTGCTCAGAATGAAGATGAAAATAAGGATCAAAAAAAGAGTTACCTCTCTAATCATAAGATAAGAAATCATAAAATATGAAAAACCCCTTAGCTTTTCAGCTCAGAAATGTTGTGATTTCTTCCGAATAAATTAGCACTTTTTTTGAGAGAGATACTGAGATAACATGTGTGAAAAGCAAACCATCACCAGGTCTATGACTTACCAGTTGATAGTGAACCAGAAGGTTATTATGACATGACAGCATTTTTTAAAAGCTACCAAAAATCTTGGGCTAAACCGCAACACAAAGCTTGAAAAACAACAAAAACTCCTAAAGGAGAAGAAGATGTTCCCTTTTTTTAACGGAATTTCAATCTCCTGGGCCAGTTGGTTAACAGTGTAAATTTTGCCATCTCTTTAACTTTCTGATTTGTAGGCTGTGAACTGCTGCTGAGAGACCTCCAGGCCAAGGACTAAAGGAAGCTGCTTCTCACAGCTGGAAAGGCTAAAAAAGAATTATGGGGGCATTTGAGTCACAAAAGTCTGCTGTTTTGCAGCATGAGGAAGGCTATTATAGCAGTGATTTCCTTTGTGGGTTCAACATGCTGCTAAAAGCCAAAAAGAAATGGATGTGATTAAAATATATGCCACCATCTTATGATTGTTGTTTTCTTTAAAAAATAATTTCCAACTTTCTTCCAGTTGCCTTGCCAACAGATTTAAGTTCAAACAGAAAGGCTGGTAGCTCAAATCCCAAAATACTTATTCCCTTCCCCTGTTGACAGTCATTTTGGATCAGCATAATCAGCATATAAAGCTCAGAGAAAGAGCTGTGAAATGACAGAGAAGTTATCAGACTACTGAGGATTGAAATATTCTTATTTTTAATGAGGTGTCATTTTCTCAAAGCATGGTGTGCCTCCTCAAATCAAAACAAAAATACAAGTACACTCCAATGTATGTATGCAGAAAAACAAGGAAAACCTGGTGACCCAAAGAAGCCCTAAACCTGATGTTCCTGGAGTTCCTAATTTCCATTAAAATTTATCGAGAGGTAAATTTCATGTAGGAGTTGCACATTAAACTTTAATATTGGGCTAGCTTTGTTTTAGCATCACTGTCAAGCTGATGATGGGAGAGATTTTTCTCTCGTTAAAGTATTGTGAGGCAGATACACACCCAGGATGACAGTTTCCAAGTCTCTTTCTAAGACATGCTCTTTTCCGTCCTCTTTCTTTCAGATCATGTATATAAAAGATGGTTGTCATAGGCTTTACCACATTCCCAGGAGCCTGGGTTTAGTTTCTGCCAGTACTACTGTGGAGTAAATAATTTGAATTTCTCTGTATTACAGGACTGCCTTTGCATGTTAAGGATACGTGTACTTCACAGGGTGGTGTTATGATGATAAATTAAAGATGGACCGTGTGATTATATTGCCTCTCTATTATGATAATAGAGCAGAAACAAATTTTCTCTTATTTTCAGCAGGATAAAAAGCCTGTCATACTTAACCATATTTACTATTAATATAGTAATGTAGATAAATTGAGTAAATAAATGTCAAGGTTCACAACAAAGGTATCTCAGCCCATCACCAAAAGTTTTGCATTATTTTGGGAGGTCTGTAAAATTTAGCATGATTTTTTTGAGCTAATGAGAACATTTTTAGTCAGCAAAATAGGAAAGGAAAGCGCTCTCTCAAATGAAAAAAGAAAAATCCACTTGTAAGATTCACAGCACTTCTGCTGTCTATTTGCTTGGAAATACTCCCAGAACAAGCATTTGTGCTTTTGGATAATCCTGATCTTTTCTGACCCCAGAAATATGGAGAGAGAGAAAAAAAAAAGTTCGTGCATTTAACACTTCAAAGGACAAATTATTATAATTTTAAAGGTTTTTAAATTAGTGAGGAGGGCAAAGTTTACCTACCAGTTTTTAGGTTTTTAATTATTTCTTGCTTTATTCTGTGTTTAGCTTTACAAAGTGTTCTTGCTTCTGCTATATGATAGTAATTTCTACAAATCTAAAAGATGCTATTACTGGAATGTAATTGCTTGGTCTGTTTGTTTTCTTGTTTGAGTCACAGAATACTCTATCATCTAAGTCTAGATTTTCATATTTTTCCATTGAGACAACGAGTTTTGTGAAAAATTATTTGTATTTGAGTGTATCTTTCAGGAGTATATTCATTTATAAAATTGATCTCTTTTTCATGTTTAGTAACTAAGATATTTATTAATCTATTAACCATCAGAACAGGATAGTACAGTTTGAGGTGTGATAGAATTTTGCATGGACACCATAAGATATTTAATAGTCCTGAATTTACAGTAATTTTTTTGTCCTTGATGTGCACTCTAATACCTAATCAAGTAGAGCACATAATAAAGACATGGATATGAAATGCCCTACCCAGACTTCCACCCCTTTTGTTTTGAGATATTCACTACCTTTGCTCAAAAAAATGGGATGCTTAACATCTTCATTAATGACCTGTACTATGTGACAGAGTGTACCTTCATCAAGTTTGCAGAGGATACCAAACAGGGAGGAGTGGCTGATAAACCAGATGGGTGTGCCATTCAGAGTCACCTGGACAGAAATTGTCCCACAGTAACCTTTAAAGTTCAACTAAGGTAAATGCCAAGCCTTGCCCCTCTGGGGAACAGTGACTCCAGGCACCAGTACAGGTTGGAGGCTGGGTGGCTGGAAAGCGGCTCTGTAGAGAAGGACATGGGGGCTCTGGTGAACACCAAGTTGACCATGAGCCAGAAACGTGCCCTTGCGGCAAGGAATACCTCCTGTGCTGCACTAGGAAGAGCATTGTCTGCAGATCAAGGGAGGTGATTCTTCCTCCCCACTCAGCCCTGGTGAGACACATCTGAGTGCTGTGTCCAGTGCTGAGCTCCTCAGTACAAGAGATACATGGACATACTGGAGGAAGTCCAGTGAAGGGCCGCAAAGATAATTAAGATATGGGAGTATCTGTCGTAAAAGGAGAGGCTGAGAGAGCTTGGAGTGTTTAGTATAGAGAAGAAAAAGATCAGGAGAATCTCATCAATATGTATAAATACAGACTGACGAGGGGTTGAGTGAAGAAGAGTGAAACAGACTCTTCTAAGTGGTGCCCAGTGACAGGTCAAGAGGCAATGATCACAAGCTAAAAGACATTGAAATTCCATGTGAACACAGGAAAGTAGTTTTTTACAGTGAGGATGACTTTACAGTAAAGTTAATATCTTAGCTATTTAATTAAATATTTAAATCGAATTGAGTAAATAATAAACAAATGAATCTGAAATACCCTATCCAAACAGACTTCCACCCCTTTACTTTTGAAGTGTTCAGTAGCTTTGCACATAAAGTGAGAAAGTGAGGAGGGAGAACAAATCCTAGTCATTTTTTGCACAAGACAATAAGCAATTGATAATTGGATAAGAGAGATAATATACAAGAAAAAGGCATGTGAGGCAAAAGCAAAACTAAAAATCTTAACAGATCTCTGGACACCAAATCACAGAACAGGTTAGTTACTACGAGACAAAACGTGCAACAGTGGTCACTGAGTGACAGACTGACGTCTGCACCACAGCAAAAGATGAAAAACATAAACTAGAAAACAGCAACAGTGTAGAGAAGCATGAAGCATTTTCTGAATAGGGCTACTAACCAGGAGTAGTAGTAGTACCCTCAGCTTTCTTTTCAGAATAGAATAGAATAGAATAGAATAGAATAGAATAGAATAGAATAGAATAGAATAGAATAGGACTAGACTACGATGGTTTAGTCCCAGTTGGAAGGGACCTGCAACAATCATCTAGTCCAACTGCCTGACCACTTCAGGGCTGGCCAAAAGTTAAAGCATATTCTTAAGGGCATTGTCCAAATACCTCTTAAACACTGACAGGCCTGGGGCATTGACCACCTCTCTAGGAAACCTGTTCCAGTGTTGGACCACCCTCTCAGAAAAGAAATGCTTCCTAATGTCCAGTCTAAACCTCCCCTGGTGCAGCTTTGAACCATTCCCAGGTGTCCTACCACAGGATACCAGGGAGAACAGATCAGCACCTCCCTCTCCACTTCCCCTCCTCAGGAAGCTGTAGAGAGCAATGAGGTCACACCTCAGCCTCCTTTTCTCCAAACTAGAGAAACCCAAAGACCTTAGCCACTCCTTATAGGACATTCCTTCCAGCCCTTTCACCAGCTTTGTTGCCATCATCTGGACACATCCATCATCTGGACGCATCTGGACGAATCATAGAATCCTAGAGGTTGGAAAAGACCTTTAAGATCATCAACTCCAACCATTAACCTAACACTGCCAAGTCCACCACTAAACCATATCCCTAAGTATCACATCTACACATCTTTTAAACAACCCCAGGGACAGTAACTCAAGCACTTCCCTGGGCAGCCTGTTCCAATGCTTGACAACCCTTTTGGTGAATAAATTTTTCCGAATATCCAATCTAAACCTGCCCTGGTGCAACTTGAGGCCATTTCCTCTTGTCCTATGACTTGTTACCTGGGAGAAGAGATCAACACCAACCTCACTACAACCTCCTTTCAGGTGGTTGCAGACAGCAATAAGGTCTCCCCTCAGCCTCTGCTTCTCCAGACTAAACAACCCCAGTTCCCTCAGCCACTCCCCATACGACTTGTGCTCTAGACCCTTCACCAGCTTCCTTGCCCTTCTCTGGACACATTCCAGCACCTCAATGTCCTTCTTGTAGCGAGGGGCCCAAAACTAAACACCGTATTCAAGGTGCGGCCTCACCAGTGCCAAGTACAGGGGCACAATCACTTCCTTAGTCCTGCTAGCCACACTATTTCTGATACAAGCCAGGATGCCATTGGCCTTCTTGGCCACCTGGGCACACTGCTGGCTCATATTCAGCCAGCTGCCAACCAACACCCCCGGGTCCTTTTCCGCCAGGCAGCTTTCCAACCACTCTTCCCCCAGCCTGTAGCATTGCATGGGGTTGTTGTGACCCAAGTGCAGGACCCGGCACTTGGCATTGTTGAACCCCATACAATTGGCTTTGGCCCATTGATCCAGCCTGTCCAGGTCCCTCTGTAGAGCCTTCTTACCCTCAAGCAGATCAACACTCCCACCCAACTTCTTGTCATCTGCAAACTGACTGAGGGTGCACTCGATCCCTTCATCCAGATCATTGATATTACAGATATCAATGTTTAATATCATTGATCAAGATATTAAACAGAACTGGCCCCAGCACAGAGCCCTGGGGAACACTGCTTGTGACCAGCTGCCAACTGGATTTAACTCCATTCACCACCACTCTTTGGGCCCGGCCATCCAGCCAGTTCTTTACCCAGCAAAGAGTACGCCTGTCCAAGCCATCAGCAGCCAGTTTCTCCAGGAGAATGCTGTGGGAAATGGTGTCAAATCTTTACTAAAGTCTAGGTAAACAACATCCACAGCCTTTCCCTCATGCACTAAGCAGGTCATCTTGTAATAGAAAGAGATCAGGTTAGTCAAGCAGGACCTGCCTTTCATAAACCCATGCTGACTGGGCCTGATCACCTGCTTGTCCTGAACGTGCCACACGATGGCACACAAGATGATCTGCTCCATAACCTTCCTGGCTCTGAGGTCAGACTGACAGACCTGTAGTTCCTCAGATCCTGCTTCTGGCGCTTCTTGTAGATGGGCATCACATTTGCTGACATCCAGTCAACTGGGACCTCCCTGCTTAGCCAGGGCTGCTGATAAAGCATTGAAAGTGGCTTGGTGAGCACTTCTGCCAGCTCCCTCAGTACTCTTGGGTGGATCCCATCCAAACCCATAGACTTGTTTATGTATAAGTGGTGTAGCAGGTCACTAACCATTTCCCCTTGCATTATGGGGGCTTCATTCTGCTCCCTGTCCCTGTCTTCCAGCTCAGGGGGCTGGGTACCTGGAGAACAACTGGTCTTACTATTAAAGACTGAGGCAAAGAAGGCATTAAGTACCTCAGCCTTTTCCTCATCCTTTGTCACTAGGTTTCCCCCTGCATCCAGTAAAGGCTGGAGATTCTCCTTAGCCCTCCTTTTGTTGTTAAGGTATTTATAGAAACATTTTTTTATTGTCTTTTATGGCAGTAGCCAGATTAAGTTCTAGCTGGGCTTTGGCTCTTCTAATTTTCTCCCTGCATAACCTCACGACATCTTTGTAGTCCTCCTCAGTTGCCTGCCCCTTCTTCCAAAGATCATAAACTCTCCTTTTTTTCCTGAGTTCTAGCCAAAGCACTCTGTTCAGGCAGGCCGGTCTTCTTCCCTGCTGGCTCATCTTTCGGCACATAGGGACAGCCTGCTCTTGTGCCTTTAAGATTATGTTCTTGAAAAATGTCCAGCCTTTCTGGACTCCTTTGCCCTCAAGACTGCCTCCCAAGGGATTCTGCCAACCATTCCCCTAAACAGGCCAAAGTCTGCCCTCCAGAAGGCCAAGGTAGCAGTTCTAACCCTGCTCCTCACTTCTCCAAGAATCAAGAATCATTTCATGATCACTCTGCCCAAGACAGCCTCCAACCGTCACATCACCCACAAGTCCTTCTCTGTTCACAAACAAGAGGTCCAGTGGGGCACCTTCCCCAGTTGCCTCACTCACCAGCTATGTCAGGAAGTTATCTGCCACACACTCCAGGAACCTCCTAGACTGTTTCCTCTCTGCTGTATTGTATTTCCAGCAGACATCTGATAAGTTGAAGTCCCCCACAAGAACAACGGCTAGCAATCGTGAGGCTTCTCCCAGCTGCTTACAGAATATTTCGTCTGCCTCTTTATCCTGGTTGGGTGGTCTGTAACAGACTCCCACCATGATATCTGCCTTGTTAGCCTTTCCCCTGATTCTTACCCATAAACACTCGATGCTATCATCACCATCATCAAGCTCCAGACAGTCAAAACACTCCCTCACATACAGAGCTACTCCACCACCTCTCCTTCCTTGCCTATCTCTTCTGAAGTGTTTATAGCCATCCCTTGCAGCACTCCAGTTGTGGGAGTCATCCTACCGTGTTTCCGTGATGGCAACTATACCATAGTTTTCAGATGCACAAGGGCTTCCATTGTGCTTGTTGCCCATGCTGTATGCATTGGTATAGATGCACTTCAGTTGGGCTATCGATCCTGCCACCTTTTTTGGGGGAGAAGCCCTAATCCTTATGTCACTGTTCACAGGCACTTCTGTGGTTTCTAACACATCAACAACCCTTGCATCTTTGCTTCTGCATGGATTTCCATCCCCTACCTCCACAAAGATGGCAGACTGAAGGACCTTGCTAGCACACTGTCCCTCAAACATTGGTATGCCATCCCCAGTTTTATCTCCAGTGAGCCTGGTTTTATCCCTTTGTCCCTTCAAATCTAGTTTAAAGCTCTTTCAATGAGCCCTGTGAACTCCTGCGTAAAGATCCTTCGAGTACCTTAACATCCTTCTTAAATCATGTGGCCCAGAACTGCACACAGTACTCAAGGTGAGGCCACACCAACGCTAAATACAGTGGGATAATCAGCTCTTTTAATAGACTGGTTATGCTGTGTTTGATGCACCCCAGGACGCAGTTTGCCTGCTTGGCTGCCAGAGCACACTGCTGACTCATGTTGAGCCTGCTGTCAACCAGCACCCCCAGATCCCTTTCTGCAGGGCTGCTGAAAATGTGTATATCTGCTTAGCCACTATGGAAATGGCTGTGCCTAACTGGAAACTGAAGAGAACTGTTATTTGCAGCTCTAGAAAAAAAAATCCATGAAGTGTGGGTGGTTGAGGTTTTTTTACATCATATGCAATGGATGATGGCCCATTCCCAAAGCACACGTGCACACATGAGCATATTATTTTCTGTATTTTTCTCGGTTTTCCTACTGATGTCACAGGATAATTTGTGTTAGCAAACACTTACAATCTTTGTATGGGTTTATTATACCTAGATTATCATCTCTGCTTACCACAGTGAGCCCTAATATTATATTGGGTAGTGCAATATTATAAAATGTACCAGTCTTTAAATAGTGTAAGATTTGATTGGATAGAAGTTAATTATAAGACTAACTCATAGTCATAAATAAAAGGTATAACTGGAGTATAACTTGTTCTTAATAACAAATTTATTGATGACTTAGAGTCCCCAAATCTTTCACATTTATTAATAATTGTACTGATTTGGGATGGGATAGAGTTAATTTTCTTCATAGTCATTCATATGACTATGTTTTGGGCTATGTATGCCAAAAGTATGTATGCAGCTGTTTTGGATTTGTGATGAAAACAGTGTTGATAACACACTGATGTTTTAGTTACTGCTGAATGGTGCTCACACATTGTCAAGGCCGCCTCTGTTTCCAACTCTGCCCCACCAACGAGTAGGCTGGGGGTGCACAAGAATCTGGGAGATGACACAGCTGGGACAGCTGATCCCAACTGACCAAAGGGATATCCCATACCATATGATGTTACACTCAGCAATAAAAGCTAGGGAGAAGAAGAAGGAAGGGGACATTCAGAATTATGGCGTTTGTCTTCCCAAGTCACTGTTACACGTGATAGAGCCCTGCTTTCCTGGAGATGGCTGAACACCTGCCTGACCATGGGAAGTGGAGTGAAGGAATTCCTTATTTTGATTTGCTTGCAAGCACAGCTTTTGCTTTACCTATTAAACTGTCTTTATGTCAACCCACGAGTTTTCTCACTTTCACCCTTTTGATTGTCTTCCCCATCCCACTGTGGGGGAGTGAGAGAGCAGCTGTGTGGGGCTTAGCTGCCTACTGGAGTTAAACCATGATATAATGTTATTGGCAGAGGGTTTGTATTCAAATTTTGGACTTGGTGTCATTTATCTGATTGTATTATTCTTGGTGGAAAACCTAAAAGAATGTTTTTAATCTATTTTGACTGGGAGGTAGCAATTAATACTATCAGAAAATGATATAAAACACAATGTGAGAGTGATCACTTGCAACATTTAACAGGGCAACTGGCTAAGTCAACAATTCTTATTCAAAAAACTGTGAACTTACAAAGGAGAGTAGCTGCTTAATTGAGAAATGTGTAGATGACAACGCTGACACTTGACTGGCTAGAAGCATCTACTTAGTTGCTATCACTAGTTCTATCACTGATGTCATTTACCATGCATGACTACAATACAGAATAGTTTTCTGGACTGTTGTTGCAGATGGAGTGAGCATGCACTTCACTCGTTAGAGAGAAGTAAAAATATAGTTTATTGATACAGAATAGGGAGTTAACAAAGTTCAATGCGACAGTGTTTTAACAAGATTCAATGGCGAGGTGCACTTGATTATTTACTGCATAGAGGACAGGGTCAGACAAAACTGTCAGGGAGACCCTCCCGTTGAGTCATGAGGTTTGGAAAAGGATCCCCTTGCTTTCTAAACTCCTTCTCAGAGAGGAGTCTAGGTGCGGCTAGATCCAGTCCTAGTCCCAGACTTGGTCAACGGTTTATATCTAAAGGATTATATATATATATGCGCAATCAATCCTTTATATCTCTTAGCTAAGATTTCAAAGTTTAGCATGCTGTTAGTCACTTACCGAGGATCTGTTGCGGCAAGGAATCTCTCAACCTCGAGGAGTAACCTTGAGAGGCGTCCCTGCTCAAGGGGAGATCCTGGTGTGCAGCCCGCTGCCGTGCAGGAGAGCTCAAAGGGCTCTTGGGCTGCTCACTATTTATGGGGGATAAGATGATTGACCCATAGTCATATTTACATGCTGACCACAGGTTTTAGTTTCTTCGGTGGGTGCATTGCACAATAGCCCTAGGCTATTGTGTTGTTATCTGTCTCCTGAGTCCACTTTGAGCTGATGCAGCCATCGTGACCAGATGCATCCATTACAATCACCACTGGTGGTTATCACCTAACCAGGGTTGCAGGAGATAAAGGTCGAGGGCGGGGGAAGCACACCGTCACAGCTGTTAAGCAATTTTTTTTTCTTAGAATGGGTTTTTCACCTAGAAGGATAACTGGCCATCAGTGATGGACATTATACTGTAATGCATCATATAGAAACATGTCATCAGTTAGAAAGATGCACTTCGACAGCATTGAAATATCCATTTTGATCTGAATTTTTCATTTCCCCAAATTCAGCTATTTGACTTCACTTCCTTTTGAGACTTTTAAATAGGGGAAGAAGGTTGGAAGAAAAGAAAAGGCAAGAGTATTTAGCTGTATCAATTTAAAAACACATGATGGTCTTCTTTTAACACAGTAAATTTTTAAAATTATTTAAATGATACTGACTATGTACATATTCATTGTGAAAAAAAATTCTTGTAACTTTTTGTTTAATATGGTAACAAGTAAAGCAGATAATCTATAGGTAATCTCTAATCTTTCACAGCAGTGTATTTGCATGCAAATAGTGTTACTCTCAATTCTTATAAGTAAACATAGTATAATCCAAGGCCTTTCTGGTCTGGTTTTTTTTTATTCTTATATCTGAAGAAGGTGACAAAATGGAAAAAAACAGTAAAGCTATCTGGAGCGTTATGTGATATGTGGACTAGCCTATTTCTACACTGTTTCTGCAGAGAACTGTGTTTATAGGTTACGCAAAGAGTGAAGACATGATCTCTTTAACCACTTGATTCTTTCCATAGCAGAAAAACTCAATAAATGTCATTTTAGTGTATAATGTGTTTAGCTACTTCTGCATTTAAGGCTTTCAGAATTAAAAACACAGTTATAAAGAAATAGTTGAATGTGACACATACTGTGTTCATGTGAATTTAACTCCAGTATAAGGATCCTTAGGGAGCTCAGTATATTTGTTTATAAAAATTGTACCTTGTATCAGCTCTGAAGAGGGTGACAGTGTTAACTCATCATGTGTTTGGCTGTCAAAAATAGCTGTGCGGGCTGTAAGGGAGAATTATGCCACATTTTCATCTATTTCTTTTCATGTCAACTGAAAACACAGAGTGATGATGGGACTGCAGGGACTTTACTTTTCTTGGAAATAATTGAAGAGGCATGCAAGTGTGGCAGATTGCCACTATAGATGTGTCTGCACAACCTCTGCGAAGCTGCTTTTATAAGTTTCTGTTGGCTAGAGGATGCAAAATCAGAGGGACAGCTGAACCACTAGTGAAGAAGAACATCCTCTATTGTGCATAGTAAACTACTAAGTTAATTTATGAATTCTACATGTCCTAATTACACATGATTAAATGGAAGATGTTAACAAATGGGAAAATATTGGATGGTTTACATACATATCTTCAATTACCTACATCTAACTAGCACTTGATGGATTGAGCACAGTCTAGCACATAGAGCTTTTATGCTCAGTGTATTCAGTAAATTTTAATGAATATATATTCCAGTAACAAAGAAAAACTCATGAGTACAGCCTAACCTTTCCTAAACCTTTTTGACATAAAAATATTTTCATAGCACCTGTTTGTTCTTTACTTTGTTTGTGCTTTTTTAACATGCTGGATTTCCTCCCCACCACCCAAGTCTATAAGAACCGTATTTCTAGGAGTTTCATGAAAGGGAAAAAGAAAAAGGATATGTTGAGACATTTGTCATGTTTTTTCCTCTTATGTATGTGATGTTATTAAGAAATGACTTGTGAGCACTTAATCCTTAAGACTAGATTTTGCCTTCACCTATCAAAAATGCTAAAATGGGAAAAGTGCCTAAATGGGAACGTTATCACAGACACAATATTTGCTTCCAGCAAAAACCCCCTGTAAGTATAAAAGCGTGAGTTCTGTGTGTGAGTTCTTTAACACTCTGCACTTGAAGCTCAATGAACAAAAAAGTAATGACTGCAGTTTCTGAGGTTTGAATGCGGATCTTAACCATAGTTTGCGTTATATAAATTTACCTTTATAAAATGCAAAATGTGCTTAAATATGTGAAATAAATTATATGAGCAAAATAATAAAGAAAGCAAAATTTAAGCTATTATATATGCATTCAGAATATTCCCAGATTGGATTCCTGGAGGTCACGGTGGATGAATTTGGAAGAATTTCAGATATTTCATTTTTTAAATTGTCTTGATTGTTGAAGAGAGGTTTTCTCAAAACAAATGTGGAGTTCTAATCTTGGTTTTGTGTAAGATATATGTGTATAAGTGCACTCCCTTTCTATGTATGGCATCAATTTCTTAGAAAAACTTAATGTTAAAAGAAGCTTTTTAGAAGAAGGTTTTCCTCCAGCTTCCTGGAGCCTTGCATTGGTTCACTTTGAACTTTGTTAATCAGACATTCGGATCTGCACAAAACAGGGAGCTGAACTGGTTGTTTAAGCCACACAATGGTGTAAGGAAAGGGGGAACACCTACCTAGATCAGGCTAATCTAATAATGATTAGATAAAAACAAAATGTGTAATGCCCACAGCTGAACATTGTCCCCTATCTCACTTTGATCCCATGTGTATTAGCTGCTGGTCTGCAGGCAGACAGAAAATGCATATACATTACCCACATGTGTTAAAAGATAGATGACCTAAATGACCTCTGTTCAGCCCTTCAGTGTTTTGTTTGGATGAGTCCTCCTTTGCTCTGTCTTCAGAAACAAAAGGAGTAGGGAATTATCAGGAAAGAGCCATCTCCCTTTAGTTCTTCCCACTACTTCCTCTCCACTGAAATATATTCAATTTCACCCATCTGCATGCACACTTATTAAACTGGCATCAAGTGTATGTTTGTGGCCAGCTCAGCAAAAGAATTGGACCCCATAAAGTGCTTGTTAAATTTTCCAAATAACAACATGGAATTTATGCTCCAGATGTCTGAGATGCTGCCTCTTATGAATTGTATTTTTGTCTTGCAAACACTTTCGTGAAGATGTTTTTCAGTTTGTACCTCTCTTCACTGTTGTGAACGTCTGAAACAGATGGTCAGTGTTTATCACTAGTGCATGTGCAAAAGTGCCCTTTTGCGGGGGGGTTTGAATTCTCATCTGATATAGCTGGTGGTAGCTTCTTCCTCTTGCCAACCCCTCAATTTTTTTTCCCATGAAACTTTATTAAGAATATTTAAGACATGTATGTTAATTGAACCAGGAAATTTCATGAATTAGTTCCGCTTATTAAAAGGCTATTTTCTGAATGTCAGGAACACGAAGCTTCTGCCAATATGTCGAAGCATTGTTTGATGTATCTGCATTACAAATTTTAGAGTCTGACTTGTATTTTGTGTCTATAAAGACAGTACAGTTCATACCTTTTTATAGAGTGAAGAAGCGTTCTGTCTCCTTGGAGGAAGACCTTGCATATATTTTATTGTGTCAAAAGTGTTTTAAGCTTACTTATAAGCAGTGAAATACTTATTAATTGAAATGCTGTTAGTCACAGTGTCTTAAGAAAGGAGAACACATTAGAAAACATTGAAAACAATTAATAATTCTTTTATCATACCATAATCTTCCCAGCAAGGTCTTTTTCACCATGTTCTGCTTTATCAAATTTAAAGAATATTCATACATGAAAAATAATGAACATTGAAATTACAGAACAATATTGGTTTGCTGTGATACTAAAAATACAAAGAACCTTCATTTGTTAATTGTTAATGCACATTTATGTCATGTTGTTTGCTATTCATACGAACACTGTGTGAAGATAAATTTAGGTATTAGATGGGTGGAAACGGGCTGGTTCTCTAACAAGTTGGATCCTACGATATTTAACAGACACCTCAGACTAAATTGTTCTGGCTTCTTATTTGTCACTGTGTCATCTGAAAGAATTGGAAATCAATCATACAACATGCATTTTTCCCTTTCGAGAAAAATGTGCCAAAAGTCACTAGTGATATATGAGATGACTGCGATGGGGTGAGAAGAGCAACCATTCCTGTGTATTAACTGTAACCTTTGACTCCCTTCAGAAAAAAAAAATCACTTTTTTATAATGTACCTCCTTTTATATAAACACAATGTATAGCAGACGTGAAGAAATATGAGGAATCTCTGAAGTAATGCATTAAACATGAGTACTATTTTTATAGAATACTGGATGGAAGACAGAAGTAGGCAGAGTAATTATAGACCATAATTGTAAAATTTCGTAGCAAAATTATCTTCTAGTTAAAATACCTTTCATTATTGAAAATACAAACTATGTGCCACACCCATGGCGCTCAGTTCCACTGCCTCGGTGTGTTTTCCTAATAGTGTTTGGGTGTTTATCTATTTATGGTTTTATTTGTTTCATGTGATATAAGCACTGGATCACAGGGAACAATGGGGGCAGCTGGTTAAACTCTAAGCAAAACTCTTTCACATTGTGAAAGAGGTCACAGTGAAACAGGTACATGAGGAAAACATTGAAATCTCACATCTTAGGCTCTACTTCCTAAGCCAGACTAAGGTGGGGGAGATGGAGGGAGTGTGATACTTTTTGGCTGAGTTCCTACGTACATGTAATTCTTATTTGAAAAGCACAGCCTCCTAATTCCAAGGAATTAGGAGTTTGTATTCATAAATTACCTACCAGCTGTATTCAACATCATCTTCAGCAGTCATGCTACCTCTCTGGGACTGAGTAAGGAATACTTGTGAAACCAGAGAGGAGCATTAGGAAGGAGGGTGTGAGACAGAAGGAAGCAGAGTGAGGAAAGTCAAATATAGAGTTCCAAGGAAAAAGTGAGGGAGAGGGCAGGAGCAGAGTAGGTGCTGCTCTTTGATTCATCCTTCCTCTGTTCTCATAATTGTCTAGAGTCTCTGGGTGTCTCACACCTTACAATCTTGCCTGTTTGTGTGTTTTGCAGACAAATTGTGAACAGAGAGTTACAGAAACCTTTGGGAAAGAAATTATTGCTTAATGTTGTGATTATATTTATATTACTGTTCTGTATCTGAAATACACCAAAAAAGGCGAGTGCTTTGTTCTACATTCTGAAGATATATTAAAAGTATTATATGTCCATGTATGTAGGGCCTAAAACAATTGAAAATAAAGCATAGGATATGTGTATAACAGTATGAAGCAGCTAATTCTTCATGTTCCTAACAGAAGTGCTTAGATACCACATCTTTCATGCCTGATACTGATTCTATATATACCTACAATTTTAATTGATGAGTTACAATTGCTGATTTATATTTCTGTGATTCTAATACCAGACAGGTTTAAATTCACTGGTAGTAATTTCCTTGGAAATCTGTTCAGCTGTTCTGAGGTTTACTTCAGAGTTGTTAGGTCTTAAACCTAACCTTCCAGCAGTTTTTCTCAAATACTCAAGAAAGACTGGTTCACAACATGTAAAATGGGAGAGGAAATTAAGTCTTGGCTGGGGCATCACTGGGAAGGGGAATACAGAAGACCTGAAAAAACCTGAAAATGCAGTATTTCAGCTTCTCTTTTTAGACACCTTGTATCAGTTAGCCTATATCAATTTTCAGAATTACATTAGAAATGAAGGGCCTTTGTAAAAAAAATCAAATCAAAAATCCAAACAAGTTACTCCGGAAACTTGTAAAGTAACAGATAGAGATACACTCAGGTTGTACAAGCTCAAATGAGGGCTCACTATAACAGCTCCGCAATAAGCAGCAGAAAATAGTAAAAAGCATACAAAAAGCATGTGAAAGACCATGTAAGAAATCTAACCATTAGATATGCAAACTATGTATTTAAATGATAGCACCCAAAAATTATGTCATCAAAATCCCCTCATTTAATGAGAGCCTTAAGTCAAACTGTTTTCAATTTGGAACTGGTAAATGCCAAAGTGATTAATTTAAGATTTTGAGAAAGGGATAGCTGAAATCTTCCATGGTAAGAGAATCATTGACAGAGCATTTGAAAGGAGGTGGCTATCTGTAACATTGCACATTGTGGAAATTTCTGAGGAAATTATAGTAGAACTAATACATTAGAATAACTCCATGAAACCCCCATCAGTGGTGCAAAATGTGATGAAAGAACTGTTGTGTTTGAAGATCAGATCTATTAATTTGACATTTAGAATCAATATAGGCTAGCCTGCAGTTATATAAATAAAATGTCCAAAAACAGGTTGCATGAAGGAACCATTGAAGAGTGAACTCAGGAGAAACACCTGATTGATGTAAAAATGAGAAATGCTTATGACAAGAAATTTCAAGGTAGTAGCTTTTTAAACGCATGTAGGTGAAAACAGAACAAGAAAACTGCTTTCATTTTCACTTGCACAGGTACTATTTGCTTGGAGACAAATGTGCATGTTTGCACACATGTATTGCAGAAACTTGTTGACCTGGATGTGTAGTAGTAAGGTTTGCATTTTTAATCTTTTTTTTTCTGTATTTGGATCACTTAAGCTCTTAATTATTTTTATAAATGTTTGTGGCTTGAGATAAGGCTGAGTCATCTCTGTGCAATAGTCTACACATTATTTAGTCATTTTACATTATTCTTACTGGTCTATCTCTAATTAAGAAGACATTAAGTGTCCTAAATTTGTGTGATTGAGTTTGTTTTCATTCAGTAACACAAAAATACTACAGTGGATTAATAAGCAACTGCACAAAAAAGCAGTCACCCTCTACACCCTCTTCTTATCACTACCTCTAGGAAGGTTACCCCTTCGTTCTTAGGGTTGTGCTACTTCTCATCTCAAATTTGTTATCTGTGACAGAGCGTATGGTCTCCTTTTCCCATGTAAAAGTACTACTGAGTCTTCCATAGAGATAAATGCCATTGCCTGTTCATTAAGTGCTTTCTCTGCAAAGCCCATGGCAATAGAAATATTTAAAAGTGTTTTTAAATTGTCTCTGTTTTTTGAGATTTCTCTGCTAATGAAGAGAACTTGGAAGGAAAAAATTCTCTCTGCTTTGACAAAATATAATTCTAATACTTAGAGACATGTGTGTTTATAAATGGAAAGCATTTTACAACTATTCAAGTCATTGAACAGGTGTTATTCCCAGTTTAACAATGAGGAGACTTAAAGAAAAATATGATTTGTCTAATACTGAATAATAAATCAGTGGCAAAGTAAGGAATCCAGCTCTCCTCTACTGTAATCGTGGGACCACATTGCCTCTCTTATCACAGTAGCACTTACTAAATGAATTGGAGCTTTGTTCTTCAGCAAAGAAATAAAAGTATTTTTGTAATTAAAAACAAATGTATTAATTTCAAAATAAAACATACCGCTAACTCCAAGTATGGTCACATTTTAGCATCGTCATCCCCCATTGATATTTAATTATTCGACTTCATAGGAGGTATTAATGAAAAAAACACTTTTTCCCAGGGAAAGCAAACCCGTCACGAGCTTGTTGTACAATACATACAAATATTAAGTAATCTGGTCAGATCACACGGTGAATCAGAGTCAGATTTAGAATAGTGTGGTTCACTCCAGCACCTTACTTTCTTCAATGTGATCTTTACAGAAAATAACTACAAGGTTGGCACAGAATGTGTGTAATAGAGGTGTAGTTAAAACACGTGAACCATCTTTCCAGGCATTTTTCCTAAATGTATTTTATCAGTGTTTGAAGTTTTCTGAGAAGCAAAAAGGTATATATATACAGTTTACAGAAAGAACTGCAAAGTACCTTGCTCTTCCTGTTGCACCAAGGAACTCTGAATTCTTTGTTTTGTGACCTGGGAACGATCTAACATTTCTTACTTGTAGGGTTCTGATGGAAAATTTGCTGTCTCCGTTTTCAGTGAATGGTTATGTTATATTGTGTTGTAATGGCTCTGTCTCTCCCTTTCTCTCTCTCACCTCCACCTCCCCCCCCCCCCCCCACACATAAAAGCTTTCTTACCATCTACTTCCTTGATAGGTACAATAGAACTTGTGGATTGATAGCGGAAAAAACATTTCAGACATCTGTTGTTGGTTTATAGTGCAGGTCAAGGTATTATTAAACATGTAAGTGAAGTGTAGAGACATTTATTTCACTAGTTTCTATGTGTTTTGTCATTAGAAAACTAAAGCACAGCATTTGCCACTTGTTCTGTCAATTGCTGTCTGCATTCAATACATCTCAAAAAAGTACATATATGATACTTTTTTATCTAAATCTATTTTCCATAATTTGTTAATTTACACTTATGATATAATACTGCAGAATGAATTCTGTGACAACTACTACTTGCTTTCAGATTTACATTCTCTTGGAACGTATTATGTGGCAAAATGCTTGCATCTAAATTTGAAATGTTAAGATCCAGGCTGGTAAAATTTCTACAGATATTAAAATCACAGTGTCTACTCTTAGGAGCCACAAGGAGTTGAAGTCCTACATAATAAATTTATGTAGAATAACAATTATTTTTTTCACCTGTTGCCAAAAATTTAACATTTATTCCTGTTAGGTCTAAAAACAGTAAAAGAAAATATTCAAGTTGTTAATCAAGGCTTTGTAAAGTGGGAAGTTAGTAAATTATGTGAATGACATAAAACCAAGAGGCATCGCTTATTGTTGGATAGTCGGTAAATTTTAATGAAAAGCTAACAATCCATAAAGTACTCATTACTATGTGGTGAAATGTACATTATTTAAATGATAAGGCTTGTGATCAGATATAAGATATGCATATATACCTAAGGAAGAGAGTACTGTTAGACTATTATTAAAAAGAATATAATGATTATTAAATGATTATCAGAAAGGATATAATGACAGGTATACTATTTGCCGGGTAAAAAACTGGCTGGATAGCCAGACCCAAAGAGTGGTGGTGAATGGAGTTTACTCCAGTTGGTGGCCGGTCACAAGTGGTGTTCCCCAGGGCTCTGTGCTGGGGCCAGTTCTGTTTAATATCTTTATCAATGATCTGGATGAAGGGATCGAGTGCACCCTCAGTAAGTTTGCAGATGATACCAAGTTGGGCGGGAGTGTTGATCTGCTTGAGGGTAGGAAGGCTCTGCAGAGGGACCTGGACAGGCTGGATCGATGGCACAAGGCCAACTGTATGAGGTTCAACAAGGCCAACTGCTGGGTCCCTCACTTGGGCCACAACAACCCCATGCAACGCTACAGGCTTGGGGAAGAGTGGCTGGAAAGCTGCCTGGCGGAAAAGGACCCGGGGGTGCTGGTTGACAGCCGCGACAGCCGCCTGAATATGAGCCAGCAGTGTGCCCAGGTGGCCAAGAAGGCCAATAGCATTGTTGCTTGTATCAGAAATAGTGTGGCTAGCAGGACTAGGGAAGTGATCGTGCCCCTGTACTCGGCACTGGTGAGGCCGCACCTCGAATACTGTGTTCAGTTTTGGGCCCCTCACTACAAGAGAGACATTGAGGTGCTGGAGCGTGTCCAGAGAAGGGCAACGAAGCTGGTGAAGGGTCTGGAGCACAAGTCCTATGAGGAGCAGCTGAGGGAACTGCGGTTGTTTAGCCTGGAGAAAAGGAGGCTGAGGGGAGACCTTATCGGTCTCTACAACTACCTGAAAGGAGGCTGTAGAGAGGTGGGGGTCGGTCTCTTCTCCCAGGTAACAAGTCATAGGACGAGAGGAAATGGCCTCCAGTTGTGCCAGGGGAGGTTTAGACTGGATATTAGGAAACAATTCTTCACTGAAAGGGTTATCAAGCATTGGAACAGGCTGCCCAGGGAAGTGGTTGAGTCACCATCCCTGGGGTTATTTAAAAGATGTGTAGATGTGACACTTAGGGATATGGTTTAGTGGTGGACTTGGCAGTGTTAGGTTAATGGTTGGAGTTGATGATCTTAAAGGTCTTTTCCAACCTAAACGATTCTATGATTCTGTGACTCTTTATGTGTAGTCTCCTATGTAAAGTAAGTACTGATTGTCTAATTTCTCAAAGTATTAATGAAAGTATTCAACAAAAGCAAATGTAAAGCCTGGCCCCTGGGATGGACAAAACCCTGCAGCAGAACAGGTCAGGGACAACTGGCCGGGAGCAGCATAAAAGGCCTTGTGGCCCCAGGGACACCAGGTTGGCCATCAGGCAGCAGTGCCTCCAGGCAGCAAAGGCACCGCCACAGCCTTGGCTGCATGAGCAGGGGTGCAGCCAGCAGATTTGGGGAAGGATCCTGCTCTGCTGTCCAGGACATGTGTGCTGTCCCCATGTTAAGGCTCCTACACACAGGACAGACACACAGGACCTACTGGAGAGACTCCCAGGGAGGCCACCAAAGTGGCTGGGGGCTGGAGCACAGGGAGTTTGATAAGAGGCTGCGGAGCTGGGTCTGTTAATTCTGGGAAAAACCAGTCTTGGTGGGGCCTTATTGGTGTGTACAGGTACCTGGTGGGAGGATACAGAGAAGACAGAACCAGGCTCTGCCCAATATTGCACAGTGGTAGTACTAAAAAAAAGTGTAACACAAGAAATACCAGCTAGATATTAGAAAAAACTTTTCATTCTAAGGGTGATTGAACTCCAGCACAAGTGGCCTGGAGAGGCTTTGGAACCTCCCTCCTTGGAGATATCAAAACCCTGACTGAGCATATCTGAAAAAGAGACTATTTGCTTCATCTCTCTCACATGTTGTCAGGGAGAGTGTTGGTGGTACAGCCACAGGAGCAGAACAGCAGTACTCAGAGACACAATCAGACGTGAATTTCCTAAGCAGGATGTATACATCTGGAGGACTGCAGTTTCTTTTCTAACATTTCTATTCCACAGCCAGTTCACACACTTCGCATTCACACAAGCCAGGGCCCAGTGGTTGTGGCCCAGACAAGCCCAGCACCAGGGTTCCAGGAGCACAACACTCAGGCTAATAGCTGGTGCATCCAATGTGGCTGGGTGGCCAACCCCTGTGCTCTATGGATCCACCCTCACACAGCATTGAACACCCATGGATGTGTGTCCCTCACCAAAGAACTATTGGTTTTAGTGTTTCTTACTTTGTATGTTAGGTAGTCAGCACGTGCTGATCATGTGGCATTGGGTCACTCTCTGTGGCTGTCTCCCTATCCAAGGCTGGTTAGCAGCTGTCACCAGGGTTTCTGTCACCTACTGGTCTCCTGCTCCAGATGTCTTAAAGAAGTGTGAAGCTCACTGTGGTTATGTGAAGAGGTTTGTCTGTTGCTTCTTTGTTTTCCAGCTCAAATGTCATTTATCTAATCAGTTAGTGCCAGGTACACATAGTCAATCTTTTCTTCATCTAAACAGTGTCTTCAGGTAGGCTTCATCACATGATGACAAACACCTAGGGCTTTGACACTGATAAAAGGACAAAAAAACTTTCTTCTCATAAGATATCTGAAATAGATAATTGATACAAATGGTAATATGTTTAATTTTCCACTGTGAAAATAATGAATTATAAATGAAAGAAACATCAATGAGAGAGGAATTCTGCTGTACAAGAATTTGTGGAGTTTTGAAGTGTATGTTTGTTCAGAGAGAGCATGAAAGATCTATTTGCTCATCAGAATGCACAGGGACAGGCCAGGGATGAGGGAGATCCAAATTCCGGTCCTTCCCAGTGGGATTTAGAGTTACGTTTCATAGCAAGTAGCTATGAACTGGATACAGCAGAGATGTCAGCCCATTCGTTCTGTATCTGTTTGACAAAAAAAATGCAAAAGACCCATACGCTTCTCTGTTAACTACAATAATGTCATGAACTTGCTTCTTGCATGCTTTTCCCACAAACTAACCACCCCACTAAAAGGTAAGTTCCTACATTCTTGAATGAAAACAGATTTTGAAATGTTGCAACTTAGACAACACCAAGTAATTTCTAACCTCCAAACTGCTGATCATTTGCTCTCAGACAGAGCAATCTCCAGGTCCCTGTTGACAGCAACTCCATAAAATACCATTTTTAGCTTCTAGCTGTCCTAATGAACATGTGATAAAATAGTTTCAGTCTTCTAGACCATTCTGTGATCATCATAAATGAACAAAGTGATAGCCTACACATTACATCATCTACAGCAATGCCCAACATGTCATTCTTGTTAGTCACACTTACAAGACATGTCCCCATTTTATGGTACAGTCCACAGTTGTATGTGTTCCTTCATGATTTGAGACAAGAGAATGCTGAGAAGTTGTCCTAATGTTATGAGCCATCAGTCCTGTAGACCAGCTCCTTAGCCCTCATTAGTGCTTGAGCTGATCACAATGGAAGAGTACACAGAATAGTACATAGTATTAAAAAATGCTTTTACTTTAAGAGCATATTTACTTTTCTCTGAGTGTGATTTGCCAGGTGTAATATTTTGTAGTTATTCAAATGATGTAGCTCATCACCAGGAGAAATATATACACAATAAAACTTGAGGTATACAGCCCAAATATTTCTTAAAGAAATTTTGTTTTTTTCAGTATTTGTAATTCTTCAGTAAAAATGATAGGCTGAGACATATTTATAACTAATGTATTTTTAACTTGAGACTTTTCTCTGTTAATTGCAACAAAGCAAGTTGTGAGATGAGAACAGACTTGCTTGTTTATAAACTTTGAGTTCTTCAAAACTGTTTTCTCACACACTTGCATGCTTGAAGTGAACCAGGACCTTAGCCTTTGACATACACGTTCTGTAAAGTAATATTGTAGAAGACAAATCATTAACCTCTTTGTTTAGAAGTGCATTTTTGTTTTCCAGTGGGAGCTCTAAAACATTGGTTTAACTGGAAGCTGCACCAAAAAAAAATTAAGTTGGCAGCTGTGAATAATGGGCAGCAGTTACCATTATACTCTAAGGCTCTGAACCTTTTTTACTTTTCCTTTTAACTACCATATTTTATGATGTGATTTCAGAAATTGTCTCATTCATTAAAACAAAAACAAACAACATTTTAGAAAGTTAAATACAGAGGAAATCTGTTCTGCAGCAATGCTTGATATTTTCAACGTTTGCTTTAAGAGTACTGCATGTCACCTGTCAATATTTGGTAACCCAGGCAGGCTGGTTTTCAATAATTCTAGTGTATCTGAAAACTTAAAATAGTGTTGACTGTAATATAATTTCCATCTGTTTAAATTGTCTTTCCAGACTTCACAGTAAAAAGTTTTTTATAAATATATTTTTTCATACTCAGTAGCACACCTCCATAAACTGAATTGACAGAAGAAATGTTTCTGGATATAACCTAGACTACAATAAGAGGCATCATAAAATAGATGTATCTTGTCAATTCTGCACTCCCAAGAGTGCACTCCCACACCTGCAATTAATTCTGATTTTTCTCACACCCTTAGAATTTGCACTATGTTATTACTGGTATGTCGTCTTCTTATACCAAATGATAACAAAACATAGGACAGTTACAGTGTCCTTTGAAAGGTTATGAACGGTATAAGAACACATCATTGCATTATCTTTAGCATAAATCATAGTTTTACAAGGTTAGACTTGAGTGACTTCAATTTAAATTCTTTAAAAAGAATGCTCTCCTCTTCATCATGTGATTTTCCAATATTTTTTGTGGTCTTTCCCTCTTTCTGTTTCTTCTTATGTAGAACAAGTTTTCAATGAAAGCAACTAAAACAAGTAATTGCATTGTTACACACCGGACTAACTAGGATTATAGTGCCATATTGGACTAGACCCTGGAGGAAGTAATGGAGACTCCTGAATATTCTCAATTCTATTCTTAAAGTAATGTGCAAACATCAAAGTTGGGTTATTAATATAAACAATATTAATATAACTACTTTTATAAATGGATGTTATGAAGGGAACTAATATATTTAAAAGGTTAAGCATCTTATACCTCATTCATCCCATCATATGACTTCATCCTCCTGTGAATTTGCAAATAAGGTATTTTCCTGAAAATTTTTAGATTGTAGTTTTTTCTGTACAGATTTGATTTTTTTTTTGTTTTGTTTTAGAAGAATGCAGTCTTAATTATTCCATTACTATGAAATAGCATTATGATGTATTACTGGGTTCTGTAAATCATGGAATCAGTTAGGTTTTATATTAGTTCTTCACAATTTCCACCACTAAGTTTATATTACTTATTCAGCACTGGTTTGTGCCTTGGCTATCAAAGTCAGACTCTTATTGTTTTGTTGATCTTCCCAAGTCTTTGTGGTGTGTCTTCTGACAAAAACTATCTTTTTTAAAAAACTTTTAAAAAACTGATTAAGATTTGCAGGGGATGTTTTGAAGGTGATGTTTGTCTGAGCCTTTGATGTTTAGCAGTTCTAAAATTGTGCATACCATAGGGTATCTGAGTAAGATAGGAACTCAGAACATCAGAGTGCACATAATATTGCAGACAGCTGTCACTTTGGCAGATGAAGATAACCAACATGAAGCCTAACTCATTATGTATATTGTGGGATGCTTTTGTCAAGATTTGATTAAACATTTCTGCAGATACTGCTTTTTCCCACACTATAAGTAATTTTTCCAGGGGCCTTGGGGGTTTGTTTTAAGCAGAATATTTTTGGATTTTTACATTCTTACAGACATTGACTTCCTAGTCAATTGAGGAACCTTGCAGAGTTCCTGCAACAACTTGTGAGACAGATTAGCCACAAATTTAAAATTCTGTGATATGACTGTACTCACAAGAAAAGCCCAAGATTTGAAGAGTCAAGGATGTGGGAGTGGCCTTTTTATATGGTCAATTACTGGATTCACTAGATTACGCTGATGTTACTTCTTGTTTCTGCTTTGTGTATGAATTGATTCAATAGAAAACAGACCAACAGCTGCAAAAATACCAGTAATGTAAAACTGTAATGTATTGAAATGAAAATGTAATTCAAACATTAAAATAAAGGGGAAAACAGTCCCCCCAAAAATAAAGTTTTAAATTTGCTTTAAAAACATTAAATGCATTAAAGTTCTGACAGCTAACATTTTCTACATAATGGAAATTCTGCCACATGGTTAACTCTCAACATTTATTGTAATTGGGTGGTAGAAACTCTAAAGAACAGCTTCAAAATCTGATTAACATGTAAACTGAAGGCTTAGATCAAATATTCAAATTGCATATTTTTATTTTCAAGAATTTAATTGATTTTATGCCTCAGTGGATAGAGAGATCCTGATTAATAAAAAACTTGTGTTACATGACTTAATGTTGCTAATAACATTCAAATCTTTTATCTGAAAATAGAGATTTCTGAGGTTTCAGAGCTGCCTTTTCTCTAATAAGTGTTAGATGATAGCATGATAATAACCTCTAATAACGGTTGATGATAGTATGTGCCATGCACCTCTTAGTACCAAAAGTTAGCTCTCTTCCAGTTCATAATATAGTTGTGTTCAGTTCTTCCATTAAGGAAGTGTCATCAGTTCTTTCTCAACTACAGGTTTCAAATTTGTGAATAGTTTGTTAACCTATAAAATTATATCCAAAACTTTTTCAACAGAGAAAACAACTCCTGTCAGTAGTTACTTTTAATATATTTATGAATGAGTTAATCAGCATTTATGTGCAGTCCCTGTAAAGGTAATTAGTATGTTTTAATTTATTAATAAATTAATAATCTCAATTTTATCTGCATGTTACAAAGATGTTAACATAACTGGGTATCCAGCACTTCCCATGAACACTTGCAAGTTTGAAGACCCATACAACAGCATGAGAGAAAAAAAACCAGATTTTCACCTAAATACTGTTGGACTTCAACCCTTTCTGGCTACTCTGATTTCAAATTATTACTAAGAACTGAGTCAAATGTGAAAGTTGTTAGATTAAACTGACATAAGCCATTCTTACTTTGAAAATGAAATAGAATTTCTCCAGAAGGGTTTACATCATGTTTGCTTAGATTTGTCCTCTATCTAAAATCAATTCCATGAGCATAGGCATATAAAGAAGCTATCATTATTAAGGAGTGAATATTTACAGTATAATGTGTCCTCTGATACCTGTATATACATTCCTAACCCATAGTAGAGTTTTTATAGATAACCATTTATGAAAGGGTGTATAACTATAGTGGCAAGCCACCTGCAACTTTGACTTTAAAATTACCAATATTGTGCTGAAAGCAAATGTTAATGTCAGTGCAGCTTGAGGAAAATTCAAACTGTTTATAAATGGTGCTAATTATGAGAGAATTACTTTTTCTGAAGTGTTTTTTATGCCTTTGTCTCCGTAAGGCAAATTTATTTATGAATTGCTAAAACCCGATTTTTTCCAGGAGGAAAAAAAAGTCAACATGATATAATTACGTTTTTATTAAGGGGGGTGTAGGCTGTGTGTGCTATTACATTCTTTTAAGCAGACCAGCAAAATATGAATCAGATGTAACCACCAACTGTTTGAAAAATTGCTTTCAGTTAACAAGGAATCATCATTAATCATTTCAACTGGGGGGTCCTGCAGGGGTCTGTTTGGCCATGTTGTTTTTCAGTGTTTAAAAAAAGAGAGATTTGAATGATGGAAGAAACCATAAGCTTTAAAAATCTGTGGCTGACAGACAGCTGGGCAGAAGTGTAAATTCCCAGGAGGATAGGATTAGAATTTACGAAGATCTTGGCAAATTAGAGAACTTATCCAAAATCAACAGTATGCAACAAAAATGCAAGAATACCACCACAAAATGCACAGAAACAGAATAGAAATAACTGCATAGAGTGCAGAAACACAAAAATTTAACACAGCCTGATACTGCAAGTTCCAGTACAGAATAGACAAATTCTTTAATAGATCCCACACTACTGCTTCTTGAACCATCCAAATTTCAGGACTTATTTAAGCATACCATAGTTCCTTCCCTGCCTGTCCTATACACCTGAGATTACTTTCAATGGCAGGTATGTAAGGGGAAAGTGCATGGTGAGGTTTCACCTTGGTAAATAGTAAGAACATACTCTAGGACGTGTATCTGGGCATCATGACCGCTGGAGTTAAGGTAGAGAGCATCTGCCCTGAAGGCCAGATGCAGCCATTCCAGTTCACATAAATGAAAGAAATTACCAAAGGAATGCTGCAAGAAAAAGCTAGCCTTTAACAGAAAACATTTGATAGTACTGTCATTTAAAATATGGGCTCTATACTGTGTTAGGGAAGCCTAAACTGTAATGTTTTGGTAACAAAGCTGGATTTTTCCATTAAGGTTAATACTGAGAAGAAAGGGAAAGAGAGGTATTTTATGCAAGTATAGATTACCTGCCAAGAAGTTTATGTAGGTTATTATGAAGATAATCTACATAAAATAATTGAATTGAATACCTTCTGACTTTTTAGGCTTTGAAATACGTAAGAATGTGTTTTGCCATAAGCCTGAGTATTCCCTCAAGAGATTATGAAAATGGGATTATAAAATTTAATGGAACTTTTTTATTTCTTCAGCAGGTATTTTTGTGTCTTTTCAAGAAATTTTAACAGATTGAGACAGATTTTGATTCAGCAAGAATAGAAAAAGGTTGTGAAATGGCTATTGTTGGAAAACTAGTGCGATACTTAATGCCCAAAACATATATTTGGGAATAAGTAGGGACTGTTTGGGATTTTTAAGTGAAGGGGACACAGTTATCAGCTAAAATGACAGAGCAGTCCTAAACAAAATGCACTCCTACTGTTCTTACTGTAGGTTGTACTTGAATCTGTTTCCAGTGGTGGAAGAACTAGATAAGAGAATAATCTATGAAGCTATCACCTGTCTCTTTTACGTTACGTTCTTTCTCTAAAAATCCAAGACATTTCTTAAAGAGAAATAGGGAGAGAAGGATCTTGTATTCTCCAAAAGTAGTAAAATATTTTAGACATACAAAAATTAACTAGAAATTGCTGCCAAAAAATAAATTACACTACACTAATAAAAATTCCTAACTCTTTCACAGCCTACTTGGAAAACTCTTAACTTTGAATTATATCCTCATTTGGTATGGATATTTCAGGATACTGTCTAATGGGACTGAAATAAGATTTTGGACAACGTTTTTCCTGGAACTGACTTTAAGTATCAGTGAGTAAACAAACATTTGTTTGTTGATAATTGGTGCAACCTTTGTACAAGGAAATAAGAATTAATGGAAGTAAGGTAATAATACACACTGTTAGAATTCCTACTGGAATTTGTTTTGGTAATCATCATCATAAAAGCAGTGGGGCTTGTTCTCTATGCTGATTTATTACCAGTATTTTAAAGTCAAAGTGCAGAAAGACCATTGAAAGCAGAGTTTAAAACCCTTCTATTTTTTCTGACCCATTGAAAGAAAGGTACACTTACATTGTCTAGTACTGAGTCATCATATAGTAGTTGTTACTGCCTGATAGTTCCCATGGTGCCTTCAAATAAGGGGTGTTATAACAGGAACTTGAAAATGCAGTAGTCTACTTAGTTAATGATCATTCTTAACAGTTATTTTTAATTAAGTTACAATGTCAATAGAATAAAGCATTTTCACAGTATAATAGCCTCCTGCTTGTTTTCTAAAATTGTGATGAATGAAGACAACAGAGATCTTGTGAAATTTAAAGAAATTCAGGAAAAAGAAGCCTTAAAAAATTTGACAGTTGTTGAAGAAACGTCCTGCAAAAGTGGGAACTGGTTAAGCATTTAAATGTTGCTGAATAATGTCCTGAGTTGTGTGAGTCTGCAAACTTGGAGAATAAATCACTTTTTACTTAAAATAAAACCAAATTACTTTCAGGAGGTAGAGTTCCTATTCTCTCCAAAGTATGATTAATTTGCTGGCAATACAATATAATGAACTATCTTATTGATATTTTATTTTTATACACATAGAAATAATCCTTAGTACAAAAAAATAGCATTTTTCATCTAAACCTCTCGAAGTACATGAGAAAGTTTAATTGAAACTCCCAAGATGATTTTAGGGAGCAGCAAAGTTTGTGGACAGTAAGAACTTGTGACTTTTCAAGATCAATATTTTAGTTCACAACAGAGCAAGTATTATGCTTCAGGATTATTAACCTACAATTTCCTGGTTTACAGCACTTGGAGATTTTCTGTGTAAGGATTAGGGTGGTGCTATAATGGACCGACTCTCTGAAGGGAAGGTAATAATTTTTAAGATTTTGCACCCAATTTCAATCCTACGTAACTCTTTCTTTCAATGGGTTAAAACTAGCAAAATATTCTAGCATAATTTTCCACACCCAGATTCAAAATAATAAAATAGAAAAAAGGTGTTGTGAGCCACAGATTAATTTAGACCGTCTTAGACCAACTGTTTGCAAAGTATATTTGGCTTAAGAGGCATTTTTTCACTTAAGCTATGACTCCTGTTAGTGGTCATACACTGCTGTTTTCATAAGGAAAGAAAAGAAAAGGAAAGAAAATTACAAAATACAAAAGAATGTCCTGGGAAAATTTATTTAGAGAGATAAGAGTAAGTTAAACTCTTAAGATAGGAGCTTTGTTTGGTTTGGTTTTTTTCTCTTTTTTTTTCCCCGTAGAAATATAATGGCAATATTGCATGATGACTTCTGCAGTGACAGAACAGACTGTTCATCAGCTTAAGAGACCTAGGACCAATTGCATTGTTGTGGTGGAAATTCTGAGGTCTTTAACTAGGAAACATTGACAAAGTTCTGCTGAACCCATGTGATTTTCACTTTTAAATGTCCAGCTCAAAACTTTGTTAGAAACTTTTAAAATAAAAATAGCCTGACTATTTTTTTAAGATAAAGAAAGGCCAAATATATACATTTTAATCCTCAGGTTCTTTTTTGAACTTGTCTAATATACTTTGGAAAAAAAATCTGCCATTCCTTGAGCCATGGAAAAAAAAAACAACAAAAAACAACACCCCCCCCAACAAACAAACAAAACCCCACCAAAAAAAAAAAAATCAACCCACAAACTTAATATACCTAACGCAAACACCGTGGAAAAATTGTTAGAACGTGGCAACACTGCAAGCACTGAATGGATAATCTGTTAATAGGATGTCTTGAATAATCTTAAAATTACAGAGACATACATACTTCCTCCAAAGCATACAGATTACTACCATAGCATTTAATCTTCTTCTTTTATATGTTAATTGCTGTTAGCATAATACTAAAATAAATTTAATATTATGTTTATGCATAATTTTTTCTATGCATCCTCCTTTTCTATTATTCAAACAGACACGTTTTTACTTTGTGTATTTTCTAATATTTATTTGCCAGATTTTAAATTTTGAGCATTAATCTTCATTAATGTTGCACTGGAAAGAGAAAAATGCCCGTAGACAAAAAGTTGGAAACTAATTTGCTGCAGGAAAATCAATTTTAGATTGTTCTTATTAAGCTAATGGGTAACCTCAAGCCTTATTAATGAAATAACCATGGTTATAGTATTGATAAATTTAACAAATCTTAGCAATTATAAAGAAATGCATCCAGGTCCATGAAATGAATGTTAATTCAATGATGAATCATTTGTATTTGATGCTTATAAAGGAGATTTGCTGTACTAATCTGTTTTCTTCCTCTGCTTTTATAGAAGAAATTCCATTTTCACATCCCCAGATTTACAAACATCCACCTCCAGTCAGAATCTCTATTGCTTTTACTCTGATGCACTTTCATCAGCTGTCACAGAGCATTCTGATCCCTTTCAAACATGAAATGTATATCCTCTATTCTTATTTTGATTATTTTGATTTCCCACTCTTAGAACCAAAATCTTAGAATGTAGTCTGATTTTTTTATATCTTCTGAGCATTAAAGTAATTTGTTTTCTAAAGGAGCAATTTATGTTCAAATAAACTTCTCAAGTCATATTTTGAACTGCTCTGGTGTACAGTCTGAACCTCTTTTATCCAGATATCCCTGGAGTTTATTGGTCTCCATGGAAATTCACAAATTCTTAGTTCCAGGAGAAAGCTTAAAATTAATTTTTCCTGAGAACACTGTTGGTGGGTAGAAAGAGGAAGGCTGAACACACTTGAAAGCTCAGGCTTTTATTGGACTGCTTTTCTGACATAAAACGTGCTTCTTTCATAGTGTACTATTCAAGGTTTAAGCCAATTCATTTTCCTATAACATATATGTATGTTAATTATTTGCAGTATTGAGCTATCAGTTACTCGTTTTGCTGTATATCTAATGTCTAACTATTTAATGTCAGTGGTGATAGAAAGCTTTTGTTTTGTTTCTCAGATCTCAGGATAGAGAATTTTTGATTGAGTTCCAAACTTGCAAGCTCAGGGTGAGTAATTATTTTTGTTATTTCTTCAGCTTGAATTTGGATGGTTCTGGGAATAAGTGTATTCCAGCATATGACTGTGTTTCCTGGAGCATGAAAAAAAAATCCTACCCAATCTGTGATAATGTCAGCTGGTAATACCAGCGATTAATTAATCTCTTTTTGTTTCAAGAGATAGAGAGGAAAAATGTTTTTTTTCCTTACTGTGTAACCAGAAAATCCATGTTTTTCTCTTTGTTTGTTTGTTTGTTTTAGCATAGTTTGACTGAAGAGACATAACTGTACTTCAATGCTACATGTGTAATTTGACCATGTTGCATTTTGGGACTAATGTTAACATAGTCATCAAACGCAGGAGCTGACATAATTTCAAAGTGAGAGAGATAACATTGAATGAAAGAGGCAATGATCTGTAAAAATGACAGAGGTTCTCCAGACATAAACTGTATTTTGCATATTAAATCCCTTGTGAAAAACCATCTTTTGGGAATGAATAAGGGCCAAGCAGCAGTGGACAGTAAAACTACCATGTTACGGGTTTCATCAAAATGGTTTCCTACTAACAGAAATTTAATGTGACAGTTTTGAGGAGTTAGATACAAGAGAGATAGCTGTTATAATGAAAACTAAAATTACTGGAAATTAGTGGTTGCTGTAGTTCAATTTTTTCTCTTTTCCATATACTAAGTTTTCTGGGAAATACTATGTTTAATGTGAAGCTTTTCGAACAATGTTGATGTTTAGCATGTTGCTGAAATAATTTAATAAGTAACGTAATAAAGCTATTGAGACAAACAAGCTTAAACAGGTTACCAAAGTATTCTCCTGTGTTTTAAGCTTGTTTCATGATATTAAATATAATAAAGTCGAGTGCTTGGTTTATAACGAGGGGCAATATGATTAGCATGCAATTGGGATCAAACTCATGAGGAAACTTCATTTGTACAACACAAATAGCTGTCATACTCTGCATACATGGGCAGCAAACAATGCTCCTACACAGTGGAAACCTAAGCCCAGGAGAACAGATGTGTCAGCTTTGTTTTGTGATTCCACTCATTGTGTGAAGGTAGTAGTTCAAAAAGCACCATGGCAGAAACTATGATATATTTTACCATGACACTTTTTTTGTAATGAGTTACAACCTTTGAGCTTTAAAGCATATTTCTGTTTCAGAAGCTTCTTGTGAAAGCCTGAAATTTAGAATTTTGTAGTATCAATTTAAAAGACTCACATAAAATATTTTTTCTTAATATTTGGACAGTTCTGGCGGGCTTTGTTTCCATCCTGTTTCTTTTCGTTTTCCATGAGATTTTTCTTGTTCTTTTGCTCATAGTCCTTGAGGAGTGGAGTTGATTATTGGTAGGTATCCCACATGCTGCATAACACAGTTGTAGAATCTTCCCTGCAGCAGGTGATTTAGAGGTGTCTATTGTAAGTCTATAAAATGCTTTTAAATTCCAAATCCTCAGATCTATTTTTTTCTAGATATCGGAGCGTGTACAGGGACACAGGGCTTATTCAGATTCCTGTAAATGTCCTGTAGTCATAGAAATTCTGTAGTAGTAAGCAATCTAATATTGTCAAAACTCTTTAACTGTATATATACCTGCCTTGTTAAGTTTGTTAATATCTGGTGGTTGAGGAAACACAAAAAGTGTTTAGTAACAATACACTGAAGTGACAGAAAATTTTCATTATAATACTGGTATATTATATTATCTTATATTACTTAATATAAGATTCCTGATGATCAATTTTTTTCTTATGTTTTGAACAACTGATGCTATATAAAATATACACAAGCATATATATGTATATGTGTGTGTGTATCGTGTATAATAAAGCTTTATTTTTGAAGAAAGAAGTATACAAAACCAATGATATCTCATGGTTTGAGGAACCAAGGTTTCAATGACATGTTAAAGCACTTTTTATGCTTATGAATGTAGGAAGGAACTGAGATAACTGCATTAAATAATTGATAAATATAATGACATTACAGTAAAATAAGTTTTTCAGTGAGCTAAAAAACCAAATAAAATTATACACAAAAGGAATCAACAACTTTTATGGGAAAATCCAGCAAAACCAGAAGATCTAACCACTTGTTTAAATTGGATCACTTCAGTTTAGCATACTTGAAGCAATTAAAAGATACAGCTGATAGGACTTTACTATAGAAAGGGGCTCATTTCCAATAGCATAATCTTTCCAATCTATTCAAAGTAGAAAGATAAACAGTGTAATTAATTCCTTGCATAAATTGACAAAGTTCAAATGATATAAATTAGACATGGGATTCTCCCTGGTGGTGTTTGTAAACTGTAAGTATAGCTGATTTGTCAGAGAACTTTCTCACATTGTTTTATTGGCCTGCAATTTGTTTACATAAAAGTGATGCAGATGACTGAAGCAGAACTTAGAATGATACAGGCAGCTACCGAAGTATCAAGGAATACTTGCAAAATTTGAATCAGGTATTAAATCTGGTCCAGTACTTTAAACAGTGTTTTGTTGAGACAGAAATTTAAACAAAGGCTTGTGGTATGCCTGATTTAGTAATTTGTAATAAATACTTTAAAAAAGGGGGCACAGACAAATCTAAGTAGTATTGGCATTGTTAAAATAGTAGTACTGATTTTATGCATCTTACTATGTTTTTTAAAAAATGACATTAAATTATGTATGTATTTTAAAATATTACTTAACAAATTGATGCTGTCAACTTTATCCTTCGTTTAAGAGTGACTTGATCATTCTTATGAAGGTTTTATCAGAAAAAAACCCCACAAACTGATACAGAACCAATGGATGAAAATAAGTCTTTCACTGGAAAATTGATACCAGGAACTTACCTAACCTTATTGCAAGGTCATGTCCATGCCATCCCCTAATACCCAGTATTAATGTTTTTCTACAAAATAAAAAGGAATTTAAATAAACCAAAACAACCCAAACCAAAACACCCCCCAAAAAAAACCAAAACCAAAAAACCAAACCTTCTTATTCTCTTACCCATTTCTTCTTACTATTTTTTCTAGTTCTCTCCTACTTCAGATCTTAATTTTTTTAAACTCCTTTGAGACATATACTTTATTTATCTGTTGCCTCATGTGATTGAAGAAGGAATATAAAAGTTCAAGACCTTGGCCAAATTTCTAAATGTCAATCAGCCATTCAAACACGCAATATATTCCTTTAGAGATAACTGTTAAATTAAAAAAAAACTGCAATGGGAGGAAAAAGAAACGTCTGTTTCCTGGACATCTTTTGGATGATCTGAGATGAGTCTGCAAAAAGCAATAGGCAACCACAGCAGTTCTGAAGGATGTGTCTTTACTCGTAGGATGTTAAGCAACTGAATGAATTCTGATAACTGTCCATAGTTGCCTTGCTCACATTTTTGATAGTTTTATGCCAGTGAAAGCACTGTCAAGAAAGGAACTTGACTTGGAGTGTGGGCTTCAGTTTTATTTTATGTTCAGCTTGTGATGCCTTTTTCTACTAGCTGACACTTAAGAAAATAATTTTCTTGGCCATGAATTTGTAGGGGGGCCATCAGAATTCATCATCCCAGAAATGTCATAATTTTGGAATTTTTTATAGTATTAAATAATCTGATCTAGAAAACTGATAAAGCAACAAACAAACAAACAAAAAACTTTTTTTTTTTCATTTAAAAATAATGAAGGATATTTTTAAAGACAGAATTTGCAGAAGTAAACTTAATATGCCATTTTACCTAAATCCCTCTGAATGCAGTACCACAAATTATCAGGTATATGAGTACAGATATGCTTTTACATTCACTGGCAAAACCTTGCTGTTAGATACTACATTTAACACTGTATTTGGAATCTGTAGTTCTGATTACTTATTTACATATGGACAGATGGACATAAACGCAAACATATGTGGGTACGTGTGTTTAAAAGCATATTAAACTTCCTGAATGCTTTCTAGATTTTATCCTGTTCAGTCCTTAAGTGTGCATATGTGCTTTATAGGCAGACATACATGGTCCTGTGTATTTTCCCATTTCCAATGCGACAAGTAATATTTTCTTAAAAGCACTGCAAAAGTGCTTAGCCACTTGTTCTTTTAATGTAAAATTCAAGCATGATAAGTGTAATAACACAGAAAAAGTCAATACAGCAAAATTATCTTTTAATAGTCTTAGTAGTAGATTCACTAGTGTGTGAAACAGTATGGCTAGAGATTTTGCAGGTCATGCCACAGTAAAAGTAAAAGGTTGTATGTAAATTAGAAATGAGGTCTGGGGTTCTTTTAGTTTTTGGTTTTTTTTTTTACTTTTGTGACATTCATTAAAAAGTTACTCTTGCTGAAACATATTCTATCCTTCTGAAAGATTAAAATGTATCACCTAAAAAAAAGATTTCTTTTATTTGAAACACAGTATATTCACCAAATTCATTTTTTGTTAAGGAATAGCACCAACGAAAAGCTAACCAACCTGCATAAAATGTGAAGTGGAAAAAAAATGCTTTTATACTGAAGACAGCTTTCATTTTTTAGTAAGCATACTCTGAAAGTATTGATTAAAAAGTCCTGCCATGGCCACAGCCCAGGGAAAATTATCATTAGAATGACACTATACAATCTTGATGATATTCTGTCTTTTGTACCTCTGAGAATGTCATTGTATCTCTTGGGAGTATGATTATTTCTGAAGTTAAAATCGGCTTTAAAAGAAAAAGCAGTTTCAATCTCATTTTCAGGTGCATGGAGCTAAACATACAGTGGGAGTAAATCTCTTCTCACATAAACCAGAGACCCACATTACAATCCTCAGGGTTTTGCAGTGGTGGTTATATTCTGTTCTTTATAAGGAACTTCACTAGTTTTCAGCCAGCAATAATTGCACCCTTGAAATTTGCTTACAGACCAAGAGACAGGGCTTATGGACCAAGAGAGAGAGCTATCACATAGAGTTTCAAATTCTAGAAGAAAAGGATTTGTTACAACCTAAATGAAGTCAATCAAGGAAGAAATGATGGTGTAATACCACTAAGCAGGCATTAATTTTGGAATCAATTTCTCCAGTTGCATTCCTTAAACTATTCAATGGGTGGCAGACATGCCTTTCCTGACACACTAGAAATCATTAGTAAAGGACACACTGGTGGCTACCATTATCTGGAATGGTTTATTAGATGGATTATTACTGGATTATTAGAAATTGTTCTTAGACTGATTTTCTGACATATCATTGAAGTTTGACAATTCACAGCCATCTCACTAAACGCAATTATTGTTGGTTGCTGTCAGGCTATAGGAAAGGGGGAAAAATAGTTTGAAGTTATTACCTTATATTCAAAGGCCATGTCATTACCTGCTTACGTAAGCTTAGAGTTACTCCCTAAATGGACTTACTCCCTAAATTTACAAAGGATGTGGAACTGAAAATGTAAATTATAAGTTAAAGGTAAAATTGTTTCTTTCATCCAGCCTCCAACATTATTACTGAATATCTGAAACAGAGATGATTTAAAATGCAACATAGCAAAAAGTTTTCCATTTGCTTCAGCAGAGGTCTGTTAACTCTCTGAAGGAAGGAATTTTCCCCAAGACCAAAAGATATTGTACTATCATTCTGTAATGCTGCAAGAGAAAATTAGTGACTCATATAACCACTGAAGTCATTCATAAAATTACATCAGGGATAAATTCGAGAACTTTTTTATTAAAGGTAACTATTTCCTTTCCTTTCTTTAAAAAAAAAAAAGTAATTATGTGCTTGAACTATTTTTCAGTTTTTAAAGAACTGCAAATTATTCCTCTGAAATCTTTCCCAAAACCTACTGAAAAGGCTGCCATTAACGTCAGTGGCCTGGAAATGAAGTCCTTTTTCATACACTTCTAGTAAGCTTGATCTTTCACAGAGGTCCTCGCAGTCAGGTCCACATACTATACTTTCTCAGGTATGTAGGTATTTATATCTCTATCTTTCATATGAATTATTTTCACTGGCCTTGTAAAGAACATAAAATAAATGAGTGAGTCATTACATTATGCAACTCCCCTGCAAAAATGGAGGGGAAGAAGGAATTTGCCCAATAAAATTCTAAAGAACTTTATAAATGCCATATGCAGCATCAGATTTATTGCTTAAGACATTAGAAACCAGAACTGAATCACTCTTTGTTGTCTCTTTTATTTTCTCATTATTTTATATTCAGCATGAAAGCAGAGAAAATAGTTACATTACTCACTGCAGGAGTGAAAGTGCTGTTAAAGCACAAGTTTATCAGAGATTTGATAATTTAAAATTCACACTGAAAATATAGAAGAAAAATAGACTGGGTATTTAGACTGTTCGTAGGTTATTGGACACATGCTTCAAAGGATAATGTCCTGCCTTTTCATCTTCATCCAGCTTCTGCTCCTGAAGGAAACAAACTTTATCAAAAATATTCTGGTTGAAAAGTATCACCTCAGTTGTCAACATGTGTACATCTGTAAAGAGTCCAGCTCAAATTTGATTAATATTGGTTTGCTGAAATAGCATAAGCAGCAAACTATTTTATTCATTTCATATGCAGTTATGGTTGCCTTCCAAAAGTTATTTTAGGAGTTGTCATGTGAAAATATGTCACCTACATGGGAGTTTTCTCAATACTTCATAACTCTGGGCCAGTATAAGGATAAAAATCCCATTGTCTTTCATGGAAATGTTGTGTTCTTTTGTTTGTGTGTATGTGTGCGTTCTGTGGAAGAGTTTTTCTGAATTTTTATGCTCAGTTTTAATCCAGTGTTAAATGTAGTATCTAACAGCAAGGTTTTGCCAGTGAACATACAAAAAACTGTGTAGAAATAGAAACAGAAAAATTACATAGTGAAAACCAATCTTTTTTCCAGTCCACTTGGGATAGTGGGTCCCACAAATACATTATTTTCTGCATAGACAGAGACAGGAAAAAGTTTTAGGGCCTCATTTTCAAAGAAGAAGTAGCCAATACATACATTCACCTACATTCACTTGGGCAATGAGTCCAGTAAAATCTGATCTCAGCTGGGTACTTCAGAATTTTTAGGAGAAAATCATTTATATACTGTCTAAATAAATATACAAATAAATGCAATGGTAGTCTTAAATAAAAGGCTGTTAAATTATTTTAATCCAGAACTCCAATTAAGAATAATTAGTTATTTTAATAAACACATTAAAGAACACAACATAAACTCTGGGACTCAGGTCAAAGATCCAGCTGGCCCAGCGTGATTTTTCCAGTGGTGGTTGGCTGTAAAGGTTTAGGTAATTTTTCTTCTGAAATAGCCTCCTGCTTCCATCAGTCAGATTGTCAGTTCCACTCAGCTCATTGTATTACACTGAAATGGAAAAGTAGTGTCCTGGTTTTGGCTGGGATAGAGTTAATTTTCTTCCTAGTAGCTGGGATAGTGCTGTGTTTTGGATGTAGGATGAGAATAACGTTGATAACACACTGATGTTTTAGTTGTTGCTAAGCAGTGCTCACACTAGTCAAGGACTTTTTAGCTTCTCATGCCCTGCCAGCGAGAAGCTGGGAGGGGGCACAGCCATGACAGCTGACCCAAACTGGCCAAAGGGCTATTCCATACCATAGGACATCATGCTCAGTATAGAAACTGGGGAGAGTTGGCTGGGGGGGCTGCTCAGGGACGGGATGGGCATCAGTCAGCAGGTGGTGAGCAATTGCATTGTGCATCACTTGTTTTGTATATTCTAGTAGTAGTAGTAGTAGTAGTAGTAGTAGTAGTAGTAGTAGTAGTAGTATTTTCCTTTGCTGTCCTATTAAACTGCCTTTATCGCAACACAGAGGGTTTGGGTTTTTTTTTTCCAATTCCCTCTCCCATCCCACTGCAGGGGGAAGGGTGAGTGAACAGCTGTGTGGCGCTTAGTTGCCGACTGGGGTTAAACCATGACAAGTGAAAAAATCTGAAAACATTTGAAATTTTTATAGTTTTAGACTTCATTACTAAATAGGCTGAGTAAAGTTTCTCATGTTTTGTTGTGTCAAATTCAACTAACAAAGGTTGTTTGAACAACAAATTGCTTAGAAATTTTGATCTCATTTAAAAATTAAACTGAACTAGAGAGGAAGAAAAGAAAGCACGTCATGTGCTATAACACATATTTCTGTGTATGTGTGAAATGAAAATTATATGATTTCCATACTCTTAGCAATTTCTTCAAGTACAAGCTCTTCCTTCCATCTCCGTGTGTATCGATAAATTACACAGGGTTTTGCTTGCAACGCATCTGAACGCATGATCTGAATGGGTGTATGCAACTTCTAGAGTATAATTTTCTTTTTGTCTTTTTTTCCCCCCTGCCATATCAAGAGTAAGTAATTTATGTACTATGACTTGTCCTTTTGACTGCTGATAACCCTATCAGTCTTTATCAAAGTTTGTATCTGAACTGAAACTTGTTATTTATTTGGACTATGTGTATACTGGGAGATCAAGATTAGGCTTTTGTTGGATCATCTTATCGATAATGAGAAATTAAGGGAAAAAAAAGAAGTAACCTGCATTGAGAAAATAACTTTGAAGCATATTTACATCTGCAAAAGTCTTTCAACAGAAAGTAGGTAATTCTAGAGGTAATAAAATAGATGAGAATTCATCGTGTAGCTGAGCGGAATGCAGTACCCAATATGTCAGCTTTACGTGACAGATTATTAATAAACTGCCACTCTCACCAGTAGATACCAATTGGCAGTGACTACCATTTCTGAATTTGAGACTAGAGTTTTATTCTTAAGTATCTTTGCTCTCTGATCCACTTCTTTCCTTTCAGTACAAACCATTCTCTTCTGCACACAGAAAATATACGATTGTTGTGCCATATAGTTGATGGCGTTCAGTTTATAAAACTAACATATTTCTGAACACCAGCAGAATAGTAGCACACAAATCAACTATACGCAGGTTGTAGTGCAGAAAATGAGAACTGGAGCAGCTAGGGCTGTTTTTGTACCTGAAGATATGTGAAAGGTCATGGAAAAAAATCCAGTGGATAGTAGAGATCAGCCTTCTCTGAACAGAGAGACACAAGCATATTTTTAATACGAAACATTTTGTTTCATACTTTAACTCTTTTTTCTTTCTTCCAAATCCACTTAACCCCTTTGCAGATCAGTCCCAGTGATGCAAAAAAGTAAAAGAGACCTCCTAACATTTGTATTAACCTTAGAGATAGTGATCTACTCTGTAAAATGAAATATCAGGTAATCCCTTTGTGCAGAATAGTTCTTTATGAAGTAAAGAGTGAAACTACTGAATAATAGGAGGTTTTGAGGCCTAGTTTGTTGTATGTTTATGCATTTTGGGCAGATTTGCTTATGTTGGATGTATCTCCTCTCTTCAAATCTCAAAATGCTTAGGGTTAAATAGTATGATAAACATGCAGTGGCTAACATATTCAAGAGAAACTTCCGTGAGGGATTATATTCTCATTATTAATGAATTCATCTTAAGCTAAGACAAAACCATAGAGACAGATGAATATATCCTTTGCCTTGTTTTTTTCTTTTTTTCAATTTCAGGCTCAGGATGATATGGTAGAGCTGTAAAAGGGCGAGATTAGAACATTCTCAGAGTATCATTTGCACTTCTAGTACTTCTGCGTGAAAAATACATGTCTTTATTTTTAAGGTATTAGCACATATCAACTCTGCTGCCATGTAAGGAGATATGCTGTAGTAACTTCGTCTATACCACCTTTTTAAATTTATGAAGATCTAGGACTGCAGTAATCTGGGAATGTTTGTTGAAATTCATATAATTGGTAGGAGTTGGGTAGAGGCAGATATTCTTTAGGGAGGGTGTTTGATGTTTGTACTGCTGCCTTTTAAAATAAGTTTAAAAGAGAGAGACTAGGAGGAGCTCCAAGGCAATGTGAAGCTCTTGTATCACTGAGTCTCTCATAGCCTCTGCTAAGTGGAGGCTGCTTCTGAGATAGATTTGGGACTACAGCAGTATTTCCATCCAATACCTTGGCTTTGTCTACTGTCAGTATCAGCCACTGCTGACCCATAACTGATCTGGAGTAATTGGAAGAACTATGACACTTTCTCTCTCCCAATGGTTGCTCCACTACTCTGCTGGGCATAGCATGTGCTTGTAATTTTGAATTACAAATATTATTAGAGTCCAAAGTGCATAGCACTTCTTCATTCACAACACTGAAAGCTACGCAACACTGAAAGCTACAGTGATGTGTATCATCTACAGTAACCTGTAGAAAACACCTATAGAATTTGATGATTGAGTTCAAAGGGTTGGATTTGGTACTTTTTTGTCAATTCTTTGTCAAAGTCTGCCAGACGTTTTTTAAATCTTTTGGAAAGAATCATAGAACCATAGAATCACAGAATAGTTTGGGTTGGAAGGGACCTTTAAAGACCATCAAGTCCAACTCCCCTGCCATGGGCAGGACCATCTTTCACTAGATCAGATTGCTCAAAGCCCCATCCAACCTGACCTTGAACACTTCCAGGGATGGGGCATCCACAGCTTCTCTGGGAAATCTGTTTCAGTCACTCACCACCCTTATCGTAAAAAAATTTCTTCCTTATGTCCAATCTCATTCGCTATTTCATCTTCTAAGTTCTTTAGATAATTTTTTTCTCATACCTTTCTAATTTCTATCAGGTTTCCTTTGAGTCATTCCTCCAAATCACGTTTCTTCATAGTTTTCCATAGGTGTCAATCTTGAGTTTATATTCTCCTTTCCCATACATCTGAAAGCATGTCTAGTTTCTAGAGAAAAGCTGACAGAAAAATATGAAACATTTTGCTTTTTTTCCCTTTTTTTGACTGCCACACTGCACCCCATTTATATTTATCCATTTCTAGACACTTTAAACATGGAATCTACCTTTAGCATCTTAAAGAGTTATGCACTAACATCAGTGTATTTTATATTTCTGTTTTTCCTCTGGTTGCTTTAATATGGCAAACAGAATTCTGTACTCCTGTGAGATTTTCATGCTTTGGAATACATATACCACCTTCTCCAGATACAGTTGGACACACTTCTTCATATACATTTAAAAAGAATAATTATAATTTTATTCATCCAGTTGAATTACATTTTCTCATAAATTTACAGAAATCATGGGAGGAAACATTGCTGTTTTAAGTAATTTCGTCTTTTTTCTTCATGGTTTGACATGTAAAACTCAGAAGAGCACAATATGTCCTTTTGTTTTTGTGGAATTATCTTGTAGTTTTTATTGTGGGCAGGGAAACAGTGGGACAAAAGCGCCCAAATACTCCTAGATACAGAACACATATTGAAGCATGTAATTCTTAATGTGCGCAGAGGACCCTGCACTGCCCATGGAACAGATTTAAGGCAGATCTTAGATAGCCTCAGTGGCTTGTGTCATCTGGGAAGAACATGTAACCTGAAAAAAACTAAAAAAACCTGGAAGAAAGTTGGGACAAGGCAGTAAAATATTGTGCCACAGTTTCCCTCCTTTCTGCTGCCCGAATGCAAGAGAGTTTAAACCAAAGGAAACATACATTGGCATGACATGTTCCCAGACAAGAAGCCGTTTCTGGAAGGATATTAGAGCTTTTAGCCTGAATCTTCTTTCCCCATCCATCAAAACCATGAAACTGAATCTACATGAGAGTGCAGGCCTGCCAGAAAGGCTTCTTCTTAAGAAGTTCCTTCACCTCCAGCAGGAGTAGTATCAGTCCAGGTTTGCCTCATTTTATTAGATTTAATTGGACATAAGGCTTATTTTCCTAGCTATTTCTGAACCAATTAGTGTTCAAAAAAATAACAACATTTAAATAGAGATTGTGACAAATGTAGTATGTGGTTGTCCTGGTTTCAGTTGAGACAGAGTTCATTTTCTTTATAGTGGCTGGTATGGGGCTATGTTTTGGATTTGTGCTGAAGACAGTGTTGATAATACAGAGATGTTTTAGTTGTTGTTGTACTAGTCAAGGACTTTTCAGCTTCCCGTGCTTTGCCAGGTGCAGAAGAAGCTGGGAGGGGACACAGCCAGGATTGTTGATCCAAACTGACCAAAGGGCTATTCCATACCACATGACATCATGCTCAGTATATAAAGCTGGGGAAGAAGAAGGAAGGGGGGACATTGGAGTGATGGCGTTTGTCTTCCCAAGTAACCATTACGCGTGATGGAGCCCTGCTTTCCTGGAGATGGCTGAACACCTGCCTGACCATGGGAAGTAGTGAATGAATTCCTTGCTTTGCTTTGCTTGTGTGCGCGGCTTTTGCTTTCCCTATTAAACTGTCTTTATCTCAACCCTCAAGTTTTCTTACTTTTGCTCTTCTGATTCTCTCCCCCATCCCACCGAGGGGGAGTGAGCGAGCGGCTGCGTGGTGCTCAGTTGCCGGCTGGGGCTAAACCACGACAGTGGTATTTCTCTAGAACAGATGTCTCCCCCATCATAAGACAGAAGACCACCCCCCTCCACATTCTAACCCTAAGCATATGCTTTTCCCCTTGTTTCTGTTATGGCAACTTACTTTTCTCCTCCTTTGGGGCAGGCAAGCCAGTATTGCATTTGCTAATCCTCTCAAAACAAAAGCAAAGCCCAAGAAATGCAAATGCTTTGTGTAAAAATTCTTTGTGTAAAAAGACATCAAACCATGATGATGTTATGTCATGCCATCTCCATATTCCTTTCCAACCAAAGCAATCTACTCGTTCATAGAGGAAATAGAAGAGACACTGATAATGAATAACTTTGAGTCATGTCCTTGCCTCAGTGGCTCAGTCGGTTATGATCTCAGGAAGCTCTCTTTCCTTATGAAAGGACTGACACATTGGTGGTGTAGTGATGGGCCTCAAGAAGTACCTTGCTAGCTGGAGTAGAAACTACTCCCTCACTTTGTTTCAGCCTAGCAAGCCAGTTTGAGCAGAAAATAAATGCCCAAAATACAATATATGGATGCAGGAGTGACACTTCAGATTTATAAGGCAATACTAGTTGCTGCATTAAGTGTGGATTTGGGAGACAATTCACTGGTGAGGCAACACAATAATCTAAGTCTTATTAAGTACAGCTCTTGAGCTTTAGTATCTGATTCTGTCATAACCAAAGTGCCACAAGGCTGCAGTTATTGATCAGGAAAGAATGACAGCACAGGATTTGGCATGGTGCTTTGTGCACAAAGCATGCTGGGTACCCTGCACAGGGTAAAAGATGATAAAACAACCCCTTCAGCTCAGTAACAGCTGGAGCATGGCATTCTCCTTGTTACAGACCATGAGGACTCTGCTGAGATGTGTGAACCATCACAGAATACCTGTCATGCCTACATCAAAATATACATATTTCTTCCTGAAGACACATGGTCATTTTTACCACCCAGTTTCCAAGGAACAGTGTTAATCCTTTTTCACTCCTCTACCTTTCCTCAGTTCTTTAAGCATATATGGCAGAAATGTAGTAAATGCAGCAGCATGTTTCTTTCACTCTCTCCCACTTACATGTGTTGTAAAATGTCTCTCTCTTTCTTAAAAATACTGGCATCACTGACATAACAAACTAGAAAGGAATGTTGTTGTGGGAAACAGCTGAAAATGAACCAAACAGTAGCACTTAGCCATGAATGGGGAATCAGTGTCTAGGCAGTTCTTGGCTGTATCTGTAGATCTGAAACACTACTGGGTACAGTAAATGTCAGATAACTTTCGTACATTTAAATTTTAAATTTGGGTACAAGCTAGTTCTGTGGAGAAGAGAAGGAAGTCTGATCTAACAGATTCTTCTATTCCCATTTTCTGACTTTTGTGTGCTTTGGTGGTTTTTTGCTTGTAAGTTTTAGGAATATCTGTCAAGAACTGAAGTATGACTTAGAAAGTATGCCATGCACCATGCAGAGAAAAAGAAGGTGCTGAGCCACAATGATTAGAAAACATTTGAGATAAACTGAAGAGTTCTGCCTCTTGTCTAAACACAGAACGCTTACAAAATTGTATATATTTCTGACTAAATTGCAGTGAGGATACTACTGAACTTGCCATGAATTAGCAGGCTAGTGCTTGCCTTACATAACCCTCTCAGTAATCCCAGGTCATTCAGTAATCTATTGTTTTCTAGATATACAATCCTGAACAGAAAATATTTCTCAGGTAGAGTTCTAATCCCTGTATTCATGTTTTATTTATTTTAAATATGTACTAAAATAAATTAATTAAAAAAAGAACTATATGCCTCCATTTTTCATGTATTTCAAGTCCTGTGCGTGAGTGCCCTGCTGACTCATGGTGCTACATAAGTAGTACAATACACCTGGACAGTTCAAAGGGACTCAATTAAAGAGAAAATTCACAATGTAGTTAGGCAGCATTATTTTTATGTCAGTGTTCTTTCATCTTCCCTCCTGCCTTATGTTTTTGAGTGGCTTTTCTCTTGCCTTCTGTGTAGTGCTGTTGAATGTTAGTGATCGTAGAATCATAGAATCATAGAACAGTTTGGCTTGGAAGGGACCTTAAAGATCATCTAGTTCCAACCCCCCTGCCATGGGAAGGGACACCTTTCACTAGACCAGGTTGCTCAAAGCCTGATGCAACCTGGCCTTGAACACTTCCAGGGAGAGGGCATCCACAACTTCTCTGGGAAACCTGTTCCACTGCCTCACCACCCTCATAGTGAAGAATTTCTTCCTTATATCTAATCTAAATCTACCCTCTTTCAGTTTAAAACCATTACTCCTTGTCTTATAACTACATGCCCTTGTAAAAAGTCCCTCTCCATCTTTCTTGTAGGCCTCCTTCAGGTACTGGAAGGCTGCTATAAGGTCACCCCAGAGCCTACTCTTCTCTAGGCTGAACAACCCCAACTCTCTCAGCCTGTATTCATAGGAGAGGTGCTCCAGCACTCTGACTATCTTTGTGGCCCTCCTCTGGACTCGCTCCAACAGGTCCATGTCCTTCTTATGTTGGGGGCCCCAGAGCTGAATGCAGTACTCGAGGTGGGGTCTCACGAGAGCGGAGTAGAGGGAGAGAATCACCTTCCTCAACCTGCTGGCCACGCTTCTTTTGATGCAGCCCAGGCTCCGGTTGATATCAGTGGATACGGTGATACTTTCTGTAGGCATCGTTTCATAAATAATTTCTTCTTAGCAGCTATTGTTTCAGATTGATTTTCTGTTTTCTCATAGATCGTACCTGGCAGATACATAGTGGCGATAATTATTAAGCAAAACTCTGGTTGGATTCAGAGTTTTAACCCTTTAAACTGCTTATTTGACCTCGAATCAAGATACACGTTCTTTCCAGACAAGATTGTGTTTGTAGCTTCTTTACAGAACAACCTGGAAAAAGATGGTATTGGGAAGGACTTCAAAACCAGAGTGATTTCATAGAATAAATAAATGACTAGTCAGGAAGCCATCACTCACTCCTAATTAAGTTGCTTCATCTGGAGAGCTTGCAGTTCTAGTCAGAGCTGGTAGGAATCCTATGCAGCTCTGCTCAACCTTGGTATACTAACATGTGCCAGCAGCTCATCATGTTTTCTTCAATATAAAGTAAAAAACTTTGATATTCTAATTATTATTCAAAAAACTTGGAAGCAAAGATCTTAAAAGAGGGTTATAATAAATGTTTAGGCCAAAATTTAATTTGGTCTTCAAGGCTTTTAAAATGGCACAGATACATCAAGGTTGCAGCATCCTAGTTCTTTACACTGTCGTTACAATATTCACTTATATAGTAAGAGTGAATTATTTGCTTGCAGTTTAATCTCATTCATCTGTTCTTGCTTATGATTTTCTTGCTCCTATGTTTACACATGACTTAGTTTTCTTTGCACTTGCATCTACTGCAAGCATTTATAACAAAATCAGTTGAACACAAAACAGATACAAAACATTTAAAGATTCCCATGGTACTCTTCTGCCCCATTCCACTGATAAAAATGACCAAAGAATATGCTAAGCAATCAGTGCATCTATTTTATTTGATGATTGATACTTCACTTGGTGAGTGCTGTTATTATCAGATATATGTGCAGTGTTGTATATTTAATGGCTTTTATATAAATGACTTTAAAAGCACATCTTAAAATACTAAGTGTACTTTATAAATAGAGATTAAGTAGACATTAATTATACAACTCTTAAAGAAAACTGTATTGTTTTTTTTTTCCTAGCCATTCATGCTCTTGCAGTAGTTTACCTAAGACTACAGGTTCATTTAGTGTCTTTATTTAATCTTTATTCCCCTCAGTTAGGTGATTGCTAGTCTACGTTCAAGATTGCTCCAATTTTTCAACTGCAAAAAAGCAGATGGGTAGGTCTGGAGCAGATAAGCTAGTGCTCTGGAGTCCAGACCACTGTGAAGGCTACAGAAGTGTGCCAAAACTGTCTGGAATCTGAGACTAACTCCCGTAGACAGATGGAAGCCCCACCACCAGACTTTGCTTTGCAGAGCTGGAGCAGGGGTAAGACAAGAGAGATGTGCATAATGAAGGCAAATGTGCTGAAACCCCGGCAACTGCTGCTACCATCAAGGGTAGTGCCATTGTACATCCATAGCAGTAAAGTCAATAAGAGATGGCAGCAGCTCCAAAGAGATTCTGCCTGGAGGAGCAGAGAGAGGAAAGCAGGCACACTGTGATACTTAGAAACTCTTGCTACAATTTGAACTCTAATAGGAACCATGTACGGCAGTGGTGGGGGTATATTTTTGCGTCTGATGACTGATTTATGAAATACAAACAAAGCAAAAGCTTCTGTAGACTCCTGATGTGAAGCAGGAAAATTGTCTCAAAGCTCGACAGTGCCAGACTGGATAGATACTTTTGGGCCAGTGCAGGTAGTCAGCCAAAGATTTCATCCTTGTCCAAGTACTGGTTGTTGTAACGTTGCCACATGACCAGTTTCATTCTACTGCATTTTGCAAAAGCTACTCATATGTGCATACATTGATGTGTATGTGAATACTAGTTTTGCACCTGGGGAATCCTGATCTTATTAAAAAAAGGATGGTGAAGTGCATATCATGTAACAAATGTTACTATTTTGTTATCCCACAAGTGTGAGGTCGTTTACCTGGTGTGCGAGACGCCAATATACACACAGGGCAGAGATATTTTATTTCATGTCTGCGCAGAGATGGGTGCGAGGTGGTAGCTCCACAAAGTTCAGTCATACAGGTACAGTATTTATACAGTCTAGTTATGCATATGCGTAAGTAATTACACAAAGCAGTTTTCTACTGGTCTACATTTCTCTTATTTCAACTTAAAGCTGCAGTGCTACTATAATATTCTGCGCACGCTCAAAGGTGAGGGGTCTCTGCTTGGGCCGGGGTCTCCAGCTCAAGGGGTGTGACTTTTAGTATTATAATGAGGATAGTTTGCGTGAGGGTGCTTCTTACCACACTTCTACTAGTTGTTTCAGATGGTTCCCAAAACATTTTAATTAGCTTACATATTTCTTCAGGATGTGCTTCTTTCCCAAGGACAGTAATAATTCTTGTTTAGATGTTCTGCTTTCCAGCCTGAATCCTCCTCATCAGCTTTACGTCAGCCCTGGCCTTCCACCAGCTCCTGTTAGACTGCACTGTTAGACTACAATTTGGTTATGCTTTTGATATTTATTTCTTTCAGTGTAATCTGGTATTTAATTTGCTTCTTCTGAAATAAAACAACAGATGCCCCAAGGAATTCAGGTCCTATCACTTTAGTGACTGTTCTGATGAGAGACGCTTCCAGCCTTCATAAAAATCTGCAGTTCAGAAAACTACTTACTATATGATATACATTCTATATTATATACCATATACCACATACTATTTTTAAAATTTTTTTTTACTGTTCTACATTTCTTTAATGTCAGTCTTGCAAAGTACTTCTGGGGACTACACAAGTGTAAATAAGTATCTTTATCTAGTGGTACTTCACTGAATAGTTCTTACTGATTTCTTTTTTACTTAGACATATACAAGATTTTTCAGAGAATGTTTTAATGAATTATTCTTGTGCTAATATGAACACTGCACCATAATACTTTTTTTCCTTTATTTTGTGAAATGATAATAGACAACTCATCTGAATTAGATCTTGAAATCTGATCAAATATTCCAGATGTTCTAGCATGAACACTACAGTTTCTCTGTGATCCGTGTCAGAAATGCAGCTGTCAACACTAAAGCACACCTGCCAGCAGTTTGCTGTCAGCAAATTATTTTTCAGTTTTATTAGGAAGTGCAGTAAATTGCTAGAACAAAGCTTTGGTCTCATATCGAACCTTATGTTATAGTCCAAATTCACAATCCATAAATCAACAGGTTTAAGGAAGTTTACATGGAAATAACCCTGAGCCTGAGAAGTCACATGCTAAAAAGCTTTGCTTAAAAATAATACTGTGGATATCATCAGAACATTGTTCAGTACAACACCACAAGCTGCTAAGGATTTTGCAGTTCACCTATGGGCTGTTGAGACTGTACTCATAGAGTGTGTAACTGAGAAAGGACTATGGGTCTTACCGCTTTCAAACAAACAATTTTTCACTTTACCACAAGTAGTTCTGGAAGCAAGAGAAATCCATGGGTCATTATCATTCAAATTAGGATGGGTATGTGTATTGGATTTGGAATTGGTTGGTAGACCAACGTTCTGAAGGGAGATACATTCATGTATGCCAAAATGCATTCAACAACTAAAGTGTTGACTTCCTAGATATTCTTTCACTCTCTGTCTTGTATAAACTATGGCTTCTGGTGCAAGGTTCTAATCTGATACCCTCTATAGAGAATATGGTTTCTAAACTATGTAACATAATTTTTTGTTACTTGAGATTCTGAGAAGGAGCTGAGGTGTAGCACATTTTATATAGGATCACAAGCTATAAGATTTGAACTGTATTCTCCCAAATGAATGATTCGACCTTTATCTGCTGTACCACCTTGCTGGAGGCTTTATGGTTTTAAACTGCATTTGTCAGTTACGTAAGATTGCACAATCAACCAGCCACCTGATGCTTTTATCTCCTAAATTAATAAACATTTTGCAGGGTGCATTTTTTTTCCCCCTCTCCTTTTTGGAACTTTTTTTTTTAATTTTATGCAATAAAACTATGCAATAAATATTTATGCAATAAATATTTATGCAATAAATGTGCATGTGAGATCCTATTTCTAAAACACTATATTGTAACTGGATGTTGCCATGAGAGCTCAAAAGCCCTTAGCTCTTTTCTAGGCCTCTTTTGTTTAGGTGCTTACCATTTCACTCATCATATTTTCCCATTCCTGCTTTCTATTGACTTAGCACAGAGATTTTGAATTATATGAGTGAAATTGTCTGTGCTTGTATGCGAACAGAAATGTACACTGAAAAAGGACTAGCTGGCATAACCCCTGATGGAATATCTGAACACCTGATTTGCAGAAAGCTTACTGACCTTCTTCTTGAGACACCACCTCCATGCTTTACATATTTCTGCATACCTGAAGCTCATTCTTTGCAAGTAGTGTTAGTAGTTGTAATAGAAACAGTAGAGTACTGCGGATGCAGATAGTTTCACTTTGCTTGGTCATAACTGATTACGGAAAACTCAGTTACTAGCCAAGGCAAACTATGCATTAAGCAGACTTGTGTCACTAAATATAGAAAAGATTCAGTTTCAGGTCACCTGGCAAATTGTCATTTAACACTCAACAGCCAAGAGCAAAAATCAGGCTCCCTTTTAGGAAGCTCATCCTCCAGCTGGTCATTAGGATTTTTCACAGGAGTTCGCCCCTCCTAGGCTATAAAAGCTATAATGGACCACGAAATCTAGGCAGTTTCTGAGATACAATTCACAAACTGGGCCTTTTATGGCTAAGACCAAGCGAGATGGCCCTCTGTCTGTCTAAAAACATTCAGATTAACATCACACAGGGAGGCCAAAAGATTATGTAGAGCTAAGACTTTTATCAGCATGGCTTCTTCCTGTTCTACAATTCAGTGTGATCTAGCCAGGTTGTCAGTTTAACTGGCTCATGGAAAAACAGCTTAAGGGCAGTTTTCCATTAGCACAGAGCTGTTACAGGTACTCTTACAGCAGTTGTGGTCCTTGTCAATGTGCAACATAGATTTAAAAAAATGTTGTGGATGGGATACATGTGGTGAGACCACGAATGAGCTAATCTTCCACTGCGCTACCAGCTCTTTATACACCTGAACAAACTCATTTTGTTTCAGAATACTCAAGGACTTTTCTTACCTGTTGCAGAGTTTCCTCTTCTGAGAACACAAAGGATCTGGGGAATTTGGTCTAATTTTAAATGTCATTTGTACATCTTCTCCTTCCCCCAACATAACATGCAGTTTACGATATTTCCTTATATCTCTTGGCATCCCCTGTAAGATTATCACATGGACATAACAGACATACATAATGTTAACCCAATGGTTTTAAAATAAATTTTCTTAATTTATACTGTTATGTATTCATACATATGTGTTTACACATATAAAGATAATCTTTATAGTTAATAAAAAGATAGTAAACACCTCAGCCACTTCCAAGCACTGCTAAATAAACTTGTATTAATTTTCTAAGAAAATAGAGAAATATTAAATCACAGCTTGGGAAGAAAGGAAAGAGAAACACTTAGTAGAATCCAGGAGCGAGAACTGTATAAAATAGTGTCTATGAAGGTTTTTACATATGTCTACAGTTTCCTCTCTGACATAATCGTAAGCAAAGAACATTATATTATGTGATGTAGATAGGACAATAGCTAAGATAAATTTCCTTCCAGAGAACAGATTAAAATTGATTTAACAAATTTGGAACAGCTTATTGTGCTGAGCACAGAATTTGACACTTGTCTGATAAAATTTGCCTCAAGACCATAGAGACACAATGAAAATATTATTCAAGAAGTGGCAGCCTCTACTCAATTCTATACAACTTCTGTCTGAAAAGTTGTGGCAAAGTAATTAATTAATGAAACTTTATTGTATCTTGTTGCTAAGACTGATGAATTTACATATTCAAACAGAATTTTAAGGAAAGGAAAGTATAATATTGGGATTAGCATAGAATATTAGAAACAGAGTTCTAAATAATTCATGAATTACTAACTGCATAAATTTTACTTCTGTATTTTAAAATTAGATGTAAGAATGTTTTCAGAGGAAAAAATATACAGTGTGCTGTACATGCTATTATAGCTACTCAGCTGTTTTAAGAGCCTGAGATATTTTTTGCATTAGGCTAGCTATTAAACACAAATATACATCTTTAACTTCTTTTTATTTGCCTTTAGTTTGTAAGCATTGTAGGAATTACTTTGTTCATTAGGAAACGTTGATGCTACAGAACAATGCATAACCATAAACTTGAAAACATTCACATTTTTCTCTGCATCACAGTCACCTAAATTAAAACAAACCAACAAAACCAAACCGAACCTCTCGTCCTAGCCACTGTTAATTCTAAGTTTGTATTTATCCACATAGTTTTGTTGGGATATAGGACATATGTTTTATTTTTCATAGGTCCAAGTCTTGATCAATCAAGTAATGGCAGACTGACTCATGCGATTACATAGAAGACAGTATTTTGATATGTAGCCAATCCACTGAAACAGCTTTCCGAAGAAAAATGTGTTGAAAGGAACCAAGGAAAGTAGAAGCTGTTTTGAAAAAAAGAAAAAATAATCACTCTTTGTACTTAATAGATGTCCAAGAGACAAATTGCCAGAAAACTTGCTGTCTGCCCAAAGGGAAATGTTACTTCCAAAATTTTTAACAGCTTCATGTGGGTATTGCTTCAAATGTTCTCTAAGACAGCAATACCATCTTTTTATCCTCTGAAGTACAGTATGCTCTTCTTTTGCAAATAACAGTCTAAAAACCTAATGCTGTAAGTTAGTTTGTTGAGACATCAGTGAAAGCAAAAGAAAATACTTAGAAGCAGAGACTGATTACTTGCCAGCATGGCCTTAAATATCTACCGAAATGGTTGTTCTTGTTGCTCAAAGTGCCAAATGCACTAGGATTTGTACTAACCTTTTCCATTCTGCTGTTAATAATTGTAGATACAAGCTTTAAAATAACACTTGAGTAATGGATTTTTTGCTGATATAAGCATCTTAGTCATTGTGTATCTTACTTCAGAGGAAAATTCCCATTTTGATAGCAAACCTTCCATCAGACTCCTACAAAAGAGCTTCCAGAAGGTGTATCCTCTGCAATTTCTATCTGACAAAAAAACCCTGACATTTAACAGTGTGAAAAATACTCCACTCTGTTTCCTAGCCTTTCAGCTCCTTCCTGACTTGACTGCTACCCAGAAAGACAAGGCATACACCAAACTTTTTTTCTAGCTACAAGAAAGTTTTAATTGAAAAGAAGAGTGCCAGGTTCAAACACAGCTTCAGCAGATTAGCAGTTAAATTAGAAGGGGCTTTTCGTTTAAGTTCCAGTGTTGATATGTCACTGTGCCCTGTCACTTTGAAAAGCGATAGTGCCTTGTTATCAGCACTGAGCGCAGGCAGCCTCCTGATGTAGAGGCAGACTAAAATAGGCTGCCAGGGTGATGAAGGCACCACGCACATGTTGCATCCTCCCGCGCAGGGAGATGCGGAGGGGCGGTGCTGACACACCACTCTGCTCAGACAAACAGGCTGATCATCTCCCAGGGCCTGGTTTCCTGACATTTAACAAAAAAAATGAACTGATGGCAAAAACGTTCTTCTTAGTTCAGCTCAAGGAGTATAAAGGGATTCAGAGACTACAGTAGCATTTCTCGTTAATAAATGATTCCTTGTATGTTTGCTTATCATCCCTTTTGGCAGGAAAAAGCTTTGTGGGATTAGTCATTGTTGAGAGTTCTGTATGCGCAGAAGTTATAAGATTTGAGGGATGTTCATATCTTATACTGAGCTTTTAGATGCAAAAGGGGTATATGAATGTTATTCTCAGCTTCCATGATTAAGAATTAGTATAATTCTTTTACTATTTGAAGTCACTTTTTATATAGTTCCAGCCTGTACTGCTCTGATAGAAAATGGATTTGACTATTTTTTTCCTAATGTTGTTCCCTACCATGAGTGTCTTCTTGGGCCTGCTATGGCAATCTAAGTATCACCCATTTGATGCTTTTTTCTGTCTAATCTTCTCAGACACCTATCTTAATTCTTGCAACAAAAAAATCTCATGTGTTCTCTACTTGGCATGATAGAGGGAAGACACTTAGCTTGTCATTTTCTACCTTCCTTGTCAGCCAAAACTGAGGCATATTGGAAGTAAGTATTTTATAGCTGTACAGCAATTTTATGGCAGGCATGGGTCTTCCCTCCCCAGTTATTTGCCTAGCTGCCTCCTTTTGCATAAAATAAAGTTTTCATTCTATTCTCATGGGCTTCAAATATGTGCATATTTGGAACAGAGGAGGCAGAGAGGACCTGATTTTTTTTTTTCATTTTTCTCTTTTGCATTTGTAGGCATTTTAAAAATCAAGCAAAAACATAAATTAAAATAAGGTTTAAGTGATTAAAATTTTTATTTTAAGCTATTCAATTTGTCTCATAAGCTTTGCTGCTGCAACGTAGTGTTAATTGAAAAGCCAACTAATCCAGCAAATCTGGGATAAAAGGTGTGGAATATGAATGAATTTATCCCAGACAGCTTACATATAATTATTAGTAATATGTAACAACCACAAGTCTTATACCAATAACAAGTACTTGTATCATGTGTGTTATTTCATGTGGGACTGCAGTTGATTTCTCATTCCTTGATGAAATCTTTGCTGTTGGGTAGTCTGCCATGCAAAAACAGCAGTAGGTGGGAAGTATACCCCGGTATGGACTGACTGTCTGTCAAGAGGAAAGAGATCCATGAAACACCCCCGCACTGAGAGAGCTCACCTTGAAGTTTACATTTCAGTGAGCTGATTGTTGGATAGAGTTGAAGTTAATAAAATCAGAGGCTTGTAGTGTTTTAGATTGCATAGGTTTTGTTTCTGTGTGAAGCTAACACATGCAAGTTTCAATATATTATTTATTACTTTATACATATTTTTCCTTTCATTTTGATGATGTAATTGAAAAGCACATTCTGTTAGAAAATTTTGCTTTTCTGGCTAATGAGTAAATAGCCCTATTGTTCTTTAAAGATATAAAGCAAAAGCTTTGCTTTTTGCTTACTGAATAGCTTTGGTTTATTTCTTGGAAAACTGTTTCAGCAAAGATATCAAACAGAATCAAGTAGCTATGCTGAATTTGTGAAGGAATTACAAGATTTTTTTTATATTCATTTGCAATCCCTTAATTTCCGTAGATTGCAGATATATAAAAATAATTTTTAACTACAATTTCTTCAAGTTAAGGCATGTGAAATTGAAACTTATGATTACAGTTAGCTGCATACATAAGGAATGTTTCTAGTTTCATTTTACTTCTGGCTAAAACAGTAGTTAAGGCAAAGAGCATCACAACTGGAATAACGATTTTAAAATTTTCTTGATTTTTTATTAATAGATTAACCTAGTTAAAACTGAGAGATTGAAAATACTGACTGTCATTGTATGGGCATGATTTAATTTAAGGTCTTCACTAAACTGACTGATTTAAGTATTTTTTTCAGAGACAGAAACTCTGAAAGATACAAGCACACACTTTCTTTCTCCTTTTCTCACTTTCTGCTAAATATATTTCATTCATCCCACCTGGACTCTCTCAAAGCAGATCCACAAAGCATACAACAACTCCTATTGTCAATGAGTGCACTAAGACAGATAATGTCATTAACACTGCAAAGGATTTGCAAGTATATATGAACTAAATTAAATTGCGTCAGGCGTGACAAATTACATTGAATTAAATCTTGTTTAAAAAAAGTATTTTTTCTATCTGAAGGTCATTGCACGCACTGTCAGTCACTCAGAACACGCAAAGTAGCTATTAGATCAAAGGGGAGGAGGTGATACTGCAATTCTACAATACACTGAAAAGCAGAATAGAGCACTGTGGGAAGAGTAGCAGGAAATACACATCTGCAGCCGAACAGAAGCAATTTGAATCCTTGTTTGTTTGCATTCTTACTAATTGAAAAGGAGACTATAAAAGAATCCAGAGGCTATAATTGAAATGTATTTGCTTGCTTGGAGCTGGTGGAAGATGGAATACACAAAGAAGAACAATAGCTTGTTTTTATTGGTGGTAGAGAGGAGGTTTTTTGCAATTTCCTTTACATTTTGAATGCATTTATGCTTAACATTTCCATACAATCAATTTTGCAACATTTTAAAAGTGGAATTACAGTTGAAGTACTTTCCAGCTTTGACATGAGCAACATATAAAGTATTAAATGTCGATCTTACAAAATTTCTGAGTTATCCATCTACTTCTAGTAAATATAACCTGTAATTCAGAGTATATTTATTTATTTTACTGCAGTTTTCTGGGCATGTATGGTCATTATACAGTTTAGTAAAAAGTAATTAAGTGAGTGTCAGGGAGGAAGGCTGCAGATTTGTCTTGTTCTGGTTATTTATTATGGGATGTATGGAGACTCCTAGAAGAAGAACCACAGAGTGTCTGAGGCTGGTTGGCCCCTTTGAAGATCAGCTAGTCCAACCCTCTGCTCACATGGGGTCAGCTACAGCAGGTTGCTCAGAGCTGTGTCCAGGCAGGTCTGAGTATTTCCAAGGATGGGGACTCCACAACCTCTCTGGGCAACCTGTTTTAGTGCTTGGTCACCCTAACTGTAAAAAAAGGTTTCCTGATGTTCAGAGGCATGTGATATTCCAGCCTATGACCCTACCATCACAGTAAAAAAGTTTTCTCTTATATTTAACTGAATTTCCTCTCTTTCTGTTTGGGCCTGTTGCCTCTTGTTCTGTCACTGAGCTCCACTAGAAGTATCTAGGTCTATCGTCTTGACTCTCCCTATCAGGTGTTTATACACATGGATAAGTTGCCCCATGGGACCCCGCTTCTCTAGGACTCCCAGCTCTCCCAGCCACTCCTCATGTGACAGATGCTCCAGTCCTTTCATCGTCTTTGTGGCCCTTTACTGAACTTGCTCTAGTATGTTCATGTCTCTCTTGTACTGGGGAGCCCAGCACAGGATACAGCACCCAGATGTGTCTCATCTCTACTGAGCAGACAGGAAGGGTCAGCCCCTTGACCTGCCAACAATGCTCTTCCTAATGCAGCCCACGAAGCTGCTGGGCTTCTTTGCTGCAAAGGTGCATTGCTGGGTCATGCTCAACGGTCAACTTACTGTCCACCAGGACCACCAGGGCCTTTTCTGTTGAGCTGCTTTCCAGACAGCTAGCCTCCAGCTGGTTGTTGCTGCATGCAGTTATTCCTCCCCAAGGGCAGGGTTTGGCATTTCCCTTTGTTGAACATCAAGACGTTCCTGTTGGCCATTGCTCCAAACTGTCCAGGTCCCTCGAAATGGCAACACACTCATCGGGTGTATCAGTCTATTGTTCCACTTCGGTATCCTCTGCAAACTTGCTGAAGGTGCACTCTGCCTATTGTCCAGGTGTGACAGCTACGCTCACTGCCCCCCCAAAGATCGGTGCTTTTAACATGGCCATCACCGGGTTTTTGCGCCCCATTTTCGCGCCTTTTGTGCTCTGCCATGCCCCCAGGCACATACACAACGCGGGAGGGGGAGCAGGAGAGGCGGGACCCCTTGGTCACCTGACAGGGTCCACAGCCAGTGAGGGGCCTTAGCTCGGAGAAGCTTCTAGATCGTGACCAGTTATGATCACAGCTCAGATCCAACCCAGGGTATAAATGGGGTGCCACCGGAAACCCCCTTTGAGTCATCTTAGAGCAGCAGGCGTGTGTTTTGGGCATCTGTCTCCTCGGGTTGGGACACCACCTGAGGAAACTTCCTTGGATTGAGTGCACTCCCCTCCTCTGGTGAGTGATTTCTTCTGGATAGAGCCTTGAGTGAGCCCTCACCACTCCACCCCCACCCCCGGGTGAGCGATTCTATCTTCTGGGTACCCACGAGGGAGAGAAAGTTTCTCCCTTTGTGAGTGAGCGTGTGTGCGCACTTTGGATCATCATTCTTGTGTGCATTGACGTGTCATAACAGTACCCGGACTGACACCTTGAACCTGTTATGTGTTAAATGTTATCAGAGTGTTGATTTGTTTTGGTTTACCCCTGTTTCTCACTGGTTTCTCTTGTGTGGTTTTGGCTGTTTTGTGAAATAAAGTTGTTTGAGCATGTTCCTCATTCGAGTTAGCTTTAGCATGCCTCCGTGACACCAGGTCATTAATGAAAGTGTTCAACACTGCTGGACCCAGTTAGATAGTATTGACCTCTGAGACACAGCAGGAGTAAGTATACAGGAGGAGTAAGTGGCCTGCAGTCGGGCTTTGTGTTTGTGCAGCTGATCACAGTCCTTGTAGCCTGGTAATTCAACCACTTTTCAATCTACCTCATTGTCCATTTATCTAGTCCATACTCACCTGTTTGCCTATGAGTACATTAGGGGAGACAGCGATGAAAGCTTTGCTAAATTCAGGATAAGCAACATTTACTGCTCTCTACTTGTTCATCACTCTAGTCACCTCATCATAGAAGGTCATGAGGCTGGTTAAGCATGATTTCCCCTTCATAGATCCATGCTGAGTACTCCTAAATGCCTTTGTGTCCCCTATGTTTGGAAATGCTTTCCAGAGGGATTTCCTCTGTTGCCTTCCCAGAGATCAAGGAAAGTCTGACTGGCCCATAGTTCCCCAGATCCTCCTCCTTTCTGTTCTTGAACACAGGAGTGATCTTTACATTCTTCCAGTCTTCAGAGACCTCCCCCAGTCAACACAGACTCTCAAGATAAATTCAAAGTGGTCTGGCGATGACATGAACCAGCTCCTCAGCACTGGTGGGTGCAACCCATCAGGTCTCATGAACTTGGGTATGTCCAGTTTGTTTAAACGATCTCTAACCTGGTCCTTCCTACTCCACTGAGTGTAGGTCTTTCTTCCTCCACACCTCCCTGCTGGTCTCAAGTATCTGAGTACCTGAGATCAAGGCAAAGAAGACATTGAGTGTTTCAGTCTTTTCAGTGTTCTTTGCCATCAGGTCCCTTGTCTTATTCAGCAGTGGGCCCACATTTTGCTTTGTCTTCCTTCTGCTTCTGATGTACCCATAGAAACCATTTTTCCCTTCACATCCCTTACCAGATGCCACACTAGGTGGGCTTTGGCTTTACTAACTCCATCCCTGCATTCTTGGACAGTGTCTCTTGAGTTCTGCCTGGGTCACCAGCTCCTGCTTCCACTGGTATGTTGTATTTTCTAGTCTGAGTTTTCTCAGGAGCTCCTTGTACGTCTATGGAAGATTGTGCCTTCCATAGAGTGATGTGTATTTGTGGGAAGGAGGGAAGAAAGGTCCTGGAAAATAGCATAAAGTATGGATAATATGTTAAGAGCCAGTAAAGGGGGAGCCCACAACAGCAATAGCAGTGTCCTCTGAGAGGAACAGTGAGTGAACAGTCATACTGTTGATGTAAGCTGATGATAAGTAGAGTTTCCTACAGACACAAAATAGATCTGGTATTTGTTCAGTCCAGGAAGGCACAGTAAACCAATAAGCTAGAAAGAGAAACCAAAAGAAAAGACTGATTCAGGAATGACCAAATAGATAGGACAAATTTGTTTACAAATCTTTTATTTATTCTGCCTATTCCTGAAAAACTGAATTTAAATCTGAATTTATTTTTTAGAGTTCCTGATTTGGTTTATGAATTTTCTTTCCTAATGAATGATAACTTTAGAAATGGAATGTCCATTTAGCAGGCTCCTGTGTATGAGAATACAGATAATTCTCCTTTAAATCTCTGCCCAGTTTGGAATCTGAGAATTTTCTGCAATTTTGTCAGTTTTGTCACACCTTGACACTTCATTATGTTTACTGAGCCTCAGCAGAAGGGTAAATTTTCAAAAGTACAAATCTGTCTGTAAACACTGTAAATTAATTGTTTACTTCAAAAAATTAGGAAGTCTAAGAGGGCATCTTTCCTAGTTGGCTCACTAATTACTTGTGACAAGAAGTTATCTCCTACAAACTTCAAAATGCCCCAAGCCTGTCAGTGTTTAAGAGGCATTTGGGTGATGCCCTTAATAACATGCTTTAACTTTTGATCAGCCCTGAATTGGTCAGGAAGTTGGACTAGATGATTGTAGGCCCCTTCCAACTGAAATATTCTGTTTTATTCTATTCTATTCTATTCTATTCTATTCTATTCTATTCTATGCTATGCTATGCTATGCTATGCTATTCTATTCTATTCTATTCTATTCTATTCTATTCTATTCTATTCTATTCTATTCTACTCGATTCTACTCGATTCTATTCTATTCTATTCTACTCGATTCTACTCGATTCTATTCTATTCTATATTCTAAACAAAAAGATACCTGAACTTCATCTGAAGAATTCAGCTGCTCAAAAAAGCCTTTCTCCTCCCAAAAATTAATAGCATCAGAGCCCATCTATAGAATCATAATTTTCTTCAAAAGTGCTTTGTATAAAAACTTTTAGCACACCAGCTCTACAAATTTTGACTTACTGTGCAAGCTTTACAAAACATGGACAATAAAGAAGGACATACGAACTCATGGGATACCATTCAGATGCCATCTTACTGATTTCAAGACCCAAGTTAGTACTGCTGAATGGTATTGAAAAGTGTAAAATAGATGGCAACAATTGCTTGCTGACTTAATAGCACAAGAAACATATGTCCTTATATCCATCATACAATACTGAATAATAATAATAAAAAACCTACGTAAACCAATAGATATACTCACTTTGTGTTCCAGACCAGAGAAGTGCCCAATCTCCTTCCTACTCTCTTTTCTGAAGTTTATTCTTAACAACAGCTGACTACTTGAGGTTGCAAATCTTCATGTCATTTTGTGTGGAAAAACGCCTGATACAATAACTAGAGCAATAACTGTACTTTGAAAACTATACAAGTCACAAGATAAAGTTCTCAGTAACAAAGCTAAACAAACTTTTTTGTAATAGATCTGGCCAGTTTAACAGCATGACAAAAGTTAAATATAAGGTTAAGTCAGGAATAAGTTTGCCAAACAATTTCCTGCTATAACTGAATTAACCTTTGATTATGACCAAACTTTTTGTTCAAAAATTAGAAAGTATCCAAATTTAGGTAGTTAAACAAGATGAAGAAAAGTCACATCCCTGCCATACAGACTGGCTTTAATATCCTTGAGCCTGTTTTGCTTGAGCAAACTTTCAGATTCAGATCATGTGAATGTTTAAATATAAATAAAAAAATACTTAACCCACTTATTCTGTTTTCTAGAACAACTGAATTGTATTGACTAGAATTATTCTCCCCTCAAAAGATCCTGCGGCAAATAAATGAAATAAAAAAATGTTTAGCCCAATTTCTTCTTTTTTTTTTTTTTAAATTACAGGTAATTATTTATATAGTTTGTAATGAGAAATGCTTTGTAACCATAAATATAGTCAGCACTGTTAGTACCAGGACAGATAATGAAAGTAATTTCATATCAATTGGGGCAGTTCCAGAGAAGGAAATTGTTCTCTGTGAACATAGGTGACAAACCCAACTCATTAAGTTCACATCTATCATTTGATAGTCATAAGAAGAAATTTTCTAATGAAATTATAGAATCACAGAAAAGTCTAGAGTGGAAGAGACACCTGGAGACCATTTAGTCAAATCTCCAGTTGAAATTAGAGCCTTAGATTACATTATTGAGGGCCTTGTCAAGCCACTTTGTGAAAATTTCCAGTGAAGGGAGATTCCACCACTTTTCTGTGCAACCTATTCCAATGCTTAATTGCTCTCCCAATTAAGATTTTTTTTCTTGTGTCTGTTAACCCTTGCTGTCATGTATCTCTGTGAAGAAAATACCTTCATTTTCTCCATGACTACCTTCTGAGTACTGGATGACTGTAGTTAGATTCCTATCAGGGCTGCTTGTTCTCCAGGCTGAACAAATGCTGTGTCTTCAGATGTCACGTTCTCCAATCCCTGAAGCACCTCATTAGCTGGTGCACTCTCTTAGGTATTTCAAAGTTTCTCTTAAACTGTAGGACCAAAACTGCACAGAATATTCCACCTGTGGACTAGTAAGTCAATAAGGGATGGGAGCATTCATCATACGAAGAGAGGCTGAGAGAGCTGGGACTGTTCAGTCTGGACAAGAGAAATCTCTGGGGAGACCTTATCCATGTGTAGAAATACCTGAGTGGGAGTATGTAAATAAGATGGAGCCAGACTCTTCTCAGTGGGGCCTAGTGAAAAGGACAAGAGGCAATGGGCAAAACCTGAAAGATTTGAAACTCTATCTGAACATAAGAAAAATATTTTTTCCTGTGAAGTTGGCCAAAACTGGCAGAGGTTGCCCAGAGAGGCTGTGGAGTCTCCATCCTTACAGATATTAAAACCTGCCTGGAACGCACCCTTGAGCAACTTGTTTTAACTAACCATGTTCTGAGCAGGGAGTTTCACTAGACGATCTCCAGAGGTGCCAACCAGCCTCAGACACTCTGCAGTTCTGTGAAGTGCTTAATAAAGCAGTATTATCACATCCCTTAATATGCTGCCTGTAATCTTGCTGATTCAAGCCAGGACACAGTTTCCTATCACAGCTGCAAGGGTGCACTGTGGGTTCATGTTCAGCTTACTGTCCACTAGGACAGCCAGAATTTGCATATTCAGCATATGGTAAAATCTTTAATGTTAAGTGTAACACAAATTTTCACATTACTTACCAAAAGAGCTTTAGTGAATCCAGGATTATACTGGAGATATCATCACTAGCACTGGAAAACACACTTCCAAGTTGTAACTGAGGTACTGTCAGTAAGCTTCCTTCGAACCTGCATTTTCCCTAAATACATTTTCTGCTTGTCTCACATGGAAGTTGCTGGTTTACTCTTGTACCTTATCCATTCCACATGTGTATTTTCCTGGTGCTGAATGATGTACACAGTAAAAGGATGTTACCGTGCATCTAGGAAAAAGTTTCTGGGGTTTTACATTCCCTGTTCATGGTGCTAGTAACCAAACAAATAATTGAAGTAGCAAGGCATAACGGCGTCAAACCGGTTTCCCTAGTGACTTAATATTGCTGCCCCACCCCAGTGATTTTAACCTTCTGGAATTCCAAAGGGCTATGTACATTTAAAAACAATAATCAGCTATGTCTACAGTAAAATTAAAATCATGGATATCTTTTATTAAAAATTTTTGGGGCCCAGCTGTGGCTTGCATGATCATACACAAAAGAGTGTTATTGTAGATGTTTGGCATACACTGAAAGTTAGGCTATTTATCTCAGAACCTAACTCTGTTTAAAAGAATGTTCATAACTTAAATAGATCCTAGAATATCATTCTCATTTTATGGACATATATGCAATATTATTTGCTACAGGATCCTAAGGCATAGTGATTTACAATTTACATTATCCCAGACTGAATAAGCAACTGAGTAAAATCTGTCAGATTATACTGTTGTATTTAATATGAATGCACATCCAACCCTCTCTGCAAGAAATGAATTGTAATTTCATGCTGTGAGATTTCACAATACAGAGAACTGATCATTAGATTTCCATTTTTAAAAGAAGCAATATAACGAGAATACAATTAGATCTATAGTAATTTATCATTTCATATGCCCTAGACTATGTCAACAACCTTAAAAAACGCATTTCTAAGGGAAATATAGCAGTTCTACAACGTACTTAGTAGAATTACTCTAAAAAAGTGTAACACTGCTAAAGTGATACTCAAATATTCAAATATTTTTACATCACAATGTTGTCCTATGTGTTTTTCAAAACTCCAGTTTTTGTTCTAAAATTCACTATGCTTTGAAATAAATTGTCCTCAGAATGCACTCATTTAAATTTTTAGGCAGGGAGACCTAAAATTTGTACTTGGTTCTCTTCAATGAACATTTAATACAATTAAAGTAGTGCCTTGAACAATCAAATATCTTGAGCAATACTATTGTGCATTATTAATTTTTATATTTAGCAAACTAATTGTCCAGAGGAGCAATTGTAGAGGTTTTCCTTTTACTGTAAAGTGATAGGGATGTAATCCAACATGGATATAGGGTAGGCACTAATTCATTATTCCTTATTTATTTTGATTTCTGCTTTAGTGTGACTGGATTTTTTTTTTTTATTTCCTCTGATTAATTTACATTAGAAAACATGTATTGCTTTAAATTTCACTTCAAATTTCCCATTAAATTTCCCATAGACTTCTACAGTGCCCATGTAACAAATAATTCTATTTTAAGTTAATGATTAGGATCATCAGGGAAGAAAACCAACCAGTGAGACCTATATTTTTCGTGCTGAAACACAGCATAAGGTTATCTATGCTTTAGTCAGAAACCAGTACTGATTTGTTGAATAGATTATGTAAAAGCAAATGTATTAGAAACTGTATCTAGTACAGTAAACCTGCAACACTCCTTGCATGTGTGAGCAGCTTTGTTAGAGGATTAAAGCATTCCCACCGTAAAAAAGTTTGATATTACTGTTAGCATGCTATTAAAAATAAAGCACAAATTAAGGATAATTCAATGTTAGATTTTTCTTGGTTTTGCCTTTTTTTTATGCTTTTGTTTTGCAATGTAAATTTCCTTAGTAAACAGTACTTTGGTGTATAAAATATATATATATATTTATCTAAGTACTTCTTCCTATTCCCTAAGTAGAAAGTGCATAAATAGTTAGGGATTTAATCATTCATTGTAATTACACAGGATGTTCACACTCATTTCAGCAACAGGATGGTGAAAACATGAAGAAAGTAAAGTAGCTATGTCTATAGTAAAATTAAAATAATTATTATTTTTTATTAAAACAAGCAACATAAAAATACATTATATGTCTGTTGTGTTCTTAATTGTTCTGCAATCTTTCCAACAAAAAAAACCCCAAAGCTATCTTCTTTATGCAAGACCACAACCAACCCTAAGTTTTGGAAGTCCTCTGGCAGTAAAGATTTCAAAAGTGGCTACAGCCAAATGAAATACCAAAATTATTGCATATGTGTCTCTGCTTAATAAAGGTAGTCTTCACTAAACTAATCTCACCTTGCTGCCAAGTGGTGAACGGTTAATCTTATCCATTCATAAGATTCCTGAGGAAATTTTCATATCGTCCCTAATCAGGCATCTGTTTGTTTAACAATGAAATACTTTAAAAACTCTTTTGAAAGAATTAAGCATGAGGATGCATCCTCTTCTTTCTCTAGCAGGTGAAATTGAGAGAGGGATTGTCCTGGTTTTGGCTGGCATAGAGTTAATTTTCTTCCTAGTAGCTGATACAGTGCTGTGTTTTGGATTTAGGATGAGAATAATGTTGGTAACACATTGGTGTTTTAGTTGTTGCTAAGTAGTGCTTAAACTAGTCAAGGATTTTTCAGCTTCCCATGCTCTGCCAGGTGCACAAGAAGCTGGGAGGGGGCACAGCCAGGACAGCTGACCCCAACTGCCCAAAGGGCTATTCCATACCATATGGCGTCATGCTCAGTATAGAAACTGGGGGGAGTTGGCCAGGGGGCAGCGATTGCTGCTCGGGGACGGGCTGGGCATTGGTCAGTGGGTAGTGAGTGGTTGTGTCACTTGTTTTTTCCTTTGGTTTTGTTCCTCTCTCTCTTTCTCTCTCTCTCTCGTTGTTTTCCTTTTCATTACTGTTTTTTATTATTATTATTATTATTATTATTATTATTATTATTATTATTATTATTGTTATTATTATTATATTTCATTTATTAAGCTGTTCTTATCTCAACCCATGAGTTTTCTCACTTTTGATCTTCAGATTCTCTCCTCCATCCCATCAGGGGAGAGGGTGAACGAGCGGCTGCGTGGTGCCTGGTTGCCGACTGGGGCTAAACCACGACAGAGATTTATACACATTGCCCCGCACCCAGCACAATGTATTGCTTACATGAAAACTAGTCTGAAGTTCACCAGGTATCCAGGGATCCTGAAGATAAAAATGCCATTGTATAAATCAACAAATTGCCTTAATCACTTTGAAAATCCAAACACTCCTGTGCTGTATTGGTGCTACTGGTTTCAGGATGCTTCAGCGGTTTTATAAAAATAAATATATAGTATTTGACAGTCAGAGTTGGCCTGATGGAGAGAGAAATGGACATGACTGAAGATTTTTAACTAGTAATGAAGGCTCATTTTCAGTTAGCCTCTTGTTTTGCTGATTCTCCTGTAAAGCAACACTGAATCCATGGCTTTACTTTTCTTCAATATACTTTTCTCTTCTGAACGTGCTGTTATTTGATCAGAAGATTCTGAGCTTGACAGCCATTGCCCAGCAACTTAGTATTTATGCTAGTACTTACACATATTGAACTTGCTTCTTTCCCGTCTTTTTGAGTAAATATTTAGGATTTGTTTTTTTTTATTATTATGCTCTGTTCTACAGTATTTTCTGATATTTCTGGCTTAGTTTTATTTGTTAATTTTATTCCATACCCATAAGAGATGCTTTGTATTAGTTTTCATGTCTCAGTGATTTGGGGATTTTTTGTTTGTTTGTTTTTAAAGCACTTCTATATTTTTCAATGCAGCATTTCATGACAAGCAAGAGTGGTCATCTTAGAAATGGTCTAGCATCGTATCCTTCAACACACATATATATATTTCAAGGTGTGTGATTTGGGAATGTGAGAGTAAGACACAATTCCCTTTTGGATCAAAAGGAAGTTGTATGTACAGATGTTGTTCAATAACTGTTCTTCAGTAGGTAATGGTTTATTCATAACAGTTTGAATTGCATGCTATTATCTAAAGAAGGACATAATTTTGTTTTTCTGTAGATGTGGTCTGATTGAAAGCTGCAGCCTGGCGTCACCTTTTTTTCACTTTCTGACAGAGCCATTTTAACATGAAATGTGACCATTTATGGATATTTTACCAAAAAATGGTTAACATTTGGTGGGCAGCTCACACTTACAAGCTCTCCAGTCCTGAGATATGTTGTTTCTATGGAAGATGTATTGATGAAATCCATATAATGCACCTACATGCATTGAACATGTATGTGGTGGGTTGACCTTGGCCAGCTGCCAGACCCCTACCCAGCTGCTCCGTCACTGCCCCTTCTCAACAGGGCAGGAGGAGAGATTAAGATGGAAAAGCTCATGGGTCAGGACAAGGACAGGGAGGTCACTTACCAATTACCTTCAAGGGCAGCACAGACTAAACGTGGGGAAACTTAATTTAACTTACAGTCAATTAAAAAAAGAGTGAGATAGTGAGAAACAAAGACCAAGCTAAAAACACCTTCCCTTCACTCCATCCTTCTTCCCAGGCTCAACTTAATTGCCAACTCCTCTATCTCCTCCCCCCTGAGCAGTGCAGGGAGATGAGGAATGGATGTTGCAGACAGTTCATAACAGTTCCTCCCTGCCAGTCCTTCCTCCTCACACTTTTCCCCTGCTCCAGGATTGGTCCCTCGCACACCAGAAAACCTGCTCCTCTGTGGTCTCCTCTCTGCCGGCTGCAGGGAAATCTCTGCTTCCCTGCAGCCTCTCACTGCCAGCACCTGAGCACCTGCACCCAACACAGTGTACTAAGGTTTTGTGTTTACTGACATACGGGGTGGGAAAATTGATGTAAAAAACTTGATTCCTCAGTGATTTAACTTTTCATTACTCGTGAGCATCAACAGCAGAAGGATATTTATAACAGTACTGCAGTGCCAAAACAGAAGGGCATACACTGTGCACAGTAGCCTGGTAAAGCAGGGTTACACTGACCCACTTGTCTGAAAAGATTCTGCTTCTCACACTAATAATGGCCCATATATTTTCTAAGAACTACTAACAAAATAACACTAGCATAAAGAGGTTATATCGGGTTCCTAAAGAGAGTTCCCTTGGTAGGCCAGGTTTTCCTGATTGAAGAAAAGGGTCATAAGTGTAGTACCTCATACTTATAATTATATATTACTTCATGACAATTTTGAATCCCCATTATATATTTGCCTCTCACTCTGCTTCCTTAATGTATGATCTCTCAATTCCACACAATATTCCACATTCCATCTCTCTTCTGATGCTGCTGCTAATGCTGCATCTCTCTGGAATGTGCTTTGGGACTTTTGGAGAAAAAGTCTCTTTCCTTATACACCATTGGAAATTCTTACTTTATGACTGACTGATTGCAAACAATTTCTTTAACAATTTATTTGAGGTATGATGCTTGACAGAGGTTGGAAACAAAATTCTGGATCAAGTGAGCAAAAGTTGTGATTTATCATCATTTCCCACTCACTGAAGATTAACTAAGGTAAAACAAAACTAAAAGAAACCTAAAACCTCCCATGAGGTTGTTTTATATACTTGTGCATATTATGTATGTATAATATATTTGGTGCGTATTATATATGTATAATATATCTTTGTGCAGTATGTTTATGCATATTACTTTGCATCATTATTTTAAAAAAATTAAAAATTGTAATTTGCCAAATCAAGGTATTTAAAGCTAACCAGCAAAGTCTGAACACATCTGGAAAATTTTTAATTTTCAACCCACATAAATAAGAATTTACCAATACATTTCTTGACTTTTTAGGCTTATACAAAATTTCAAGGAAATCGTATCTCCTTTCATAACATGTACTGTGTAAGAGTCTGTATCTCAGGTGGTGTAATGATGTAAATAATTATGGCATTCACATTTCACATTTTGTTCCATTTCTCTGTCTCACTCTCTCTTATCTTGTTCTTTTCAACAGTGAGGTCACCTGTAGGTTTTTTTATGTATACATAGGTGTGGTGAGTCAGAACAGATTAACAGTTTTGGAATACGCTTGCTCCTCAGTGGACTGAGAAAGCCTCTCATTACACTTTGTGGGTTTTTTTGTGGTTGGTTGGGGAGTGAGATGGGTTGTGGGGGGTGGTTTCAATTTTGTTTTCTTAATGAGGAACTGTCTAGTGTGTTTCAGTTCTCCTATTCTGAAATGTTTTAGCTGGCAGAGAATCCATCTATAGTCGTTGAATGTGTGTAAGATTTTCATTTATGCATATGCTTAGAGAAGTTATATGGGTGCAATTTACAAATACTTATATTTTATGTTGACAGAAATCAGTGAGGGTATTTACTTCATTCATAAATGAAGAATTTTTACTAATTTACAATACAAACTTTTCCTGTGAGGAAAAAGAAAATAAAAATATGTTGGTAATTTTTACGCCTATGATGTCATATAGTGAAAGTTGTTCATTTGCATCAAGTGATATTTAGAGGCCATATTCTCACATCAAGACTGTGGTGACGTATTCAGCCTGCTAAAAGTGTTTCTTTCTCTTCATTACCTCTGTCTCACACTTCTTGACTCAGTGTCACAGCTTGTCTCTTTCCTAAATTTGAGATTTGGTGTTCAGGAACTACAGACATGTTGCAAGCTGCTGGGAGCATTAAAGTTTCTAGCAGATGCCATGTTAGTGATGATAGCATATGGGTTGATTCTAGCATACGTGCTATAGTTTTTACACTGTTGAACTGTGTATGTATATATTTACATTAACTTAAGCTCTTCATTTGAATATGCATGCAATTCTTTGCTTATTTATTCTTGATCCATCAACAACTTTTTCAGACATAATTAGTTTCTCTGCTGCACATACAATATCTTCCCTAGAGTCATCTTCAGTCTCAGTAAACACAAAAAGAGTAGGAAGCAAATTGTACCCTAGCATGTTCAGCCATGTTTTCTACTGAAGTCATTAGTGTCCCTGGGCAATAAGTCATTGAGGGAAGAATTTCGCCCAAATAGTTTATGTCACAAGTCATTGTTTTTCAAGCAGAAATCATTAGAGGAACCTGTCCTGTTTTCTCTTGGAATCAGAATTCCCTGATGTGCTTTAAGAATTTAAGGTACATAAAGAACATGGCAGTGACATTTGAGGTAACTTCTGGAGAGCAGAACTACTTTGTTGAAATGAAGGTTTACTATTTCCATGAGCCCTATCATTTTGGGAAGGGTACTCAGTTGGGCAGAGAACTATCTGTGTGTAACATCGCCTTGATATTGAGATATATGCAATTCTGAAAAAGCCATATCCTTAAAATAGCCTTCCTGTATTGCTATTACACAAGAACAGGAAACTGAGGAAACGTGAATTTGGGCTGGGTTGGGGAGGAAGTGGAATGCTGCTCACTTTCCCTGTTGTTAATAAAGGATGACTACTGGTAAAGGTTCATTTCCATCATTACCTTTCCTCTGTTACCCTCAATTGCTATCCTAGTGAGGGACAGAGTAGAGAAGGAATTCAAGACAGTCATGACCATTAAGAAAAACGGTGAATTAAATAACACCAGTGACAACCTTGTAATTTCTGAGATACAGGAAACTAAAAATGTGGATTATAATTTGGTGGAACAGAGGAAAATGAGGGTTAAAACAGAAGAAACATAGCATTGTCTAGAGCAGGAAGGAGATAGAAGGCAACAGAGAGAAGAAAATCAGCAGTAAGATGAGAGACCGACAGGAGGAAAAGCGGCAATTGATTTTCTCACGAAAGATGAAATCAGGGTAGAAAACAGGAGGAAGACAAGCAAAAACTGGCAGTCAGTTAGGAATAGTATTGCATCTCCTGAAATTTGAGGATCTTGCCCATTTTCCTTTTTTTCACACATGATGGATTTCTGCTACAGAATATCCTTTAAGAATACCACAAGTCCACACTCCATAACAGAAGTGAAAGAGAAATACCAGAAGAGGAAAAGAAGGGAGAGGAGACTTTGGGGAAGGGTAGGAGAATATGTTAACCATTTCAGCTAGAGGCTAGAAGCATAAATCTGAGGGGAGTATGGGGAGGAGATAGAAAAAGGAGTATCAAAACCTAAAGGGAATCAATACTGGGGACTTTGGGTGGAAAGAAGACAAAAAGAAACAAGCAACAGGGATGTTCGTATGGAGTGCAGAAAGCCCTTTCAAAACCAAAAATAGAGCAAAAGAGTGAATAGGGAAGTCGTGTGCAAGAAAAACAAGTTTGAAAAGTTGCAAGAAAACAAATACCCTAGGACAGAACTCCAAGTGATTATATGGTAGCATGGAATAAAAAGACTTAAGAGTCTTTAGAATTTGTTTTGTCTTTGAGGTACTCTGTCTGAAGCTGATGGTAGGTTTAGGTCTACATTTGTTTCAAGCTATAAACAAAGTCAGCAAGGGAAAAGGAACTGAATTTCACACTTTAGGAAAGCAGTGATGAGGGATAAAGAGAGGAAGATGTAGTTTGGCCTCATGTTTTGGGGGTTTTTCATATGCTACAGTAAACTTCTGCTCAACATTTCTTTAACACTGTTTAAAATCCACTGTAATTTATTTCTACTCAGCATGTTTTCTGATTGCAATTATCTCTTTATTCTTATCTTTCACTACAAATCTTAATGGCAGTTGTGATTAGGAGTCTGTTGCTTATTGATTACGTTGATATGTGCATAGCAAGTTATTTATGTACTTAATTTAAATTAATTTTATTTGTAGGGTTGAAGCAGATGTTGTGGAGTTGTGATTTCCCACCGACTGTTCAATGAAGTGTCACTTACATGAGGCTTTTTCTTTCCAGGAGTTTTCATTTTCTTTGCCTGTGTGTTTCTGATCAGGACTGCATGAGAAAATGACTTTCATAACTAACACAAGTACACATTATGAGGTTTATTGTTCATTCTCTCCCTATTGGATATGTACTGTACTATGTTACTGTACTGTGCTTATTGAAAATCTTTCTGGCTCTGTCTGTATGTATACATTTTACATGGATTCAGATACTGACTCTGAGCAATAAATCATAGTTGCCTTGGATGCTGTGTGCGTAGGTATGTGGGTGCATGTGAAAACAGTGTGTATCAGCTAATAATTTATAGGACTGAGGTATGAGTATTCCTAAAATCATGCTACAAGGCAACACTGAAGACAAGCATCCTCTATGTAGACCTCTAAAGGTCATCTATATGGAGTGTTTCCTTTCTTATTGTATAGTCAACACTTAGGTTTTTGTCCTGCTCTCTAAAGGAGAGTGAAATAATTCTGTAACCGAGAGTCAAAACACCACCACACAATCCATGGACAAAGGGCTTGCAAGCACTATAGACCTTTGTAGTTCTTTTTGTCTGTATTGCTGGTACTCTTTTGACCTTCCTCATATACAAAGTGTCTTTTTATTGCCTAGGTGAAGAGTAAGAGATTTAAATAACACTATGGACATAGTCTATGGGAAAGTCATAATTAACTCTGCAAACCCTGTTTTTGTCTAGAACCCTGGCACTGTGACACCATTAAGGTCCTTATATTCTCTCTTTGCTCTTTGATCTTCTTACTTAAAACTGACTAATCTGGTAAAGATGCTAACTGTACTGTTAAATTAAAATTGCCTGGAAATGGCACAACGGCTAGATTTTTTTTTCCCCCAAGGTAAATGTTATTTATTATTAACCACTTTGGATTTACTGCTCTGTATTTTGCAATGAAGGTTCTAGAGAATAGTTCTCTTTTCCATGGTCTAACTCATAGATATGCCTTTTTTTTTTGTATGTGTGTGTGTGGTATTTGTAATATGTTCTGCAAACAACAATATGTTTTAGGAGAGGTTCCCTTGGTCTTGCACAGGGAGGCAGAAGAACAATTGTTGGATCACATGTATTGAATTTATTGTACTAAGACAGACCCTGACACTTATGTTTTTTATCGGTAAATGTCATATACTTTGTTTTATAGCAGTTTTAGTTACTTGCTGAATTTTATATTTCACTGTATATCTTGAAAAGCCTTTAGCCATTCTCTGTATTGCTGTGTAATGGGAAATAAATCAGGGACTGAGTATCTTGTTGTTTTAGATGATGATAATCAGTCTCCTGCACAGGAAATATGTGATCACTAATTTGAGGTCATAATGAGTCTTGCTGTAAGCAACTCAATTTCCATCAGTAAAGACTGGCTTTTATTTCTGGTGCTACTATTTCAGGTTCAGAAAAGCCCTTTTTATTGTTTTTTTAGTCAAATGCTGTCATTGTTAAAATTAGAAAGTGGAAATTAAATACTGTAGACCTCTTAAAGGGATTGATAGGAATACATAGTTTTGAATGTTATGTTTAGAATTCTTATGATCATCATATTTACTTGAAATTTGGAAAGTTTGATTTCTTACACATAGATTGAACTCACACATGGTTTGATCTGAAAAAAAAATATTGAATCGCGAAACATTAAAATAAGCCCACTTTATGAAAGATGCAAATGAAACACGAACTCTTTGGGGTAGGAAAAGTAGGTTTTCCATGTTTTTTAAGATCTTCACCTCTTTTTTCCGTCCTATACTCCCTCAGGACCCAGTGCAGAGTGATTTTCGTCTGTGATTAGGACTTGTCTAGGCCAGGAAAAAATATAAGCTTCATAGACATGACTCTTTGTTGTTACCCTTTTTGGAGGCAGGGCACTTTTTTTTCCATTTAAGATAGGGGCAACTCAAGACATTTACATTATACAGTAATATTTTCAATCATATCACAAAATGAAAACCAAAGCAGTTTGACTGCTAAAACATTCACCAGCTCTCAGAAGGGGAGGCCGTTCACTGCCAGCCTAAAAAGGCTGGGTAATTAGCTGGATCTGACAATATATGTTTAATGTCAGCATGTTACTTGCTATACTTTGTGAATGCTTTTCAGGACATGAAGATGGAAATACTTAACTGCTTAGCTGCTTTTATATCTATGTTTACACTATAAGAAAGCATGCATAGTAGTTCTAAAAGGATATTCTATTTGTGAACGTGTGTGTGTGTATATATATGTATTCAATGACTAATTGTGCAGACATTTTTTTTTCTTACATTGCAGGTTCTGTTGGTCTGCAAGTAAGCTGGGGAATACAAGGTATTTTTTTGCTGTGACAGTTGCATTGATTATAAATGTTAAATGAACTTCCATTCCTTTGGGGGGCTCTTGGGGGGGGGGGGGTGAGCAGGCAGTTGTTTGTTTTATTGCAGTGTAACAGTCAAGATTTTGGAAGAGCATATGGTCCTAATAGGCTTGATTGTGACAGGTCATATTAGTTTTTTAAGCTAATCTACACGAATGGAAAATTATTAGTATTTAAGATGAATCACATGTATTCTTGGTAGTCTGTGATTTAACCTTATTCATCCTGGCCGTCTTACAAGGGTAGACTCCAGGGAACACAGAAAGTTCCAAATATAAGGAGAAGGAAACATGTGACTTTGGGGTTTCTGGTCACCCATTGTAAACTGCACTGGACTGGCAGGTCCTGGAAAAGATGAAATGTTGGAGTTGAGAACGGGAAAGTAATCAGGGATTGTAATTTTTTAAAAATGTAATAGAAAGATAGCAACCCTCTAGCTTTGAATCTCACCAGCTGGATCTCTTTTCTTCAAGTACGGAACAGGAAAATTTTTGCATGTGTATTGTGTCCTATCTCCTTACCTCTGTCCGTGCCTCAAAGATATTGGCAAACACAAATAACTCCAATCAGCCACAAAATGTGTAACTATTGTGTTGGAAATTAAAAAAGGAGTCTGAAAGCTGATCTTTTGCTACTTATGTAGTGGAATCTTGGAGACCGTCTTAAAAGGCTTAGACAAAGCTGTGCACAGCAATTATACTTATCTTTGTACTGCCAGAGGATTCTTAGGTGATGTGCTGCCATGTTCCCATTTATTCTAATACTGTAATTACTGTAGAATTTGGATCAGCTCTAGTAATTATGTGTGTGCAAAGTGTTCTTCAACAGTTTTGACAACAGGATTCAGAACAGAGGGTCTACCCTTCATAGCTGCCAGAAACTATACCATTCTATGGAACTTCTAATGCCAATATCACTAGAATTACTTGCTAAAATGGAGAAATAGCTTTCTGAAAGTGATGAAGGAAAAAGGCAGAGTTTCTCAGTGTTGATGTAATACCTATTTTAAATGGATATCATGATACACTTTTAAATTTTTATAACAATATATTTAATTTTAACTTTTAGTCTTCTGCGTTTGTCAAGCAGGGTGATTTATCATGGCAAAGGGGAAATGTTTGGAACTTGAAATATGGCAGAAAAGTGAGTTGTTGACAGGCTGATTCTTTTCAACCTGTTGAAGAAATATTTTCCCATTGGTTTCTAGCCAACAGCTATGCAAATAGAAATTAATATTCAAAGAACCAGCATAACAATTGTTATTAACTTACGGTGCCCTCCTATATATTTATTGCTGTAGTACACAGTACAACTTTTGGTTTGTATGAATCAGTTTTCATTGTAGTTTATTAGCAATCAACGATGATTATTTGGCTCTAGTGTTTACAAACTATAATTCATCATCCTCTTATCTTTTATTTATGAGACAATGTCAAATGAAAGAAGCAAATTATGCATTGTTTTTGGTTGGGAGAGCTCTGCACTCTACAGCATATTAACTTTGCCATGAAGCGGCAGTGTTCAATGTTCTGCTCTGACTACCATGTACATCCAATCTGCCTTCATCTCACAGCAGAGGAGAAAGTAGACTCTTCAGCGGTGTCTCATACTCTGGCAACTGTGATTTTAAAAAGAGTTTTAGAAAAACCCTGACCCGTTAAAGTCAATGGGAGATTTGCCATTTACTTCAGTGAAGCCAAGATTTTATCCCTTCTGTTCGCTGTGTTGTTACTTTGGTTGACACCTGTGCTAAGCAAATAGGAAGCAGAAGAGAATAGATTCCTTCTGTTCATCCTTCTCTCATGGGAAATAATTTTCAGCACACTGAAAATATTTGAATATTCTGAAATGGAACTGTTTAAATCCTGCTGCTCCCAGTTTTATAACTGTCATCTTAAAGTAAAATATTTTACGAAAGGAAAAATTATACTAGCATGTTATCTCTGATGTCATTACATCTGTTACTGAGGAATAGTTGTAACTGCTAGGAAAGCTGGTCATTTTCCTTCTGGATTTCTTAAATTACTACAAGGGCAGTTACATTTAATTATCAGATTGATACTATGCTAGTATGAAGATGACATGCATTTACAACAAAAAGCAGTTGCAAAACAAATGAAGCAATAAATGGAATGAAGGAAAGGTGAGCACATATATTATTAATAACACATCAAAGAACTTTTTACCAATAGAAGCTATATTTTACTCCTGGTTATTAGTGGCTCCAGTATGACATTACTAAAGTAAACAGCATTAGCTTTATAACTGTATAATAGAATATTAGTTATTTTATTCTAATTGTCACTCACATAGAAGACCTCCATTTCATATTAGAAATTCATTGGAGGCTTCTAAGAGCAATTTTGCAATTTTCCTTGTAATTCACATGCTAAAACAGTATTATAAAGTCATCAGTAAATTTTAGTATGACAATCTCTTGTAAGACTAAAATGCATTTCTCTGTGTTAAGCCAGTTTCTTAACTTCTAAAGATTTGCAACAAGGCAAGATCTGCTGAAGGGAATGTACTTCTGATCATGTTTTCTTTATGGTCATTTAATGAAGAATTACTAGTTGACATAGACTGGATAAGGTTGGATAAATTTCCCGAATTAGTCCCTTCCCTTCCCTTCCTTTCCTTTCCCTCTTACAAAATTGCTTTAAAACAATTTCCTTCCATTCTTAGTGGAAAAGGTATACTCATATTAATGCAAAAAACATCTTCTAGATGAATATTGCAATATTATTAATTATAATAATAGTGTTTGTGCAATCCTGTTTAAATTAGTTGTGAAGGTCAAACATTTATGTAGGAAATATACCTTAAAGTGAGAAATTTAACACTATATGAGGTCTGAATTTTAATATATATTTTATGGTGGAATAGCTTGCTTGACAGATCTTACCAGTAGACTCAGACAAAATTTGTATTTTAACTTTGCCCATAGTACTTGTTTTCAAAAACTCCATATGTATCTTAATGGGAGCATGAATTTCAGAAAAAAGATTAAATGACAACAGTATAAGACTTTTTCACACTACTTCTGTTTTGTAGAACTCCTCATTCTAGGACTCATCTTAAGTATACAGGGCAAAGAAGGGAGATGTAAAGTTTCTCATTAAAAGCATTGTGCATACATATGTATGATTCATTATCTAAATAGTATGTAAAACTGAGTATGCATTGCTTTTGCAGTTCCAATATTTTTTGCTTGTGTTCTCACAATACAGTATTTATTTACTAGTGTGAATACTTCTTCCTGAATCATACATTCTTGGCTCAACTAGACCTCAGACAGTGTCATGTTATTAGAGCTAAACTGGGGCTCACAATACAACAGATTCAATTAAGATTTTCTGAAATTTAAAGCACAAACAGTCTGGGAGCCAGAAAGCCTTATGGATTAGGACTGTCTTGGTTTTCAGTTTAATGATATGTCCCTAAATGGTCTGAGCTTTTTGATCCTATATCTTTCATCGTGCTTCCGAATCCTGTCCTGCCTCTTTGTCATCTTTTCGTCTCTCAGAAGGCACTGTTTCTTTGGGAGAACACTGTCAAAACTTTTGCCTACATTGATTACATCAGCTGCACTTTGCATAAAATGCAAATGCCACAGGGCATCATGGAGAGGTTGAGTGACCTCTAGTTTACTAAATAAATAGGCTTTCTGGAGTTGTGCCCTGTCAATAGAGAGAGTGGCTTGCCAGTCAACAGGCATTGTAAGTAACTCTAGGTTGTATTTGTAATGTCACAAGAGCATTGTGCTTGTCATATGAAATTATTAGTGACAGTCGATGAGAAACCTGAAGTGGTAAAATGATTAAAAGCACACCTGTGATCATATTATCAATAAAAATTAAAATGACCTGTCTCAACTGACTTACTCTGCTGTCATGTACTGTGCACCATTTCCATGGTAATGAAGCATTTACGCCGCTTATGCTAGCTTCAGATAATGTATTCCCCTCAGGTGTATGTTTTTTATCATCATCCATTTTACTGTATGAATGCTGACGTTGTAGGTGATTGCAGATGTGCCATAATCCTTGGTTTCTGCAGACAGTCTCTCCCTTCCCCCTCTCGCTACACAGGTATTTATAGCTCTGTCACAAAGCCATTGATTCAATGCTGTAGATGTCAGTATATTCAGTTTCTTTGAAAAGACTTAGTAGATGAATTGATACAGGAAAGGAATAATATGAATTGTTTATCTAATATAATACATTCATTCCTAAACCTCAGTTCTATATAACTAATATATTTTTAAGGACCATGCAGTTTAAATGTTTTCAGAATTTTTTTTTAGAAGTTACTAGTAAGGTTGAATATTTAAAATATCTAATAGTTTATGATGCATACTTTTTTATTTTTTAAAAGATGTTGATAAAATTATACTTCTTAGTTTATTCAACACTTTATTCCTTACCCTTGAGTCTTCAAACCAGTTAAAATTGTCACAGTGTTTGATGCTGAAAAGATAAGCAAAGAAAAAAATTCTCCATATGTGCAAACACACATAGTATTGTGGTACAACTGAATGAGATATATTTAATGGGGTTCTTATGTAATAGATCCACTTTCTTTGAGGACAGCCTCTGTAGCTGTGCTATAAAGTTTGTGAAAGAGAGTCAAATTCACATATGAGAGTCTAAATTTTTACAGTTCACTTCTCGGCATTGTGCCCATCTGCTCAACTTGCAAAGCTCTTTAATCTAGCAGCAATTCACCTCTTACAAGACAAAGTTATTAGTTACTTTGATGTTTTGCTTGGAGATCTTTTTCTGTTTTTCCCCAATAAAGACAAAGCTGTAAGAGTGATAATATTTTATAATAAGGATTCCTGGCCAAAATACGTTTCACTATCATTAGGCTTCCCTTTAAAAATTTTTTCCATTAACCTTTCTTCCTCTTTTTACAAATGTCAAGTAGCTCTATAACAAAATGTTATAGCCTCCAAATATCACAGTTTTATAAGATTGTAAACTCCATCTTACTGTAAAAGAACCTTATTTAATTAGTAATCTTTTTCTGAGTCAAAAGTCATTTATTTGAAATTAGTATTTAGTACCTAATACTGTAAAGTATAATGATAAGTGGGACTTAACAAGACATTACCTTCTAAAAGTTGAAGTCCACCTAAAAACAATGAATGATTGCACAGTTACTGAAGAAAACACACCACTGATGACCAATCCTTTGTCCCCCTGTAGTTATAAAACCACAGAGAATAAATAATACTTTATAAAACTAAAACATGTCAGTTACTATTATTGAAATTTTTCAAAATAATTAAGTTATGATAGCTCAACAGAATTACACTAAATTTTAATGGGACTATTTAAGAGGTTGTTAAACTTTATCTTTGATGAGAACGTGTGTATCACTCAAACTCACAACTTTTTATCATGAACATGGTGTTGAATCTCTGGGATCAAGATTAGATAAATGCCAAAGCTCAGTTTTGTTTGAGCATGTTTAAGAAATTCAGTGAAGGGCAAAAGCTAAGACCTCATAAGGTCATAAGGAAGAATCTAAATCTGTAAAGAGAAAGATAAAATAGGATAGTGAGTAGTGGCTATAAAACAAATCAGGACTTGGATTCACCTGCCTCAACAGGGAACAAGTTTTCACTAAGTATACAGAAGTCATGGGACAAAGAATAGGCAGGTGATAATGGAAAGTTTTTTGATGATTAATATAAATAGGTAAAAATGCCTTTCTTTAAGAATTTATGCATTGTAGAATAAAAAAAGAGAAAACATAATCTGTTCTCATCAGATTGGTGATGAATCTGATGCATCTTTTTCAGACACAGAAGTTTGACATCCAGTGTAATTTGGATTTGGGGCCTTGATTTAAAGAGATCTGAGGTTCTACTTCCTTCAAATTTTTGTTATTTCCCTAATTTCCTGAAGTGTGCTCCTTTGAAATCAAAGACTAGCAACTGCTTATTTTTCTTTTTTATTTGTCCATATTTTAATAAATTTGATTAAAAGATTATTTCCTATTTCCAGCCCTTCTATGATTTTTTATTACTGCTTAATAAACTAAGGCCAAAATATCTTTATGCCTACTGAAATCTCTTTCATATTTGTCCCTAACCTAGCAAAAAAATTAAGCATATTCAAAATTTTAAATATACGAGTAGTCTCCTTGACCTTAGTGTCACCTAAAAAACAGTGCTTGGTGCATTTACTAATGCTTTCTGAATACATATTTACTTGCTGTTTCACTTAATCTAGACTGTAATTTGGCTTGGCTTCATATGATGGAGAAGATCAAATAAAAATCACCTACTGTTATTTTAAAATTATTTCAGAACCATATACATGCTTTAGTTGTTCTAGTTTCTTGTCTTAGTTCAGTTTAGAATAGTAAAAATGCACTTTTTAGCTTTTAGACTAATGACTGTTGGGAAAGTATCCCTCTACTTTCACAACCAAAAGGCATTTTCTAAAAAATCTTGCTCTTATTTCTTCCACTAATTTTGTTGTAGTTGAGGTCCTTCTGCTAATTTCATTGTAGTCAAAGTCATCCAGCAAGTATGAAAACCTGATGTTCCTTTGTCTGTTTGTTCTAAACTTGCTGATGAGTTTACAGAGATGGTATTTGCATTTGCATTATTTAAATGCTAAGATTTAGTACTTCCTAATAGTTTATACTTACAGTTTAAGAATATAACATGTTTTGAGACATCAGCTCAGCCACCTGACTGATTTAACATCAGCAAAACAGGTAATGCCCATGTCTGTAAATGATTTCCTGCCCCAATTCCTCTTGGTTGACTGGGTGAAGGGGTTGAGTCATAGACTTTCTGTCAAAATGTCTCTGAAAGATGAAATAAATTCTATAGGCAACTTCCCTAAGAATGTACTCACATAGAATACAGCAGAAACAATTTCTTAAGTGTAGGTCCTGTCGTGGATCCTTACAACTGAAATTGTTAATTATTTTACAGTACTGTAAGAAAAGGGATGCATTCATAAAAACTGTGAGCAACCTGGTAATTTTGATTTCGTAGTACATTATTTTTACTAATTAATTAAGGGCTAACATGTAATACAGGTCCTTACGGTAGCAGTGAATTAGGTTCAGTGACCTGGGGGATCTCTTACAGTTTTGTGGTCTACTATTATGGTATCAGGTATTAATGGTATTATGGTATTAATGTAGCCTTGTTATCCTTAACTTTGCATGCAACATTAACGTACCCTGTAGTATACTAATATTAGCGAAGCTAAACCTTCTCTTGGACGAGTTTCTTTGATATTTCACATTAAGTACGAATAAATAAAAATGGAAGTTGTTTTCCACAGGTCTGGTTTTGATGTCCCACAATCAAACTTTTCATTTTGTTCAGTTAATAAATGGGGTAATTCAGTTGTTTGCACAAACATTTAAATCAGCAGGTTAATTTTTCAGTGTTCTTTTACATGAATAGAAGAAATGAAAGGGTCCTCCAGGAAGGTACTCAACGCACTGAAAGTTATGCTGCTTCTCTGGATCTCTCTGGAAGTGACTCACTCTTGACCTGTCTTAATGATTCTCTGATTATGTCTGCATTTTTTGACTGTTGTTACCTCTTCCTTCTTTCCTTCTCCTCTGCACTTGTCCTAGGCCCCAAAAAGTTATCAATTTCTGTGTGTGTTGATTACAACAGTGAATATTCAATGGGCTTTTCCTTTTGGGAGATGTTGCTTCCCCTCTCATCTCCTTTCAATTTAATGTTGTAGGATCTCTCCTTGCTGTTCAGGTCTTACCTCTCACGCGTCTCTTCCCTGAATCTTCAGTCATCATTTCTGTGCTGATCATTTCCACCTCTGATGTCTTATTTCCTGCTTTACCTTCCATTACAGAAGCCCTTTGCAGTCTCTTCCAGGACATCCAATCTTTCATTTTGGGAGTATATACAAGATCTGCCTTATGATAAGCTGTTTTGCCTTTTTCTCTGATTCTTTTCAGCATCCTGCCTTATCTCCTAAAAATCATGAGCTGGCAGCTTAACATTGTTTCTCATACCTTTCTTTCTAATCTATTTCTGAGTTCCTAATAAATTAAACATACTCTTTTTTTTTCCCTCAGTGCAAAATCCTGACACTTGTCTTAGCTGCTTCAATACTAAAGAGTGCTCTCTGCATCCTTTCCCTGTCCTGCCTCCAAACCTTTATGATTAACCTAAAATAAGAAATTTATACCAGCCTTTTCTCTCTCGGTGCCATGTACCGATCCCTCTGTGGGTCTTTTCTTCTACTAAACGACGTTAAAAAAGTCATCAAAGTACAGTCCTATGGCTCAGTCTAATGGTTAAAAGAGTATTAAGTGCATTTTTGTGTTTGCATCATTCAGTGTACACAAATTTTCTGCTGTCTCCATCGTGTTGACCATCTTTCCTTGTGCTTATTGTGCCCTTCCAATTAATGACAGCAATAAGACAAATCACAGGCCTGTTTTCTTAGAAGAAACTTCTGACTTCTTTGGAGCATTGTAGCTATAGAATTCATGTTCTCTTCTGCACTGCACCGATGGTCCTTAGTGCGCAGCTTATCTCTTTTCTGGGTCATAAGTTTCAGAAGCTGCAGCTTAGTGTTTTGGCTCATACTTAGGCCTCATTTATGACACTAGATTAAATATAACAATGTCCCTTAAAATTTTCCTGGGTTACAGAGGCCCAAGTTACAAATAACAGCCATAGTATTTATATTATGAGTAATGGGGCAGACCTGTGGATAATTCAGTAAAGGAAATAGCAAATTTTCTCTTGAACGAGAAAAAATGTTTAACAATTGCATTTCCTATTCTCATTTGCTGTTCTGCTCACCATTGTTGCTGCAACAATGTTCTTGAAATTGAATTTGCTGTCTGTGATATTAAGTGTTCCTGTCCAGTAGCTGTGAGATATATCTAGCAGCAGGTGGAAATGGATCAAAAGCAAAACTGTGAAGCGTCACGCTACAGGGAGCATCTACTTCAGTTTTGTCTCAGGCAGGCAGGGGAATACAAAAAGTTTAAATGTAGAAATCCTTTGCATCTAGTCTTAATAGTGGAAGAGTGAGTCCCTGCTTCATTAACAGTCTCAAAAAGTATGCTGTGGTTGATTCTCCTAATAATACTGTGCACATTTGCTTCAATCCACAGCAGTGTATGCATTTTGATTTCTTAAGATTCAGTCAAACAAGCAGCAAAATCACTTGTAGTCACTAATCTCTCTATTCAGTAAACATCATAGATTAAGTATGTCCTTTGGTCACTGTATGACGTATCATATAGCAAGCTTACTTTATTGAATTTCCCATGACGGTAAGCTGTATCATTATACATTATTTTCGGTACTAAAAACATAAATCTGATATAATAGATTACCATTATCACTGGTTAAGAAACATTTAAACACTGCATTTCTATTTTAGAAAGTTAGCACATGTTCACTCTGCACTCAAACTTGGTAAGGAAGAACGTTCGTGCATAAAAAAGTTTGTTTGCTTTATGGTTTTTCTTTTAAAGACAGCATGGGAGTTACTAGCTTATCTTTCCTTGCAACTGATCCAACTGAGAGCCTTTTCAAAAAAATGTTACATTTTTGTGGCCTGCCATTTATATCAGTTTTCGACATCACTAGTCATCATTCTGTATGCAATTGTTCAGTCATTTCATGTGATGCAGAATTTATTTTCTAACTACATATTTAGCATTTGCTAGTGGGAACTATGGCTAGGAAGACTTGAATGACTTTATTTACCAGTAATATAATGTGCAGTTTTGTCTTGTAATTCATGCTAACTAATTGTGAATATCCATTGCCTGAATAGGCTGTGAAATCATTTCTGACAAGAACATTGTCATCTACATATAAACAAATGAATCACAGCATACATACCTGTATGGTAAATCTCTTCCTTAAAACATGCACCGATACAGTCACAAAAGATCCTGTAAAAGAAATGGGTGGAAACTTGATGAACTGGGTCACAGATAGGATTAAATAAACTTTGTTATAAACACATTTTCATTAGATTCAAGCACGTTTTCACAAATGCTAAATACATAGGTATATGCAACCAAACTTTTTTAAAAAAATACGTTTTTTAAAAACCTGTTTTTAAAAAAATGGAAATTTCAATACTCATCTATCCATATCTGAATACCATTTTATTATATGTGAATGTATTATAAATATATAGGAAACTTACAAAGTAGGCATACTTTTGATACTAAGCAGAAAGTTCAGTGTATCTTCTAAAATGTTCATCTCTCCTATGTAAATGTCAAAATTTTTCCACCTTGAAACAGTTAAATTCCTTCACTTCTTTCTTTAATCTGAGCATAATGTTTCCCACAGTGTAGCCATGCTGGTATAAAATGAAAATAAAAGAAACCTGAAATGCTATTAGAATTAAAATATAAAAATTGCTACTGTAATTTTCTTCAGGCTGAGATTTCATCCTCACCAAAGTGAGGATGTCTTCTTTGCAACTTGAATTTCAGGTTTAAAATACAAGAAAATATTGTCTGGCTCTCCTGTTCAAAATCAGTGCATGAATTACCATTTTAATGTTAGACTTCAGGATTTTTTTTTCTTTTGTTGAATAAATTTTTTCTTCAAACTGCCAACGTTATTGTGAGAGAGTTCACTATGTTAATAAAAATTGTTTGTTCTGATCCCATACTAATTTTTTTCTGTAATTGCAAAATGGGACTAATCAAAAAGAAGATGCTTTAGGTCTAAACATTGACGTTCATGTAACTTATGAGAGCAATTGTGACATCTCTACTGTGAGAAAGAATACGTTTCTGCCATGCCTCTTAATTTTGTTCTGTGGATATGCATTTCATCCGTCTGGGTGTTCTTTTTGTTGTTTTGTTAGAAAACACAGACACATGTTCAGGGAAGCTGTGGTGTTTTCTAGAGGATCTCCTGATCCTGACAGCTAAAGATTCAGATTTTCAAGAGTATGTGCTGCTCCACTGGGAGCAGGACAAGGCTTAGGTGTCCTATGACTCAAAATACCAAACTCTCAATGGAGACAAAGACAGCATGTCTTTTCTGTTAAAATAGGTTAAAGGAAAGAAAAGATTATGACATTTTCGTATGCTTTTTTTGTTATATGCTAATCGTTCAGGTTATAGGAACTCCCTGCCATGGAAATTGCTTGTGACCTTTTATAATAAGTTTTTACTGGAAATGATGGAATTATGCCAGCAAGTACTATTTCTGCATTTCAAACTCCTTCTGTGTGGTTGGATCAACTTGCACTTCAGATTTGTAGTATACTTATTTTCACTAAAACTGTTGCATGACAGAAAAAAAGATCCAGCATTGCAAAGAAGGACAAGCCGACTTTGCTGTAGACCTCACCTGAGCCTCCAAATGGGTATTTCCTGACTTAACAGTTCATACAGCCTCATTTACCTAATTCTGAGAACACAACATACACATTCTGCAATATACACACTAGATGAAAGTAGCACATCGTGACCTAAAAATATTGCTTGTGTTTTAAGAGGAGAACTAAAATAATTGTGCCACTACACAATAATTTGTACAATGTCCACTTTTCTGGGCACTTGATGTACATAAAAGAGTGAAGAAGAATAAAACTAAAAAAGGGCAAGACTAAAATTGTGTAAGAAAATAATCCGGGATGGGAAAATGGAGAGGAGAGAACATGTAGCTAGAATTAATTAAGACAGACACTGACATTAATTATATTTAAAGCCCTTTGTACTGAAGCAGGTTATAGGTTGATGGAACTTGAGGAAAAAAGAAGATGGCATCCATAAAACAAGTGATTAGAGATTCAGATGAACACTTTCAGAAAGACTGAAAGCCCCCATGAGTACCACATTTAAAATCAATTGCTGCTGGAAATTCTGTAGTTTATTGATGTTTCTCAAAGTATTCATTATGTTTTTTAATCAACATAGAGGGAAGATCTGAATATAGGTATGCATAAGCAAAGAAAATGACAGATGTGAAATTCTATTGAAATGCTGTGGTCAAATAACAGCAAGTATTAGCTATTAGCTAACAGCAATATAGTTGAATCTTCCTGAGTCACAGAAGTCATTTAAGCCTGTTTTCCACACACACTGATTGCATTCTAAAACAACATAAAACAAGTGATATGGGATGTCCAAGACCATATAAAATTGATGGTTATTTAGAATCATAGAATGGTTTGGGTTGGAAGGGACCTTTAAAGGTCATCTAGTCCAACCCTCTTGCCATGGGCAGGGATATCTTTCACTAGATCAAGCTGCTCAAAGCCTCATCCAACCTGACCTTGAACACTTCCAGAGATGGGGCATCCACGACTTCTCTGGGCAACCTGTTCCAGTGTCTCACCACTCTTATCATAAAAAATGTCTTCCCTATGTCCAATCTAAACCTGCCCTCTTTCTGTTTAAAGCCATTACCTCTTCTCATATCGCTATAGGCCCTGGTAAAAAGTTTCCCTCCATCTTTCTTATAAGCCCCCTTTTTATATTGAAAGGCTGCAATAAGGGCTCCCTGGAGCGTTCTCTTGTTGAGGCTGGACAACCTGAACCCTCTCAGCCTTTCTTCACAGGAGAGGTGTTGCATCCCTCTGAGCATTTCCGTGTTCCTCCTCTGGACCTGCTCTAACAGGTCCATGTCTTTCTTGTGCTGGGGGCCCCAGAGCTGGATGCAGTACTCCAGGTGAGGTCTCATGAGAGCAGAGTAAAGGAGGAGAATGCCCTCCCTTGACCTGCTGGCCATGCTTCTTTTGATGCAGCCCAGGATATGATTGGCTTTCTGGGCTGCAAGCACACATTGCTGGCTCATGTCCAATTTTTCATCCACCAGTATCCCCAGGTCCATCTCCACAGGGCTGTTCTCAATCCATTCATCCCCCAGTCTGTATTAATATTGAGGGTTGCCCCCACCTGGGTGCAGGACCTTCCACTTGGCCTTGTTGAACTTCATGAGGTTCACACAGGCCCACTCCTCAAGCCTGTCAACGTCCCTCTGGATGACATCCCTTCCCTCTAGCAAATCAACTGTAACATCAGCTTGATGTCATCCACAAACTTGCTGAGGGTGCACTCAATCCTACTGTCTACGTCACTAATGAAGATATTAAATATTTCTGGTCCCAATATGGACTCTTGAATCGCACCACTCATTACTGTTTTCCACTTGGACATTGAGCTCCTGATTGTAACCCTTTGGATGTGGCCATCCAGCTGGTTCCTTATCGTTGTAACAGTCCATCCATGAAACGCACATATCTCCAATTTAGTGACAGCTATGTTGGGGGGACCATGTCAGAGGCCTTACAGAAGTCAAGGTAGTTGATATCTGTAATTTTTCCCTTGTCCATTGATGCAGTCACTCCATCACAGAAGGCCACTAGACCAGTCAGGCAAGATTTTCCCTTGGTGTACCCATGTTGGCTGTCTCTAATCACCTCCCTGTCTTCCATATGTTTCAACATAACTTCCAGGAGGATCTGTTCCATGATTTTACCGGGTATGGAGGTGAGGCCAACTGGTTGGTAGTACCCAGGGTCCTCCTTTTTACTGTTTTTAAAAATGGGTGCGATGTTTTCCTTTTTCCAGTCACTGGGAACTTTGCCTGACTGCCATGACTTTTCAAATATGATGGAGAGCAGCTTAGCAACTTTGTCTGCTACTTCCCTCAGGAGCCTGGGATGCACCTCATTGAGTCCTGTGGCTTTATGTATGTTCAGGTTCCTCAGGTGGTCTCAAACCTGATCTTCTTTTACAATGGGAGGGACTTCATTCCCCTTTGAGGTTCACAGACTTGAGAGATGTGGGGAGAGAGATTATAAGTGAAAATGGAGGCAAAAAAATTGTTGAGCACCTCAGTCAACTCCATGTTGGTTGTCACCAACTCTCCTCTTATTTACCAAGGGTGGTACATTTTCTTTAATCTTCCTTTTCTGGCCAATGTACCCACAAAAGCCCTTCTTACTATTCTTTGCATCCCTCAATAAATTCAGCTCTGACTGTGCCTTAGCTTTCCTGATCCCAGCCCTATACAGCTGGGCAGTGTCCCTATATTCTTCCCAGGTTACTTGTCCCTGGTTCCACTGCCTGTACATTTCCTTCTTACACCAGTTTGGCCAGGAGGTCCTTACTGAGCCATGCTGATCTTCCGCCTTCCTTGCCTGATTTCTTACACGTGGGAATTGAGAGCTCTTGCACTCTTAGGAATAATATCCTTAAAGAGCTGCCAGCTCTCTTCATCTCCTTTGTCCCTGAGGGCGGTTTCCCAGGGGATCCCATTCAGTAATTCCTTAAACAACTGAAAGTTCACCGTCCTAAAATTCAGTGTCCTAACTCTACTTTTCACCAGACCCTTAAGACTGAATTCCACCAAGGGATGATCACTGCAGCCCAAGCTGCCACCAACCTTGATCTCTCTACTTAGTTCTTCTGCTTTGGTGAGCAACAGGTCCTGCAACACTTTTCCTCCAGTTGGGCTGGCTATCACCTGGATTAAGAAATGATCCTCAATGCACTCCAAGAGCCTCCTGAACCTCTTGCAGCTTGCTCTGTCCAGCAGATGTCAGGATGACTGGAGTTCCCCAGCAAGATCGAAGCCTATGAGCATGATAATTCTTGTAGTTGAAGTAAGAACACTTCATCAACAAGCTCCCCTTGATTGGGTGGCCTGTAATAAACACCAGCCATGAGGTTTCCTTTGTTGGCTTGGCACCTAATTTTTACCCATAAGCTCTAAACTTGCTCATTCCTGTTTTACAAAGACAGCTCTGTGCAGTCAGGCCATTCTTTTCATAGAGGCCAATCCCTCCACCCCTCCTTCCTTGCCTGTGCTTTCCAAACAGTTTATGGCCATTGATTGCAATGCTCCGGTCATGAGATTCATCCCATCATTTCAGTGGTAGCGATTAGATCATAGCTTTCTAGCCGCACAATGGCTTCCAGCTCCTCCTGCTTGTTACGTATGCTGCATGCATTGGTATAGAGGCACTTCAGCTGGGCTATTGACTTTTTAGAGAAACACACCCTAATTCCTTTGAGGCATTTCACAGGTGTTTCCCTGTTGGTTCCCAGTATGTCAGCAGGCCCTGGCTCTTTTCTGTTGCTCAAAACACCATCCCCTCCCCCTGCTAAATCTAGTTAAAAGCTCTCCATAGAAGTCCATATTTGTAGTTGAAGGCAGGCTAGTTATGAGTTTAACGTAGCTGGTGTTTTGGAAAGTCTAAGGATGCCAATATGATCCAATATCTCCTGCATAAACTAGTATCTATTTCCTAGTGTGTCACTTTCTAGATGGTAAAAATATTTCATTGTATATGGATCCTTGTTATAAAATTATATCTTGTGACAAATATGGGATATGTTTGCTGAATAAAGACCCATTTTTGACAGACAATCCTATAATCCCTCCATCATCTCAGCTTTTCAAACTCATGTTGCAGTAAAACTTTCTACTCTAATTCTTCATTCAGTTTTATTTCCAAAAAGGTGATCAGATGTCTATTAACTTTTTAATATGTAGTTGTAAAAGAAGTCCAATTTTTACCATGCTTTCAATTAACATTATAGTTTTGTTTCGATAACTCTAAAGGACCTGAAACAGAAATTGCAACTTTAACTTAAATTCAGTGTGTCTATCCCAGTGACCCCAAGATCTCAGATTCATATTTTTCTGTTATGAATGCATTATCTGAGATTATCAGATTGTCATCTGATCATGAGGTTAATGAGGTTATAATTTACAATCTGAGTAATCTCTCTGTGTATTACTTTATATACCGTTCCAGTTCCAATTCTAGTATCACAACAATTACTCTACTACTGATCAACAACTACTAAATATTGCATCATTGTCAAGCACATGTCCTCCACTTTTATATTAAGTAATCTTCATGGAAAAAAATAATTTTATGGAAAATGTTTATTTAAATCTATTGATTATCTGTAGAAAATGGCCTATAAAAAACATTGCTTTGATATTTTCAAGTCTAACCATTTTCCAGACTGCAAAAGAAATCCCTGAAGTTAGAAAGTTGAAAACTGATTTATTTGTAATTTATATCAAAATATGCTTTTGCAGTTTATTAATGTGCATATATTTAATTTCTGAAAAGTGTTTGTCCTTAGTTACTTTATTTATGTTGAAATGTGTCACATAAAAAAATGTGTTAAATATATTCCCCTGATATATTTCAACATACCAGATTTCCTGCCGCTTTTTTATATGAAGTAGACGGTATCAATTTTTTCTAGTATTGTGAGTTGTGTATAAGAAACTTGACAAATCAGATAGATAGACTTTCTTATATTTCAGTGACTTAGAGAACTTAGACTTGCTCAGCTATAAACAAAGGTTCTCTAAGCTTGTGTCCTTGAGCTTTTGAACATAAGGTGAATCACAGGAAAGAAAACTATCTCCAGGACACTTTTTTTTTTTTTAAATCAAGTTTTCTGCAGGTATTCTTGCCTCTTACTATCCTAACTTTGCAGCTTCTCTCCTACCTTTCTTGTGTCTTCTGCTTTTAATTGGCATATATAACTTCATGTCTATAAAATTTATGCACCAAATGTGTTACAGGAAGAGATTTTGTAGACATGTGTAATTTTTCAATAGTAGTGATTTTATGAAAATAAAACAGCATAGGACAATGTTATATAGGATGTAAAAGACAAAACAGTAAAAACTTTAAAGCAGTGGAAGACAGGGTAGGCTGAAGAAGTGAAATAATGGATTTAAGTTTATTCTACAACCTGTAAAAGGCACACCCATTGAAGATACAGTGTGACTGCATGTACAGCCCTATCTGGTTTATCCCCTCTCTCTTCTTCTCTGTGATGATATATTCAGAATCCACAAATTAGGTGTATCTTTTAAATCAGGCAGAAAGCTCAGAAATAAAAAAAATATCTCATCACTTGCTTTTTCTTTTTTGTCTTACACTAGGAAATGCTTGTTTACCCAACTAAAGTATATTTTATCTTGGGAATATCTAAGGGTTTTTTTACATACCTAGCAAATTAATAGAAGTATTATGAAGTTTCAGAGGTACCAACATAGCAATTATGTATTGTTCATGAATATTAGTCAGCAAATGAAATACATACATCGACACAAATTTGCAAAAGTTAAATTGTCCAGTGAAAAGACCTGACACCTCATTAAATCTATTCATCTCCTATACAAAGTGTTTAATCTACTGCATACAAAAATCATATATAGTCTTTGAATAAAATTTAAAACTATAAAGGTAATTTCTTTTTTGCCTTAGTTACCAGGGAATCTTACCTTCCTGAAAAATTCAAGGATGGAACTACTCTTGCCAGCTTTGGCAAAGAGTGGGTTATTGTGCATCCAATTACATAGGAATTTGAGTGCAACATAAGAACTTCAATGGTGATTTAAAATAGTTCTATATGAATTGAAATGTATATAAATTTTATTATTTTTGCAGACACAGTATGATCTAAGAGCCTTGCAGGGACTTTAGAGAAAAGTGTGATTTCTAGATTGCCTAGAGCAAAAAAAAGGCATCTGTACCTATTAAAATATAGGGCTGAGTTTTGACCTTAACTGAGAGTAAATCTGGAGAAAATTACTCCTGTGTTGGAAGAAGAGGAAGTGTTTTTTTATCACCAGATTGAATTTAAACATGTAACAGCTGTCTAAAACTTCTGAAAGTGTTTGAGGGTTAGAAAGCCTTGAGAGGAAAAATATCCATGATTAAAAGGCAAGCAAGGCAGGCACAGAAGTTCTCTCCCAAATTTAGATACATTCAATACATTCTAAAATGTATTACTTATAATACATCATTCATGTAAAATCAAGCCCCAAAACTTGAAAAAAGTCAGTTAAGGTTTCCTGTAAAACCCAAATTTGGCATTGGTACAGCATGTGTATATGCATCTGTCCTGAATAGCACTCGGTTATATACTCTTATCTTTTAATCACACTTTTCACAAAGGGTCACTGCTTCTGTGTTCCTTATCTTTTGGCTGACAATACAAGACACTTACAGTATAATTTGCAGAAATGTGAGCCATCTCACCTACAACTGTGTTTAGTGAGAGGTCCGCTCTGAGCCTGTGAAGAGCTATACAGCTCTAAATATGATTAAAAATAAAACCCTGGGCATCAAAAATTGATCACACAAAATTAGCTGATACTTTATAATTTTGTCTGTAATCTCTCTGCCTCAGTTTCCTTTGTGTAAAATGACATTAATATTGCCTCATCTCATTTGATTATTCTGAATATCTATTAATTAATATTAGTAAATATCTAAGATCTGATGACAAAAACACCACAGAAAATTCCATAGTACAGTTAATAATTCTGCCTTCAGAGCAAAATTTGAATAATTTTCAGTAATGAAGGCCAGTGAATAATACTGGAAAATACTGAATATTAACTTTCTTAAGCTCAACCAAGAACAGTTGGAAATAAACAGAAAACCTTTAAAGCATGCAAGCTCTTTTCATGCCTGACATGCTTTTAGAAAAATAAACAAGCTTCTGAATATCTGGGTAAAAAGTCTATCTTTATCTTTTCTCCAATTATATAGCTAGTTTAAGAAAGGATACTCTCTCTCATGCAAAGCTTACTTTGAAGCAGACATACTGGCAATCTTAAATTTGATTCCCTGACTTTTCAGCTGTCTTGGTTTATGTAGTGTATTTCTGCATGCAATATTTGCATGAAATGTTCATATAAAGAGAGTAGCCTGTTACACAAGACATGTCCACCTCTCCACTAATGATGTACCCAAATTTCTCTTCCACCATTCCAAGAGTTCATGCAACTGCCATTGTGAAAATCTTGGCATTTTTAGAAAAGGAATTTGAACTAGTCACTTTTGAATGACTTTGATTTTTTAATTTTTTTTTTAATGTCTGTGCATAAATTCCATTCTCCATACTAGGACTGAAAAAATGATAATCTTTGGTATTTGTTTTTAAACAAAAGTGAGGATTTAGCTATCAGCACCAGAAGTGTCTCTGCTCATCAGTGAGATAAAAAGCAGCTGTATTTCATTTTGTGGCTTTTTTCACTGATAATGCTTTATAAGGCTTTTGGCTTATGCTTTTTGTGGAGTAAAATCATATAACACCATAAAGCACCAAGATTTCTAAAACAGTGTTATCTGAAATGACATAACAATGCTAAACTTTTGTTTACATATTATGGAAGGTGTGTTATAAACAAACAAAATACTAATATGATTTTTTATAAGTGGTTTTGTAGCATTACCTTTAGTAAAGGGAGCTTATATGGAAAGTGTTCACAAGAGTTCCACAATTTATGGTTTAGAGAACCTAACTGACAGAGAAAGACTTGCATCAAAACTGTTTAGTTATCAACAGACCTGTTGGGAAGTTGTGCCCTGGAACAGTTTGCTAAGGAATGGGGCGTACTGTATCAGAAACTAGCCTTTCAACCAAGACCAGAGGGCTTTCTAAAAAAGAAATTTCTATACCTTAATTGGAAGACAATGGCTTGATATAGGAATTAATGAATTGAATTCTTTGGTGGTATGTAGAAGTTCAGATGAGATGATTAGAAGAGTTCCCTAGGGCTGAAAAGTCTTTGAACCATTTCTCCATTACATAGAGCTTTGGGTTTTCTGTACGCTTCAACAAGATATTTTCTAATAAGCTATAGGGTAGACTTTGCAAAAGTGCTTAAGTCTGCCTTAACACAGGTCCCATGGAGGCACCCTCATGCTCAGTGAAGCAGAATTAAGTTAGTACTAAGTGCTCCTCAGAGTTCTACCTGAAGGAAAATAATGCACATTTAAATAGTTAATTTGAGAAGCTAGTTGCCATTTTTATGCTACTGATACAACTTACAGCTATGTTGGTTTCGAGTCATTTAAATTACCTTTGTTTGATAGTATTATAAAAAAATAACAAAAGCTTTTCATGTTGGAGAAACCTTCCCTTACAAACACATCTTACTAATCTAATATGACCACTGGAGACTAATGATTAGTAGAAGGATGAACTGGGATAGGAAGAAATCAGTCATCATGTAAGTTTACCAACGTTTAATTGGTTTTTTTCTTCTTAATCAAAATAACTTAGTCTTTTACCAAAGCAATCCCCTTAGAATGACCAGAGCAGTAACAACAACAACAAATACCAAATTTTTTTAGACTAGGAACGTATCACACAGTCTACCAGGATAAACATTCAAAAGAAGATCAAGGGAATATATCTACAAAATAATGTTATACACATAAACAATTTGGATTTTTATCTGATCTGGTATCACTCTTTGATTGCTGTGTCTTTCCATCAACAATGTCTTGTTTTTACCAACTGTAAGAATTTTTTTGTAAAATGTTGGCTTCACCACAGTTGAAAACTAAAAAGGTAGGATTGCCTATAAAGTCCGTAATTTTATGCATACTTACTTTTTCCATTAACACGTCTCATATTATGCTAGGTAATGAGTAAGCAGTTGTGAAATACTGGTTAAGTGCTGTATACTTCTTTGCTAGCATGTAGTGTTTTCTGTGCCTTTGTTTTTTTGTTTGTTTGGTTTGTTTTTTAATGTATCATAAATTCCTGATACATAGTTCCTTATTCCCAGAAAGTTAAAAAGTCTTCTGAGAAGTTAGAAGCCTCAGCTCTGTGCATTAACCTCTTATGCATTAACATGACTGCATGGCATGTCCATACATAATAGAATGGTTAAATTTCTCTGGAACTGTTCTTGTTTCAGTTTGAAATAAAACTATTGGTTCATAATTATATTCTATAGTCTTTGAGTAACCTTGTTTCAGTTCATTGGGTATTTTAGCAGTGTTCAGAATATATACTCATGAAAGATGAATAAAATTTAGCTGAAAATATCCTAAGTCTTTTTCTTTGCTCTTTGCATTTATTGCAAGGTTATATCAGGAGGTTTGTGAGAGTGTGAATGGAAAAGTTTAGTGGTTTGATCTGCACAGCAACTACCAGATATTTATTTATTTATTTATTTATTTATGTATTTGATTTTAGTCTGCATTCAGGATTGTTTCATTGCTTATGCTATCTAAATCAGAGCTTGCAGAACCTGTGGAACACCTAGTAACAGATTGTGGAAAGAATTCTAATAATACCAGTCTCAATAAACAGTACACATTGGACTTCAGAGTGTTTTGTCCCTCACAGCTGTATCACTTTTGGTGGCAAAATTGATGCATTTTATCTTTTATCCAGAATGAACCTCAGAGTGGCAGAGGTCATTCAGGCCTTAAAAATCACAAGGCTTTGGCATCTGTAAATGCTTTCTTTCCAGGCTACCAAAGGGCTTAACCCAACTTCCTAAAAATAAATTGGTTATTAATTTATTCCGAACTTATTTAGAAAGCAGAGGCAGCGTAAAGACAAAATAAAGGTCCATATACATGTTTACTCTTAACTAAACCCTAATTTTTTCAGAAAGCCTGACAAGCTCTATGCAACTTACTTTGTGCTTTAGGAGAGACAAGCAGTTTCCTGTTAGCTGGTTTTGGTTTTTCACCTGAGTTCCAACGGAGCAGCAAGGGCAGGTGTGGCTCTGCAAAGCAAGGTCAACCCAGAGCCACAGGCAGATGTGGGACAGGCAGGGCAGAGCCCCCATACATCTGGCCAAGGCCAGCTGAGCTGGTCCATGACAGTGGCCAGGGTCACCAGCTGCCCTATAACCATGAGGCACGTCCACAGTGACGAGGCAGGTCCAAGCCCCAGCTTGGAGGTCAAGCCCCTGGATCAGCATCAGGTTCTGGATGAGCAGCGACAAGGCCAGGCGTGGGCACAGCTGCAAGAGAGGACCTTCCTCTAGCTGGTAGCAGGGACAGGAGCCTCTCCTTGAAAGCAATTCCCAAGTAAAGGACCAGGAGACCAAGGGCTCAGCACATCTTCTTAGCAGAGATGGTTTGGAAGAGCTCTTTTCAAGGCCAGACACCTGCACTATTATTTAAGCTGGCCTTGAGCCCAGGCAGCCAAACCTCCGGAGCAAGAAGAAATGCACTCAGGGCCCTGATGCTGAGTTAGTATTTATCAGCACCTTTTTTCAGGACAGCAGGGGCAATACTTTCCAGTTCCATCTGCTCCTTGTGCCTACATCTTGTTACACTTAAAGCCTTGTCATCGGCAGAAGGGAACTCACCACATATTATGAGACAAGAACTTATTGTGAGTTGAACTAACACTAACTAACAACAAATGTTAACAGTATAATTAAAACTCGGTTATTATTGAGTCAGTTACAAAATACTAACACAATTTTCACATTAATTCAAATTAATTGTTCAAATTTTGTTGTTCAAATTTTGCTGTTCAAATTAACATAGAAAAGTCTCATTAATAATACAATTTAAGTTGCTATATAAGCAGCCTTCCTAGTTTATTTCCAGTGTTCCTCGGGACTTGTCCAGATACAGCACTCATGGGGCTGGACCTCCAACACTTTCAGCAATGGTCATTTGGCCCCTGAATCCTTGCTAAAACAGTATAAACCAGCCTGGGCCACAGCAAGCCCAGCCACGTCCTGGGACCCTGCATCATTGGGACAACACTTACTGGACTATAATCTCTTCATATTTTATTTGTCTTTTATCTTACCTCATGCTGCAAGAAAAATAAGGCTCATCAACCTAATTTAAATATAGATGAAAACTTTTTCTGATTGAGAGCTCCTGACAATGCTTCCTTGAGGTGCTGCTTATTTTTTACATCCCCTGAACTTCCTCATAGATTTTGCTCCTTGCAGCAGTCAAGGTAATACTAAGGGGCATATGTTATTTATGTAAAAATACTCGAGGGGCATATGTCATTTATATAAAATAACACAGGTATTTAATATCCAAACAAAAGGTTTCCAGTAAGTGTATTTTTTCAGCAAGCACTGGTAATATTAGTCAGCCACATTAAATAGAGTTTTATATATTTTAGGTGAACTGGAAGCCTCCATTTTTATTGTTTATGCTTCTTTATTGTATGAATGGACAATTAGAATTTCTATCAAATAGTGAGAACTAAAATTACAATGAGAAGCCAGATGGTATCATCATCCCAAAGTACCTTTTATTTCTGTTAAAAAATGGTATTAGATTTATATCACGTTTATCTCAGCTTGTCTTCAAAATAATACAAATTATGTTCCTATCATAGAAGAGTTTAAATTTGAAGTATGCCAGTAGTCCCTAACTGAGGCTTTGCTCCTTGGGTATTGAGATGTTTTGGTGGATAAAGGCCTACATGTGGTTTCTTTGCATTTCGTCTTATTTATTAGCTTGTCAACATAGTTAATTTTTTTATTTTGAAAACCATTTACAGTAGTATAATACAATGTATTTTGTTACATTTTTTGTGCTTTTAGACAAAGCATTTTTCCTACATAGGTTATGTTTATTTAAAACTTAGATACATACAGAGTTTCTGCTCTGTGCTTTTTAAATTGCAAAGATAAATGAATCTTGGTTTGTTGTTTACAGATTAGAAAACTGAAGCAGAAAACAATTTGTTTATAGCCAAAAATAAGGATTTAAAAGGTGTGCAAAATACAGAATAGAACTTTTGGAGGGTTTATCCTACACCTTCATTTTAGTAAGCATTATTGTATGTGACCGTGTTCCTCAGCCCAAAGTATTTGGGAATACTTGGATTGGGTCAAACATAGGAATATCTATATATAGCCTTTCCAGATTTCATTTTTGCCAGAGCAGTGTCAGCTGCAGTCATTTGTTTATAGCTGTATACTTTTTAATAGATAAATAAATAAATACATAAACAACTACTTCTTAGCACTAGTTTCTCAGCTCAGATACTGAGGTGGGATTCATTATAGATGACCCAATCTTCAACTTGACAAAAGGAAAGGAAGATTTTTGCAGATATTATAGACACCTCTTTAACTAAACTTTTCTGTAATGTAGTCTAGTCTTGACACAATTACTCTGTGCAGTTCTGCATCTTTTGGGAGGTGTGAGAGTTGCTTCACAGAAGCAAGTACTAGGTGGAGGAAAATTCTTGATCGTCTCCCTATGTCTCATGAGAAACTCCAGCCACCTTTGTCCCCAGGTCAATGACCCCACCACCAAAGCTAATGCTATGAGGGAAAGCAAGTTCTGACTACTGTCCTAGAAGAAATAAAAAAAGTGTGAGACAATGGAGAAGGAGATTCTGCAGGTCTCAGGCAGTGCTGTCTTTCCTTGCTCAGCTCCTTAAAACTCACAGGAGGAGACATAGACCTATCTGGTTTCCAACAGAAATCTACTTGGCTCAACTAGGCTCCTTCATAGCAGATCTCAGGGACACTTTTATATCATGCTTATTTTTTCTCAGTGAATCTATTCTCTCTTTTTAGTACAATAGAACAGTGTCACAGTATTTCCGTAAAGGTAAGAGTATTGTTTTATTCCTTTATCTCTAGTTACAGACCTCGCCCTACAAAAGACAAACTCCCCCTACTCCTCTCACTTGGATGACTGAATGAGCTGCACTTGGAGGTTTAACATTCTGTCTGATATAGCAGTTATTAACCTGGCCTCCTCTGGACTCTAATCAGGTCATCACGATTTGCACTGAGTGCTGGTTGCTTTGTCTTTGTCTTTTTTTAGCTTAGTTTAGCTTAGCTTAGTTTAGCTAAGCTAAAAAGAGAGAGTTTGCCGTTGGATTTTAGTTGTCTTGCACCTTATTTTTTCTGATTACTGTGTATATAAACACTGTGAAAAATATTGTTTGTGATCTGCAATCTTAGTAAGAACTTTTATTTTTATTTCTGCTCCACTGGAAGTGGAGTAGTCCATTCTAGGCCATTCTTCCTTTAGAATGGTGTTCCATAGCTGCACTTGTATTTATATTTTCCAGTTGAAGAACATGAAGTTGAAGAACTTCACTAATGGAGCACTTTTAAGTTTTTCAGGAAATTTCCTTTTTTATTCATAGCTGTTCTGTGATCCTATTTGCAACAATTGAACATGTGTGTATTGTCAGGATCTCTTTTATTTTAAGATACATTTATATATTTTTTTATGGTAACAATAGTGGTCAGTGAGCAAAGCTGTATTCATAATAGCTAGAGAAGATTCATTTTTCATGAAAAGTCTGACATTCTTAAAATCACCCATTTCCTTGACTTCTATAAAGGAAAAAATCCAAGCAGCAAAATTAAAGAGTTTAAAAGGTGGACATCTCTGAAGTGCCTAGTTATCCATTTTTCCATTAACAATAGCACATTCTGTTATTGCAGGTTTTAGTTTACAGCCTCAAATAGGCTTTGAAAAATATAATAGAACATCTTTAATTAAATCCCCAAAACTCACATTCAGGAATAAATAATAATCCATCAGCTATTTCATTCTCTAACAGGACCCAGGAGAACTTGACAGTCTTAATCACTTCAGCCATTTATACCTTCATTTTCAGCTTTGTTTCAGTTGAGCCATTTAGTGGGGTTTATCTAAATTACAGTATCTTTTTTTTATCACTCCTCGTAGCTGTAACACAGAAACTAATTTCAGGTGCAAAATGGAATATCTCTGAAGCACAGACATCAGTGGCATAAGCGCGTTAGAATGAAAAGTTACCTGTCACTGACTGATATTTGTCTCTGTAATGAGCTGAGGCATTCAGGAACTGTGCCTTTAGTGAAATTAGAAGCCACCAGCAGCAGCACAGCAGAATTCTAAACATGTTAAAGAACATTCATTTTCCTTATTGCACAGGACAGCTGTGGATTACAGAAGTAGTTTCATTAATGTAAACAAAGTTTTGAACTACATCCCAGCATTGCTACAGGTGTGTGGAAGGTCAAAGTAAATACTCATACAGTTCCTAAACACTCATATCAATGCTGTTCTAGTTTCTTTTACCTGTCTTGAGGATAAAATAACATTTGTATGTGTTTTTAGATTTTAGCTTTGGTACAGTATCCAGTTCTTTTAAAATATATTCTGCATGTTAAATAAATGGATGTGACCTTACATTGTCAAATTCACTTCTTAATTATCCATATGGCTATCCCAAATTGCAATTAAGGTAAAAACGACAGGGTGCAACTATATTTTTTATTGCATAGCAGCAAATTTTGTTAAAGTAGCATCCCTCGCTGTAGTTTTTCTTTTTAATTAATTTTACTCTTTTTTTAATATCTTAAGATTTCCATAACTTGCTAGTGCTAAACATATACAATGATGACTTGTACAGTGATAATTATGTATTTAAACCCTACTCATATTAATATCATACAGTTCCAACATTTAACTATTTCCCCAGAATATTTTTTCATATTCTAAGGCTGCCAAATAAACTTCTCTGAGTATCGGCTTGCCTCTGAAAGGGCATGAGGATATAAAAGTATGATCTTTTTTCAGAACAGACAGCTCACAAATAAGCTATCACTGCAAAATTAATGACAGGACAGAAAAATTTGGGGGCTGACTTTTTAAAGTTAGAATTCCACCTTCAGTAAGCAACTTCAAGTGTCTTCCTCAATAACTGTGCCGTTACCCACCAGTTAATTTGCATCACGTGTGTGCACAGTGCAAGTGATTGAGAGGCAGAAGTAGAAACCGATAGAAGTTCTGCCAAGAGCACATGGTAGAAGTGCATGCCTTTCCAGACAACATCCAGGCACTGTGAAATAAATGGAAAGGGGAATGGGGAAGGAGTTAAAGTAGTAGGAAATCTCATCTGTGTAACACCACAGAAACTAGTAAGACCTAAGCTGTATACCACTAATGCCTAGGACTACCCTCCTTTAAGCTTCCTATCCCTCACTATGCACACCTCTTCTACAAAACAAGAATGAAGAATAAGCATGCCATGTTGGTCTCCAAACATGATAGTATTTTCCCAGAGTCTTTTGTATTATTCTGTGTGATTGTTTTTCCATATTGAAACTATATAAACGATACATTAATTATGCATAATTTTTAAGTGTAAAGATTTAAAAAATTCATTTCTCTCTTTGATAGCTTATGGGTCAGGAGTGTCACTGTGTCAAATAAATTTCTTTGTTATCAGTATATTTAAACTACTATCGTCCTTTCTACCTGAATGAAAGCTCACTAGCATAGATGTAAATTTCCTATCAATTCACACAGTATTCTGATATAGCCTATATGAGAAATGTTAAAAGTGCTAAGGCTTGAAACATTCCAGCTGTTCAAGGAGTTAGTCAGTAGGACCCCCTGGGAAACTTTCCTCAGGGACAAGGGAGGAGAACAGAGCTGGCAGATCTTTAAAGATGCTTGCCATAGAGTGCAAGAGCTCTCGATTTCCAGGTATAAGAAAACAGGAAAGGAAGGCAAGAGACCGGCATGGCTGAGTCGAGACCTGCTGGTCAAACTAAAGGGCAAGAAGGAAATGCACAGGCAGTGGAAGCAGGGACATCCCAGGTATCCTGGGAAACGTATAGGGATGTTGGCCCAGTTGTGTAGGGATGGGGTCAGGAAGGCCAAGGCGCAGCTGGAGCCAAGCTTGGCAAGGCATGCAAAGAATAATAATAAGGGCTTCTACAGGTATGTCAGCCGGAAAAGGAAGGTCAAAAAAAGTGTGCCCCCTGTGATGAGCAAGATTGGCAAACTGGTAACAACAGATGAGGAGAAGGCTGAGATACTCAACAACTTTTTTGCCTCAGTCTTCACTGGCAACCTCTCTTCCCTCAACCTCTCGAGTGGATGGACCTCAAGGCAGGGACTGGGGGAGCAAAGTCCCTCCCACTGTAAGAGAAGATCAGGTTTGTGACCACCTGAGGAACCTGAACATACCTAAGTCTATGGGACCTGACGAGATGCATCCCAGAGTCCTGAGGGAATTGGCTGAAGTAGTTGCTAAGCCACTCTCCATGATATTTGAAAAGTCATGGCGGTCAGGTGAAGTCCCTGGTGACTGGAAAAAGGGAAACATTGCACCTGTTTTTAAAAAGGGTAGAAAGGAGGACCCTGGGAACTACCAGTCTGTCAGCCTCACCTCTGTGCCTGGGAAGATCATGGAACAGATCCTCCTAGAAGCTATGCTAAGGCACATAGGGGACAGGGACATGATTTGAGACAGCCAGCATGGCTTCACCAAGGGCAAGTCTTGCCTGACCAGCCTAGTGGCCTTCTGTGATGGAGTGATTACATCAGTGAACAAGGGAAGAGCTATGGGTGTCGTCTATCTGGACTTCTGTAAAGCCTTTGACACGGTCCCCCACAACATCTTTCTCTCAACTGGGGAGATGGATTTGATGGATGGACTATTTGGTGGAGGAGGAATTGGTTGGGTGGTCGCATCCAGAAGGTAGTGGTCAGTGGCTCAATGTCCAGATGGAGATCAGTGACAAGTGGTGTCCCTCGGGGGTCTGTACTGGGAACAGTACTGTTTAATATCTTCCTCAATGACACAGACAGTGGAATCGAGTGCATCCTCAGCAAGTTTGCAGATGACACCAAGCTGAGTGGTGCGGTTGACACGCCTGAGGGGCGGGATGCCATTCAGAGGGACCTGGACAAGCTCAAGAAGTGGACTTGTGTGAACCTCATGAGGTTCAACAAGGCCAAGTGCAAGGTCCTTCACCTGGGTCAGGGCAACCCTCAGTATCAATACAAGTCTGGGGGATGCAAGGATTGAGAGCAGCCCTCTGGAGGTGGACTTGGGGATACTGATGGATGAAAAGCTGGACATGAGCTGGCAACGTGTGCTCGCAGCCCAGAAGGCCAACCGTATCTTGGGCTGCATCAAAACAAGCGTGGCCAGCAGGTCGAGGGAAGGGATTCTGCCCCTCTACTCCACTCTGGTGAGACCCCAGCTGGAGTACTGCATCCAGCTCTGGAGTCCTCAGTACAGGAAAGACATGGAGCTGTTGGAGTGGGTCCAGAGGAGGGCCACAAAAATGATCAGAGGGATGAAACACCTCTCCTATGAGGAAAGGCTGAGAGAGTTGGGGTTGTTCAGCCTGGAGAAGAGAAGGCTGCGGGGAGACCTTATTGCAGCCTTCCAGTACTTAAAGGGGACTTACGAGAAAGATGGGGACAAACTCTTTAGCAGGGTCTATAGCGATAGGACAAGGGGTAATGGCTTTAAACTAAAAGAAGGTAGATTCAGACTGGATATAAAGAAGAAATTTTCTGCAATGAGGGTGACAAAACACTGGAACAGGTTGCCCAGAGAGCTGGTAGATGCTCCATCCCTGGAAACGTTCAAAGTCAGGTTGGTCGGGGCTCTGAGCAATCTGATCTAGTTGAAGATGTCCCTGCTCATTGAAGGGGGGTTTGGACTAGATGACCTTTAAAGGTCCTTTCCAACCCAAACTGTTCTATGATTCCATGGTCCTAGGCAGGCATTTGCCAAATGCTTATGTCAAATTAACGTTGCAAGTGATGTAATGTATATTATAATAAATATTTTTCCCACTAGTTGTGTTGAATAGAAACTGAAGATGATAGGACAGGCAAACACTATATTTTAATCAAGCTTCCTTAAAAGAACTTGTTTGGGAGGGCACATGATTCACAATAATGGAACTGATTGCAATTTATTTCCATACATTAACATATGCATTTAGTAATTCTTGTTTGAAGTGCTCTGTATTGTGTATATATTCATCCAATATAAAGAAAGTTACTTCATTGTAAGACACTTGTAGCTGTGAAAAGAGAAAACCATGAAACATAATTGGTCTGCTACTAGTGTCACATTAGAGTAAACTAGGAATGATTACATAAAGTCAATGACAGCAAAACAAGGCCAGCTACTTCAGATGCTCAAGTGATTATTGCTCAATTTTATTTTGTGATTAAAAAGTATTTATAAAAAGTGCTTTAGGAAACACAAGAATTGCAATATGTAAGCCATCAAGTACTGTATGGGAGGAGGCAGGTGTTGGTGTATTTTGCTAACACTTAAATATTTAGCATGATCATTAAATTTTATATTGCAGATATGCATACATTTCCAGCCAAGTGAATGCATGCAATAGAAATTTCAGCACTTGTCCCACATATTCAGTTTTGGAGAATCTGCCCCTTGTTGGTAGTGAATGAACAAGTGAATGAGCAAAAAGCAGCATAAGCATGGATGCTGCATCTAAATCAAGCGAGCTTTGGGAAAGAATAAACAAATGGAGATGCAAGTGTTGCTGTTCCCTGCTGACTTTATATATCACCACCTCCCTTCTTGGAAAACGTTTTGAAATCTTTCATTAATGCATTTTCAGATGGTTTCTCTTTTCATAAGATATTCCTTAAAACTTCAGAATTGTTTGAAAAAAATGGTTGGAAGATGAATGCAGATTTATGTATAAGACAGTTCAGCAGATTTAGCATCTCTGAGTTGTGAATGTATTCATGTTTGATTCAACAACAAAGAATGATTTAAAGCTATGGTAATTAAAAGCATATCTCTTCTGAATGTAATTTAGAAACAAATTCCACTCAGGAAGTTCACAGTCTTCTTTGGTCTTTAGTTTCACAGGTCTCAGGAATACTGCAGGTTCAGTCAGATTTACATGGCTCCAACAAACATATAAAAGTTTGTCCCTCCTGCTTGTTCCCTTCAGGGGCCAAATCCCTCAGTGGCTGCCAGAAAGAAGCCAAGCATGTTTTCTTCCCAGCAGAAAACTAATGTCATTCTTTTTATACTCCAGTCCACAAAACACATACTGAGGCTGCATCCGTACATAGTCCTGAAAGTTTCCTAACACCCTGAGGCAGAGCTGGGTGCTGTGAGAGCTAGTTGCATCTGCAGCTCCACAGAGATTACAATGGTTAAATAAGAAACACATTTCATACAGTCAAGGAAAAGTCCTCTCCCAGTGAGCAGAGCAACGTAGGAAGTATTTAGTGGCACCCACAGAGTGCTGCTGACAATCTGTGGGAAATGGCTCTTGCCTTTTTCATGTGCCTTCTAGCACTGAAATCTGAGAAGGATCTCAAAAACAGCATTCTTGTGCCAAGGGTACAGAGGGTGATCTTGACCCAATACATGCATGTTTTAGGTTCTTAAGTTGTATTGATCTAAATATTGTTGTAGGAAGTTACTTAATGTTTAACTACTGTCAGTAATAAATTGGATTTGATATTCCCTTTATGCAGGGGCTTTCGCATTCGATTTAAGGGTTTTTTATAAACAAATCTGCCTTTAGACAGCTACTTAATTGGAACTGCATGAAATGAACTAAAATTCAGTTGAGGATTCTTGGAGAAATATCAAAGGACAAAGTAACTATAAAAATAATATATTGAAAGATTTGTTATGTTTTGTTCCTGATAGCTGTCACTTCCATCAAATATTCATATTACAGTTTTGGTACACAAGAATAAAGTTTATGAGGCTGAGAAGGCCAGACTTTGGTTTTGATTTCAGGATGAATAGTAACAATCAAGTTGCAAATTAAACTTGGTCTATGTGGTTTTGGTTGTACTCTTTTATTATGAGGTCACAGGAAATATAAAAGATCAAGTTAAATTCACCTTCTGAAATGTATTTGAAGTCTGTTTTTTTCCAGGTTTAAAGAGTCTCTATTGTTTACTAGGGCATGTGGTAGAAAATTTGTGTGGAACACCTAATGACGCAAACCAAAAAATGCACTTAATACTTTTTTAACCATTATGGTGAGCCATGGGATTGTACTTTGAGGACTTTTTAAATGTCATTCAGTAGAAGACCAGATCCACAGGGGGATCTGTAAAGTATACTGGGGGAAAAGACCAATCAGCAATTTTTCAGATTACACTATTCATTTCAGGGTCAATATAAACTCTCCTACAATCATAACTGGCAGAATGCAAGCTGTAACAGCAGTCCATAACCATATGAAACACTACTGAGAAAATGCTTTTCCTGTCTCAGAGTGAATTCGCTGGGAAAAAGAGGCAGATTTGTATCTCTCACTATTCTTAATTCAGTGTTCTTTTGTATTGTAAGCAAAGGTAGCTGCATTGAATGTGTGAGGCTATAAAATGCCAAGCCTCTTCCAGTGAAAGTCAGTTGCTTGATGACGATCTCCCCACTCCTATAGGTTGGCCCAATGACATTCAGGGTCACCCACAGATGTCCTAGTTCCATCTGAAGTTTTATTTTAGACAGTTAGGATGTATGTCTTAATTCCCCGTTATCTGCTGTACTTTTCCCTCAAAAAAAGCAAACAGTTACAACATTTACATGGCCTGGTTAGTCATTTAGGCCCCAAAGAAACATTCTTTTCAGGAGAAATCACAATCTAGGGTTTGCCTTGTGCGGTGTAAGTACCCACCACATAGAGTTTTTGATGTCTGATCAGTCAATAGTGTTGCCTACCCTCAAGATGGCAAAGAAGACTGAGCACTGAAAGGTCACTACATTTTATAATAAAATACAGGATTCTTTTATAGCACTTCAGATTTCCAACCATTACATGACTTCAGGATCCATTATCAAAATTCACTTTGCACCCATCAGGACTAGAAATTCCTACTTTTAAGTAAGACTTGAAATCTCAAAAATTCATGGTAGGTAGAACCAAAAGAAAAAAAAATCCATTACAGTACATTGACATAGCACAATGGCAGCACTTGACAGTAATTCTCTTAGAGAATCATTCAGATAGCCATATGGTCTGGTGTCATCCTTTGATACCAACACAGACATGCCAGGATCCATCCAGCTCATGTACTTCTGCTGTATAGATTCCAAACTTCAACCCTGTCCACTGAAAACTGGTCAGTCCTACACGTGACTGACTTGATAATGCAGTTTTTTGAACCAACGCATTTGGTCCACCATGGCAGAAAGAAGGAAATGCGAAGGACAAAATACCATTTGGAGCCTCATGGAAATGAGCAATCCATCAGAAAAATTGTGAGTGATTTTCAGAGAAATAGCTAGAAAATGCACCAAAAGTTACACTTTTTAACTGAACGATGTTACTGGGCTATACTCTCTGTTAGGATTGTAATACTCTTATGCTACAACAAAAACTATGGCCTCTGATATGAAGAAACCTTGCTTATACTCTAGACCATCTTTCTGTATTCTTTCAAGCTCTTTGTAACACATGCACTCAAAGGGAAATTTTTATAATGTTCTCCAAAACATTGCGAACTGATGGTTGGCTGCACTGCCACACCTGCATACATCTATAAAAGAGTTGGGAAAAAAGGGAATAAACAGTGCAGCATCCAGGTATTTCTCATTAATGTACACAAATGACTCACTTCTGTTTCTTTAATGTAAAAGACACTGACTTTTAGAGAAAACAAATGACGTATGAAGTGTAATTGTACTTATCCACTGGTTCTAGCTGTTAAACTAAAGCTTTTTCAAGAATACATCTTGCCGTCATAAACTATTTTTTTTGCACTTTAGGAAGCTAGAATGTGATTAAAAGCCAGAGAAAGTCTTAATCTCTTTGTAAATGTAGCTTGCTTGTACTACTCTTTCCTCTCCAAAAATTAAGGTTTTGTTGAAGACTTTAAGGCTTGAAATCTATAGTTGCTTAGCTCTTTATTTCTTCCTCTGCCTCTCATTGTAGTTTGTTCAAGCCAATAAAATGAAAGTTTTGATCACTATAAGAAAGTCTCTAGCTTTTATACAAATTTGCTGTTGTCATGGGAGATTGAGATTGATTTTTACATAATAGAAGATTATGGATTGATGCAGTAAACTTCAATACCAATCTGAGTTCACAAAGTCAGACTTCAAGATTAAAACCAGTGATTTTACTGACCAATTAACACCATATTTATATTTCCTATCAAGACTTCTTAAACAGAGGAATGAGGTTTCTTTCAGACCTATTAGATGAAGAAATTAGTAGAAAGCAGTAGCCATTCTGAAAATTGCCAATATTTCAATTTCATCCCCATTCAAAAATTTCAAAATTGCAACTTCTATTAGAACTGCAATCACTATTTATTCATCATTCCTTTATTGTTTTCAACAATCATTGGTTTATTTCAAAAATAAACCAATATTGGTTTAACACACCAAGCTGTCAACATTGACTAATATTTTAAAGAAAAATTTATTTATGGATATATGAAGTGTATTTGTTCCTGCAGTTCACAATAGTCAAACATCAGTGATGCAATAAGCAGAATATCTGTAATTTTTCATATTCTAGTTGAAATTAGGTTTGAACTTGAAAATAAGTTATTCATAATCATAAGCATTTACAAATTAGGCTTCTCATATTCCAGTTGTCTTACTACCTGTCCCATTGTCTACTTCCACTTTTTTAAAAATTATCAGTCAGTATTTTCAAGAGTCTATCCTGCACTTTGCTTGCAGTTGGTCAGTGATGGAGCTAATAGACGTGATCCAACTATAGTGAAAGTTGATTTACATATATGATATCCAAATCCAGACAAGTGTATTTCCTTCTATAGAGTACCTAGCTGCTTTTGAAAGGACACAGTCCTTAACCAGAGTTCTAGCTTCATGTATCATTGTTTTCTATGTGGTAGCCTCTTTTTCAGAAATTTTCCTTCTTATATAGTTCCCCTCAGCAAGATTATTTCTTGTGTGTTCGAAATTTCTTAAGCTGTATTGGTGGAAGAGAAATAATAAGCTTGTGGAAAACAGGAAACAAACTATGGGAAAGCCTTGAAGACTCCTGAATTACTTTCTCTAAAATGCAAAAGTTATAATGACCCAGAGCTGAGGAAAGTTGTAAATTAAAACAAAGGACCATACACCACTAAACTCGTGCAGGCAGCTTTAAATACCCTGGAGATCATGAAGCTAACACAGTGTTAATACGAACATATATATTTTCTCTGTGGTGAGTTGGGACAAAAAACCCCCAAAAACTAGATGTTTGCTCCAGCTTATACATGAAGTGTATTACAGCTTGCTTTTAAAATCAAACTCTAAAATTAAAGATGATATATAGTTGTAAACATCACATATTTTAAAACTCTCATAGATCAGGCGTGAATTTACAATAATTTTGAGGTTACAGGTTAGAATGGAACTGTAATATTTCATTGGTACACTCTTGCCCTGAACTTGTAAATGTTTTGAGCTTGGATTTTGTTTTGATTTGTTTTTTCTTTCAGTTATAATTTTGGGTCACCATAAAGATTAATTGCTAGCAATCTCAGGAAGAAACAGAACTCTGCAAATTTTATTCAAAAAATCTCCTTGCAGACTTCAGTCATAACTTTACAATGTTTTAAAATCCAACAACAGTACATAAGTAGAATTACAAATAGAGGTTTACCTGCTGGTGCTTATTATCACTGCCTTCTTTGTGAGCAGAAATTTTAGTTCTCTCTTGCTATATATTGGTGATGTGAAGTTGCTCTCTAAGAGGAAGGAGAGATGTGAAAGTAAAGAGACAGATTAATTGCTGAAGTCAGGCCAATTTTGTTCCCCCTGTTTCTCTAATGCCCTGATAGTTCATTAAGTGTGTATACTATAGTACAATTACAAAGATCAATATTTCATATTTTCATCAAGCAGAATTAAAAACTTATGGAGAGGACAATTATGACATATGTATAAGTTTCGTGAGTAAGGGGGTTGTTGTTGTTTTCCTGAGCATACAAAAGCTTTTCCTTCCTGGGAGGAAAAAAACAAAACAAAACAAAATAAGGAAGTGTTTACATTTTCCTCTGTAGGGAGTTCACAAACCTTAGCAGATAATACACATTTATTTCATGTGAGAAGCGGATTCTTACTAGTGCTGTGTGAAGCTACTAGTTATACTGGGAAAAAAATAAGTTCACAAGGCAAAATGTCAGTGTGGTGGGTTGGTCCCTGCTCACAGCCAAACTCTCACGGAGCTGCCCAATCACCCCCACGATCCTCACCAGCAGGATGGGGGAGGAAATAGGAAGATAAGGAGTGAGAAAGCTTGTGGGTCAATAAAAGGCAGGGAGATTGCTTGCCAACTACTATCATGGGCAAAACAGACTCAACTTGGGAAAATTAAATCATTGCCAATTAAAATAAATATAGAATAAAATAAAATAGTTCCAGCTGGAAGGGACCTAGAATGATCATCTAGTCCAACTGCCTGACCACTTCAGGGCTGACCAAAAGTTTAAGCATGTTATTAAGGGCATTGTCCAAATGCCTCTTAAATACTGACAGGCTTGGAGCATTGACCACCTCTGTAGGAAACCTGTTCCAGTGTTTGACCACCCTCGCAGTGAAGAAATGCTTCCTAATGTCCAGTCTAAACCTCCCCTGGTGCAGCTTTGCACCATTCCCACGCGTCCTGTCACAGGATACCAGGGAGAAGAGATCAGCACCTTCCTCTCCACTTCCCCTCCTCAGGAAGCTGTAGAGAGCAATGAGATCGCTCCTCAGCTTCCTTTTCTCCAAACTAGACAAGCCCAAAGTCCTTAGCCGTTCCTCAGAGGACGTGCCTTCCAGCCCTTTCACCAGCTTTGTTGCCCTCCTCTGGACACATTCAAGGACCTTCACATCCTTCTTAAATTTTGAAGCCCAGAACTGCACACGGTACTCAAGGTGAGGGCGCACCAACACCAAATACAATGGGATAGTCATCTCTTTATATGTTATAACTGTGTTTGATGCACCCCAGGATGTGGTTTGCCCTCTTGGCTGCCAGGGCACACTGCTGATTCATATTGAGCCTACTATCAACCAGCACCCCCAGATCCCTTTCTGCAGGGCTGCTGAAAATGTGTATATCTGCTTAGCCACTATGGGAATGGCTGTGCCTAACTGGAAACTGAAGAGAACTGTTATGTGCAGATCTAGAAAAAAACTCCATGAACTGTAGGTTCTAGCCACTCCTCTCCCAGTTTATACTTGTGTCCAGTGTTACTCTATCCCAGGTGCGGAATCTGGCATTTGTTCCAGTTAAATTTCATGCCAAGATTGCCCATGCACCAGTCTATCTAGATCCCTCTGCAAGGCCTCTTGGCCCTCAAGAGAGTCAACAACACCTCCCAATTTAGTATCATCAGCAAACTTGTTAATGGTGCATACAACTCCTGTATCCAGATCATTGATAAAAATATTGAACAAGACTGGCCCTAGAATTGAACCATGAGGAACACCGCTGGTGACTGGCTGCAAGGCAGATGTAATCCCATTCACTATAACCCTTTGAGCCCTGCTATTCAGCCACTTCTTTACTCAGAACACCATATACCTGCTCATCTCACAGTTGTTCAACTTGTCCAGAAGGGTGCTGTGAGCGAATATGAGTTACTGATTTGGGTAGTGGGAAGGAAAAACAACCAAACGAAAAAGAAACAAACATTTACACATTTAGTGAAAACACTTATCCTACTCTTCAGGCTCAACTTCACTCATGGTCCCAGCTTCACTCCAGACACCTCTCTTCCCCACCTGGTTACAGTTAGTTGGGCAGTACAGAGGGGTTGCAGCCAGGAATTAGCAATTTGTCTCTGCCTTCCTTCTCACACTTTTCCTGTGTGCTGGCTTGATTCCTCCACAGGCTGCAGTCCCTTCAGGGGAGCACCTGCTCTGCCAGGAAAACCTCCCTCCTTTCTGGCCTTGGTGTTTCCTCTGTTGTTTCTCACTCTTTTTTGTTCCCTTCTCCTATGTCTGTCCAGTGTATTTTTTTCCTTTCTTAAATATATTTTCACAGAGGTGCCACATGTGGTTGATGGGATCAGCTATGCTCTGTAGCACATCCATTGTGGATCTGTCTGGAAATGAATGGAACCAGCTGTGTTCGGTGCAGGGCAGCCATTGGTCTCTCTCACAGACGCCATCCCTGTGACTCCCCAACACCAACACCTTCACACCTACACCCAATACAGACTGTTTCAGTCAATGCAAATTTAGCTTTATATTTTTCTAAAAATACTCAAGAATTTCTTAGAAACAGTTATATCTTTGTTTTTCTTACTTTTCATTTATGGACTCTTCTTGTTATCTGTCTTTTTCCTTCTGCACGATCAGTGATTTATCTGTGAGGATTTAGTTACTTCATTTTATACAAGCCATTTTTTAATTCTAATGCCAATGTCGATGTAGAGTCTAATTTATCCTGCATATCAAACCAAAGTCTAAAGAACAGATATAGCTGGTCTTTCTAGATTTTTTGGGCACACAGTATAACATTCAAGGAGAGAAAAGAACACTTTAAAGGAAAATATTACCACAAAACACTTTAATAGAGTATGGAGGTAAAAAAAATAAAAAGAAAGAATCGAGGCTTATACTAAGACCAAAAATACTAGAAATTTCAAAAAAGAATACAAATTTAGCTTAAAAGTAATATTAGACAAGCGGATGGAAGAGTCAAGATAATGTAGCTGTCTGCCAAACCAAGGACTGTGCCTGATAGCCCTGCTGTAGCCTTTCAAACATAAGTGTGGATTTCTTTTTTTTTGTTGTTCATGTAAAAGTTTAATCTCATTTTCTTAATCTCTGGGAATACTTTGTTTCAGAAACAGGACTGATTATGGGATCTGTTTTTGTGGTTATTATTGTCATTGTTGTTATTATTATTATTATTATTATTATTATTATTATTATTATTAAAATTCTTAATCTTTTAAAATGTCTTTTTGACAAAGTAAATCAGCAGTTCAGTGGATTTGTACTGTTGTTAGTGCAGCATAACCAGTTTTCAGAAATTCCCAAAGTACACATGACAGAGAAAGCAGTTTGTTGACTGATGCACTGATGACATTTATAGAACTTGACGAATAACCTTTTCTGTCTAAAACTGTTTTTTATTATTTTTAAAGTAGAGTCTCCAGTTTTGTTTACAAATTAAAATGAGCCCACGTTTTGCTCATTTTCCCACTGGGGCAGTAAAATACATGCAGTTGTGTGCATGCATTTTAACCATGTGTATGTGCATACTGTATTTGTTAATGGAAATGACTCAGCTGTATATGTACCTACTATTGTGATGTCTACAAAAGGTTTACTGGTCACTAGTATAGATTAAAATCTCAGTTGCACAGATTTTTTTTTTGCTTATTTTTTCAGTTTCACCTTCAGAATTTGAAAATCTGAAGGAAAGTATTAAGAAGCATTTATGTCCTGATAATTTGGTAAAGTAATGATAAGATTTTGCCAAGTTAAACTTTCGGTCACTACTTAAATGTTTGAATAAACAGCCTCATTTTCTTCGAAATTAGTGGGCCCTCAGCACTTTTCAAGATAAAGATGTAGTAGTCTGACTTTTCCACTTGTGAAAACCCCATGTTCAACATTCTCATGTGTTCAACTTACCCCTTTTCTGTGGCTTTACTTTTGGTTTACAATCTGTAAAGTAAATACCCCTTGAATTACAAATATCATATTACTGACATATAGACTGAATGCATATTTCAATTTATTGATTTGTGCCACTAACCTTTACTTTAGGATAATTCTTCATTTTTCTGAGCAACTAACTTTTTTTCTTCAAAGTATCTAGTATTTATTGAATTTGAGTGAAGAAACTCACTGACCCTTGTTATTTTTTCCAGTGTGTTACCTAATCTCATGAAGTTATTTGACAGCAACCCTTTAAAATATAGCACAGGTATACATGCAGGGTGGGTGGGAAGATTGTAAAGAAGGGGAAAACATAACTATATTTGTAGTTTAACAGAAGCCTCGTTTTATTTTGATGGGACGTGAGAAGATGTGAATTTTTCCTCCTCCTTAATAGCATTCCTGCTGGACAAATTGTAAATTAAGTTTATTCCTCAACGAGCATGCTGTCAGGGAATTGGTTTCAGGGCAGTGAAGCCTTTTGAAGACACTTGGTATTTTCAAAATCTGACTAGTCTTACAATGATAGGCTGTCAGTCATGTTTCACTCTTTTTCCTGCCCAGTATGGAGAGGCTGTCTAAATATGTAGAATAGGTATACGCAACATGCTACCTTACCATTTATTAATGAAAAGAAAGCAGTTTGCAATGCTGGTCATGAAAAACTTAAGTCTTTTGTATATCCACCACATTATGCCAATATCTTTCTTATATAACTATAACATTTTATCTACACAGATGAACTACAACTTTATTTTTCACTTGAAATCTATAAGCTACAGGCTTCCAAACAGATATTATTTTTTTGTTTTAATAAATGAAATTATAATACCCTAAATATCATGTAATGTACCATGTTATTGAGTGCACCTGTTCAGATACTGTAAAACTGTGAGAATCTAATATTTCAATTTAGCTACAGGGCTTTTTTTCCCTTTTTTTTTTTTTTTTTTTTTTTGCGGTTGCAGAGCTACTGCTGTAATCGGTTCTTAATGTGCTTTGTATCTCTTGGATTAGACAACTTCATAACTTCATTATATTATAAGGCTTTTATTTTTACATTTTTTGGATCATTTTGTGTTTTCATAATTTTTGAAACATTTTAAAGAGTGATAATAACAAGAACCAATGCAGAAGCACTAAAATGTATTTCTCATGGCTGCATATAATGTATAAAGACTGTACTTTTAATAAAGATTATATAACATTAACTTGTATGTATATAGTATAATATATTAATATAAAGATTATACTGTATATATTAGTTTTTATAAAGACTAATATATTTTGTCATATTTCTGTATTTCTTAAGTAGAACACACAGAGCACTGTGTTTGTTCTATCACTATTTCTTAAAAAAAAGTAACTGTGATCTGTTCTGAAACTTAACTTGGGTTCCTAGTCCTAAAAGATACCCTTTCACTCTATGTCAAGCTGGGAGTCAGTTATACTTCTTAAAAATTATCATAAATTAAAAATTTGGGTAGACCAAGTGTCTGCTATCTGACACATCACAGCTCTCTGGGCTTTTTCCTTAATGTCTTGGTCTGAAGCAAGTCTTAAAAAAAACCTGTCAGCACCAGCACAGCGAAGAACAAAAACCAAGGGAATATGAAACTTGAAAATGCTTCCATTGCATTGGCAAATTATAAGTAAGGTCTTAGGAATAAATAACCCATAAGACAAACATCAAAGTCAGCGCCAAAGAGTGTTCAGAATTAATTTCCTCCTACAAATATTTGATAGACTCAGAGAATTATCAAAACAAAGAGAATATACACTAGCAAGCACACTGTAAAAAAACCTGAGCAATGCCCCCCCAAGTAAAAAGGAAGCTAAAATATTGTCTTTATATGTTTGCACTGGAAGTATTCCATACTACAAATGTCCATAGAGCATGTTCTGAAGCTATATACGTACCATACACACCACACAAAAAAAGAATTTATTTTCCAAAATCTTTTCTCCTGTTGTGAACAATATTATAAATACTGTTTTCCTTAACTAATAAAGAGAAGTAACTTCACCGTCTTTGGAACAATACAAAATGCATCCTAGAGATATGGAATCATAGAATCATAGAATCATTTAGGTTGCAAAAGACCTTTAAAATCATTGAGTCCAACTGTTAACCTAACACTTCCAAGTCCACCACTGAACCATGTCCCTAAGCGCCACATCTACACATCTTTTAAATACCTCCAGGGATGCTGACTCAACCCGTTCCCTTGGGCAGCCTGTTCCAATGCTTGACAACCCTTTCCGTGAAGAAATTTTTCCGAATATCCAATCTAAACCTCCCCTGGCACAACTTGAGGCCATTTCATCTCATGCTATTACTTCTTACCTGGGAAAAGAGACCAACATCAACACCCACCTTGTTACAAACTCCTGTAGCTGTAGAGAGTGATAAGGTCTCCCCTCAGCCTCTTTTTCTCCAAACTAAACCATCCCAGTTCCCTCAGCCACCCCTCACAAGACTTCTGCTCTAGACCCTTCACCTGCTTCATTGCCCTTCTCTGGACACGTTCCAGCACCTCAGTGTCTTTCTTGAAGTGAGGGGCCCAAAACTGAACACAGTATTTGAGGTGCGGCCTCATCAATGCTGAGTACAGGGGCACGATCACTTCCCTAGTCCTGCTAGCCACACTATTCCTGATACAAGCCACGATGCCATTGGCCTTCTTGGCCCCCTGGGCACACTGCTGGCTCATATTCAGCCGGCTGTTGACCAACACACCCAGGTCCTTCTCTGCCAGGCAGCTTTCCAGCCACTATTTCCCAAGTCTGTAGCATTGCATGGGGTTATGACCCAAGTGCAGGACCCGGCACTTGGCCTTGTTGAACCTCATACAATTGGCCTTGTCCCATCAATCCAGCCTGTCCAGGTCCCTCTATAGAGCCTTCCTACCCTCAAGCAGATCAACACTCCCGCACAACTTGGTGTCATCTGCAAACTTACTGCAAACTTGATCCCTTCGTCCAGATCATTGATAAAGATATTAAACAGAACTGGCCCCAACACAGAGCCCTGGGGGACACCACTTGTGACTGGCTGCCAACTGGATTTAACTCCATTCACCACCACTCTTTGGGCCTGGCCATCCAGCCAGTTCTTTACCCAGTGAAGAGTACGCCTGTCCAAGCCATGAGCAGCCAGTTTCTCCAGGAGAATGCTGTGGGAAACCGTGTCAAAGGCTTTACTAAAGTCCAGGTAAACAAAATCCACAGCCTTTCCCTCATGCACTAAGCAGGTCATATTGTAATAGAAAGAGATCAGGTTAGTCAAGCAGGACCTGCCTTTCATAAACCCATGCTGACTGGGCCTGATCACCTGCTTGTCCTGTACATGCCACGTGATGGCACTCAACATGACCTGCTCCATAACCTTCCCCGGCACCAAGGTCAGGCTGACAGGCCTGTAGTTCCCTGGATTCTCTTTCCGCCCCTTCTTGTAGATGGGCATCACATTTACTAAGCTCCAGTCAACTGGGACGTCCCTGGTTAGCCAGGACTGCTCATAAAGGATTGCAGGTGGCTTGGTGAGCACTTCTGCCAGGTCCCTCCGTACCCTTGGGTGGATCCCATCTGGCCCCATAGACTTGTGTGTGTCTAAGGGGTGTAGCAGGTCACTAACCATTTCCCCTTGCATTATGGGGGCTTCATTCTGCTCCCTGTCCCTTTCTGCCAGCTCAGGGGGCTGGGTACCCGCAGAACAACTGGTCTTACTGTTAAAGACTGAGGCAAAGAAGGTATTAAGTACCTCAGCCTTTTCCTCATCCTTTGTCACTATATTTGCCCCCACATCCAATAAAGAATGGAGATTCTCTTTAGCCTTTGTCCTTAAGGAGTTGTTTGCTTTCCTCTTTCTAGAAGACAAGATACGATCTCATAGTATTACTAATTTTTTCTTGAAGGACCTGAAATGTTGTTCCTATGGCCATACCAATGTATGAGCTAACAGCTTTTGGAACATGTGAATATCCCTATAGTATTTACTGCTCATTCACCATAAGGAAGAGAGAAGAACGTTCAGTGCAGAAAAATAATGACCAGCACTTGTAATAACGACTACAAATAGCTGAAAACTGGAGACAGATTTTTCTAAGAAAAACTTATTATTTCATTAAATTATCTCTTTGACCCTAAGACCCTGTAAAACAATCTGTTTCAAAAGCCTGAAATCTCACAGTAATGACATACAGCAGTTTCTGTATCTGCCTTGCTCTCTGTAAATTGTCCAGAAGTTTTAGTGTCTTTATGTGTAAAACCATGGACTGGGATTTACCTAAATGAGTAACCGCTACTCTTTCTTTGATTCAGTTGCAGGGAGTGCATGTCACTGGACAGGAGAGGGATTTGCTAGCAGAGTTCTTGACTTGATAATTCACTCTTCAATAGCTTTGGCCTGTTCACTTTCACATTATATTGTACATCCCTCCACAAACTCATCCATTTGGTAAAAGATAGGATGTGTTGGCTTTCTGAGAAAATGGCTTCAATCTGTTCCCAGATAATGACTGATCTGAGTTTGTTGTTCTGTAGCTGTATATCAGATTTCTAAAAATGAATGGGAAAGAATGCTAGCATGCTTGAGTGCTTATATTAATTTTCATTACCTGTATAGGGCAAAATACTTTAAACAACACACACATATCTTGGAGAAATCTTCCTCCCCATCAGTTCAGGAATGGTCTTTGACATTTTTTTAAAATCTGGTGGTTTTCCAGCCACCAGATTTTTGTTCACCAATGTTCCCACTCCATCTGTTGCACTCTCTAGGTCTTTCCATTGCCTGTGGATGGCCTTGCCTCTTTTCAGTGCTGACTTGGAGAAACAGGACCAATTGATATGAACTGGGAGTTGCAAGTACCACAATACAACGTGCAGTGCATCAGTCCCTTTCCTAGTCTTTTATTTCAGACCCTAAGGCCGAGCTAAAATTTGGCCACCTTTAACTGGGTTACTCATATGCAAACAAGAGGACAGTGGAACCCAGAGACACTTTTTCATATGTTAGGATACATGACATTCTTTTTCAGGGCCAATGCTAAGTGAAGAAGTGTCATTAACTAGTCAGCTCCTGGTGCTCTAGACTGGAACACAGCATAATGGAGCTAAGTGGGGAGTGAAGTCATAATTATTTTATAGTGTCATTTTTATCTAGAAGATCAGCTTTTACTTTTCTTGTAGAAGTAACAAATATAATGTTTGCTTGGACTAAAAGGCTGAACCCACCATGCATGTATCTTCCATAAGAGAGGACGAGGTTTACTTCTTTCCTTCTTCTTAAATTCCTTCCATAAGAGATTTGCTTACAGATCTGAACAAGGTTTTCCAATGGACATTAATGATCTCATACTTACTTTACAGCCAGCAGCTCATAAAGTTTGATTTTATTAAGCATTGTGTTACCATGACTGCTAGCTTTAAATTCATATGTTCATTGACAATATAGGAATTCTGTGTTAAACACAGGCCCCCTGCACAGGCGTAGATAGTCATCTCTCTTCCACAGCCTTAAAGGTATTATTTCATTATTGATAGGTATTAGATTCCATGGTTTGGCACGTCGAGTAGCTAACAATATCTCTTGCTAAATACAAATAATACGGCTAGCTTCCTGGGGAGCCCTTTTGCACATCATAGAGGTATCTTTGCAGGGTCATATGTATGAGAAGGGGGGAACTGCAACTTTTCCTGATCCAAGCCTTGAAATCCAAACTTTGACCGGCGGCTTCAGAAGTCATTGGTCAAAGTAGTAAGACAGCTTGTTCAACCATCATGACAGAGAAAATGACCTTGAAGTCAAAAATCACTATCTAAAGTCATCTAACCCTCTCGTGAATTGATCACTAGTCAAGTTACTGCCAGAAATACTGTCACCATTCTTGTCCTCTAAGTAGATGAAACTTCCCACAACTCTGTCATTAATTTATGCATAAACCATGGTTCTTTTCAATAAAAATGATAATCTCCATGAGGCTGTTTGAGAGAAAAAGAACAGAATTCTGAACTGTGACTGTGTGCATCGGGAATACATTTATCTGAGATGGCAATGTGCAAATGAGTAGAAACATATCTTCATCTGTAAATACGTAGGGTTACCCATGCTGTAGCAGTTTTTAGAAAGTTTTATTAGTTTTGAAATAATCTTATGGATATGCTTATTGCATTATTTTAAAATAGTATTTTATCTGGATTTGGGAGGAATTAGAAATACCCAGTTTCTGTTCTATGTACTATGACAGAAAAATTGATGAAATGCAGGGTTTATCAAGCTTTAAGTAATAAAGACATTCTTTTACATGCGTAGATTTTTTTTTCCACTGTGGCCTTGCCATCTGACTAATTCTCACATAGATCCAAGTAAGAATACAGATGGACTATTTTTTAGGACAAAAGTGTATTTATTAGAACAGACAAGAGGACACTCAAAAATGTAAGTAATTTTTATAAAGCAGCTGTATGTTTCAGTGATAATAAAATATATTTTAAAATCATATGTAATGGCTCTTATGTGATTTTCATTTATTATAATAATGATTTCTAATATTGTTCTAATTGAGATATTCTTCATGCCTACAACAGTAGTAAATACTTAAAATTGCACTTACTTTTTATAAGCTGACATTTTTTTCTTTTCATGTTATTTATTATTATGCATTGTAGCTTGCAGAAGTTATAAAAATTCTTTAACTATATCAAGCCACAACACTCAAGGTATTTCTGAAAAAATAATAAATATTCTCATATTCAGTTAAATAAAAAACAATAAGCATCTGCAAATGAACCATCAGGAATAGTTCTGCAAGTACAGAATGTTCTCAGAACAGTTTCTTTTCATAAATGTGCATTAAAAAATGTGATGAGTCTCCTGTAGATGATACGCAGATACTCTTGAATATTTTCAGTATTGCATTGTTACTATGCATTCTCGTTTTGCAATTTTCGAACAGAGTCAGCAGTAAAATGTGTATACATGTAAATATGCACAGAATATTTTTTTCCTCATGGGGAATGAAGCAGGTACCCAGAAACGTTTGTAATAATTCTGTCAGAAAAGAGCAGTCCAACGACACCTTTAAAACTGTTTTTATTTGGCTATCTTCCTTTCCTTTTTTTTTTTTAAATTGGTTACGCTGGATTATGGTATCTGCTGTAAAAGCTGTTAGGATGATCTGTTTCTATTCTTCCCCTTTTTTTTTCTTCTTAGTACAAGACAAAATTCTTCCTATTAGTACAATTCTTGATCTCCTAGAAATATGGTACAACTCTAATAAAATAAAGAAGGACAGAAACACAATGATATCACTAGTCAAATGAATTCAGTTCTTATTTTATCCCTACAGCTCCTAGATATACCATCAGAGCACCAGCTATAGAGGTTTTTGTGGGGTTTTTTTGGTTTTGCTTTTGTTTTATCTTTTTTTTTTTTTTCCCCAAAACATATGGCTACAGTATTTTAAGGTTACACATTCAAAGAAGTTTGGGTATGTTTCCTGTCTGAAGGGAATTAAATGTTAAAATGAAAGAGGGAAAAAAGAGAGAGAAAAGCAAATTTGGTTTTTTGAGGAAGGAACTTATGTAGTTTAAAGTTTCACAGAAACTTTTTACAATTTCCATTGTCTGTTGAATGTTTTAATAATCTTGTATTAATAATCCTTAATGGGACCCCTGAAACAGGACATGGGTTTTTTTCTTTTATGTTTATGCACATGTTCTCACTTGTTCATGCACAGTTGAATGTGGAAGCCTGGAAATAAGCAATAGATTTTTACACAACATCAGTGTGAACAGAGATGACAAGTTTGTCTAAATAAAGATAGACAGGTGATACACAGTTATCCGCATTTTTAGCTACACCTGAAACAATATATTTTAAAGTTCCTTTCCAAGCAGTTCTATGAAGTAATCTACTAGATTTTTTTTATCATAGTTCAAAATCCTTGGAGTTTCAACTGCCAGTACATATCAGAGATTTAAGAAATGTTTCTGTCTTTCTCAATATCCTTTAGTTAATCACAGTTCTTCTGGTTCTTATTGTCTTTGGGCTATGACAGTATTCCTGGCAACAAAATGACCTACACGACAAGGCACATCCCATGTCTATGAACATATGGTCTAACATCTTGAACTCCTTTAAGAACACCATTGTGGTTTTCTCACATTAGCTATGTTATCTGTTACAAATGCCGCACATTTGGCTAGGAGAGGGTTCAGTGCTCTTAAAGATTTGGCCATTACAATGACAGTATTGTTAGTATTGTCCTGATTAATAGAGAGCATATTTTAGAACAAAACAAAACAAAACACAAAAATGCTGATATAATTAATTTGGAATTTAGGACTAGATAAGAAAATACCATGTGGAAGTGTTTCTCGGTATGATAGCTAACATCTGCCATTAATGAAAACCACATTTCATTTTTGTGTGCCTACTCCTTGGAGGGGGGAAAAAAGTGCAAAGCTAGGACTACTTTCTTTTTCGTACTACACAAATAAAGGTTCTGCCCCATTTGGAATTTTCAGGCAAGACAAACCTTTTAAAATATGTTTTCATGAATTTTATGCTATTGCAAAAGAAAAGGTCATTCAAATTGAGATTTCTTCTCCCACTAAAAATGTACAACAGTTGTATTTGTCAGAAGGGCTGCTTGGATCTCCTCCTCATTCTTTATTACTGTCTATGTATTTTTCCATTTTGTAACCGCTTCCTTAATTAAAAATCTTTGTGTTTTATTAGAGCATATATGATTAGATTAGATATCATTCACTAATACATTGCAGTGCTCTCAGCGGGAAAGAGGTCTCTCCCCTTACAAAGGAGATGATAATAAGCTGTACGACTAGCTTGCCTCATGTTCTTTTATAAAAACAATAAACAAAAACCAACATCTTGTTTTTAAAGAGTTATGGGAACAATGTTTGCCTAAATGATAACTAAATACAGCAGAAGACTACTATTAAAGTAAAGAACTCTTTTACTCTCCTTGATGGAGCAGTATCCACATATGCTGTTAGAGAAGCTGAGGTCTTCCATTTTCTGGCTAGTATAAGCATTCTAATTCAACACAACTTTCATATTGTTTAAATGATGAGCAAAATTCTCAAATCTTTTCCAACTTTTTTCATACTGTTCCCTTTATTTTCTGTGCTCTTGGACCACATTAGCCCTTGTGCCTATGTGTTGGAAATTGTCCAAATCGGTAAGTTTTGGCATATGTACCAATTAGCAATTGATTTAGAAGCAGAGGAAGACAATAACTTTCCAAGTCTTCTTCCATGATGCAGGATCCAATTTTTTTTTTTTTAACAATGCATCTTTCCCTTTCTGAAATGCTTTTAAAGAGGAACTGTGCATTAAAGATCACAAACCTCTCGAAGATTGATTAGTAGATATAGTATTGTTTACTGGCGGTACAAAGCCATGTAAGAACCAGAACTTTTATGATACTTTTGTTAAAGGTCAACATTAACTAAAAAGCAAAAGAAAAGAATTAGTAGCTATACCTTTCATGCCATAACTCTTTTTTATTTTTTCTAACTATAGTGTTAAGCATCAGCTGTTGGGATGTATCGAAATATTGCACAACTTTGCTAAAAATGGGTGAATAGTTTCTCTTACAAATCATTGAAATAGAAACTCAACTGCTCAACTATTTATCTGATAGGCAACAATAAAATATTGCTCTATTACCACTCAAAACTTTCAATTTCAGTTTATAGTTTTCCTTATGCTTGCCAGTACACTTGTCCATGCCAATTGTCTCTAGCCTTTCCAGTAACATAATTAGGTGTACAGGATTCACAAGTTTACACAGAAATATGGCTCAGAAATTATGTGTGTGTCTGGAACCTTTTTCATAAAGCCTTCAAAATGTAGGAAACAGTATTTTAAAACAAGTAGCTTTCATACTTAAAAACTTCTGTAGTTTCAGGCCACTACTGTATAAAGTTTTATAGGACTGTTTGTACTCTCATATTGTCAGCTGTTGAAAATATATCCTTTTCTCATCACTTTGGTGCTGATATACTAAAAGAAGGAAAATCAACCACTTATAAAATTTTCTTTAGAATATGAACTCTTGCTATGTTTAAAGAATTCTTCAAACAAGTCTTGTCAATGCTCCTTTTTAAGAGGAAAGAGGCTTTCCAATTTCTTCATCACCATATTTATATCAAGTGCTTGTAGCAGTGTTCAGACATGAAAGATCACTCTGATTTGTTTGGTTTTACACTTTTCTTTCTTTTAAATTAAAAAAAAAACACCATACAAAACAACCCCCCAACCCCACAACTAAAGACTTCAGAAGCCAGGTGGTACCTTCACACATACTAGAGTTTTCAATGAGTAGCTCATGTCCCGAAGAGCTGAAAAAACATGAATGTGTGTATGTATTCAGAAATCCTTTCAGTTAAACTTTAAAATAAAGTGTAGATAACATTGATTTTTATTAGTAGTAAATACATTAGTTCAGTAGTTGAGTACATTACATTGGAGGTGGGTGTATCTGTGGGGTTTACTACTACTTCTGCACAACTGCACTATGATACTTCACATTTTCATCTTAGAGTCTCCCCTGTCCATATTTTTCATGGGAATTTATTAACAACTTCTTAACCAGTATGAATACATGGAATAGTTACCATTAGTAAATGCTGTTTTCAAAAGAAATTTGTCATTGGTCTGAATTTAAAAAAAAGTATATTTCTGTTGCCTTTTACAAAATTTTCATTGACTATGTTACACACATTCTCAAAGTATGTGGTACCATCCATTTCCACAGCTACAGTATCATTTTTTGCTTTGTAAAATAATGTACCAACTAGAACTGTATCCATTTATTTGGTTGAAAAATATTCCTTCCTTAGATATATGTTCACTGTTAAGAAACGTAATAGAGAATAAAAATAATAGAAGTAAGCTCAGTAAACTCTCAGACTTTCCTGTGTAAAAGAAAAGTCCTCTCCAGTATTTTTCGCTGGAACTCAATTTGACAGAAATTAAGTACAATGCACAAGAATTATGACTACTTCAGAAGCTGTTTACAGATGAAGTGTAACTCTGCGCACTGTGTCCAATTGCTGTGTTGCTTATTTTATTTTATTTTATTTTATTTTATTTTATTTTATTTTATTTTATTTTATTTTGTTTTGTTTTGTTTTGTTTTGTTTTGTTTTGTTTTGTTTTGTTTTTAAATATCTAGTATTCCAAACTTTTTTTCAGGTAGTGATAGTTTTTATTGAGGGAACCTAGGTGTATATTCAGATTGCTAACTCTTGGATAGCACAAAATTTAATTTTCTACTTTCTCCTAAGACTAGTTTAAACTGAAATTTTTATTTCACTGAATCATTTTTAATAACTACCTTGGAATAGATGGATAGTAATCCAAGAATTATAAGGCGATTGAGGAACTTCTCAGTGAAAATGACACAAGGTTGTTTTAAAATACAAAACCACTTAGCTGGAAGTGATCCAGCAGAGATATTTAAAGATTTGTTTATGATCTTCTTTAGTATCTTCATTAGTTCCCCTGGCAAAAGACGTAGGACACTTCTGATTAAGAGTTGAGAAACACTACCAGAAGTTCAGAACATTGTCTAGGAGAACCTGACTCTCATAAGGGTCAGAGTAACAGAAATGGAGTGAATTGGAGTTCAGTGGGCAGGATCGTGCCCTTTCAGGGCTAGTAGCCACTGTTGTTGTCTGTTCAGGTTTTGTAAGCTAGAAATGATGGAGAGGAAAACAGGAGAAAGTACCTAAAAGGATTAATCAGATGAGGGACTATTTTTAGTAGAGAGAGAGAAATATTAATGCCGTGTTCAAAACACTGACAAGAATCCACCTAATCTCACATGTAAATTCAGTTCTTTTTAAGAAATATAAAATAAATTTGGAAAAAATTACATTTGTATAACCTTATGTTAAGGAATTTATCTTAAGTAAAAGGATTGGATAATTTATTCTTACAAAGCAAAGTCAGAGAAATGAAATTACTTCTGTCTAGAAATACAGCTGGAAAGTCAATACCATACAAGGAGTGAAAGGGCAGCATCTGCCCAAGTACAAATGTATGTGCATTGGCCATGAACACATTCAGCCAGGAAACAAGTTTATGACCACTACAGGAAAAACATTCAATATCAGCCTTCAGACAGAATAATTAACAAATTGGAGTTTGTTAAGAAAAGAGTAACACAACAGTTGCATCTATAGAAAGTGATCAAATTAATTTGTCCAGGAATTTCCCCACCAGTCCTATGTTCCTATTTTAAATTGATACAAAGGAAACAACAGAATTCCTTGAAGTTCAATATTGGTTAAAGTAACCAACCAAAAGCCTGGAAGTGCAGTTAACCTGTTTCAACACAGTGAATGTCTCTTGACTATGCCATAGTCCACCTCACTCTTCCCTTGTCCCTGGCTGGAGAGGAGCACACTGAAGTGTCACGCTATGACCACACTGAAGTAGGTAGCCCTGTATAGGGACAATACAGGTGTTTTAGTGAGACAGGTTTGTCTAGATCTGGGGAGGCTTATACTTACTATTTATTTAGACTTTATTTTTATTTTTAATCAGATAATTTTTTATAAACTATAAAAATAATTTCTTCAGAAGACTTGGCTTTATTTCAAGCACTTTCCACGTGATAAGATGTGAGGGGTGAAGTGATAAATTAAAGTACAAGACCCTGGTGCAGCTCTATGACCAGGGTGGCTTGCAGAAAGGCACTAAAGACTTCTTTGGAAGAAATCAGCTGTTGAACAAACCGGTTCCTGCAGGCTTTAAGGCATAATAGGCGTGATGTTGCTCTATTTTTTTTATTATTATTATTTAGAATTTTCCAGTTATTGCTGAGTTATTTGATGGCATTTTGTGCCTACTGTGAGGAGAAACTGGGCAAATAAGAACTATTTGTCTTTTGTATTTACCTGATTTGTCATGAATATTGAAGCAATATATTGTTCCATGTGCCAGGAACTTACGAGGCTGGCAGAATTTTGAAGTAGTGGTTTAAAAGCAAAAGCAAATATTATGAGACTTCCATATGAAGAACTATTCCTGCAATAGGGGATAAAAATATTTTGAAACTTAGTGGGTTAAGTCTATTTTAATGAAATAATGTCACTGAAAGACTTTGGCTTTCATTCTCTGTTGACAAAACAATAGTTAATTTTTTTCAGGTATGCTGATATTTGTGATAACCTGTGTCTTAATTTTAGTGCTTAAAATTCAAATTAGACTATTGGATTCTCACTCATAATATTTCTTCAAATATATTCCCCAGATTATTTTTTTCCATGATGTGTTGGTGGATAATTATTCTAGTTAGTAGAAAAGAGCATACAAGCTGCTCCCTGATTTTTTATAAAAGCTAATCACCTGTAATATTTTGTAATTATAGCCTTCTTCTCTAGAAATCTTTAAATCACAAAATCCATGTTCATGCAAGTAATGCAGAAAAACTGTGTTTAAAAGTATACTTTCCCTTGAGATAATTTTGTTATGACTGTTTCATTTTCAACAGAGATAACAGAGATAGCAGTGGCTGCCTAATGTATAACAATATCGAATTCCATTAACATTATGATTAATTACTCTACCAAAAATATAATAAACTCAACAAGTTTATATTTTTATTCACCTGTCAAAAAAAGCTTTTACCTCTGAATGCAAGTGCACACTAATTTGTGCAAGTGCACACAAAGAATACATAAATTTGTTACACTGGAATTATCATAATGGCCAAAAAGAAGAGTATTCTATATATAGAACTAGGAAATAATTGCTAGCCCAATTAAGCTCTTAACAGCCTAATCAAAATAAAACAGGTATTTATTAGTCCAGTTACAGCAATGCTCGCACTTTGCAGTCCAGATTAATACAGTGAAGCCTCATAAATAGTATAATGAAGCTTGTTATTCGAGAAAACTTGCTAGTACCTGTCACCTTTTCTCCATTATACTCCTTTGATTTCACCTCAGGTCCTAAGGTTGAGACTTCAGACTCCTTGAAAACAGAGAGGTGGTGTGTTATTTTGGATAGCTGTTAAGTCTCTCAAAGTCTTCACTGAGAGGAGTTCGAAGCTGACAGGGCAGATCTGTTTTTATACATTCCAATGTCACAGCGTGCTTCCTTCTTGTTGCTTCCCAGCTAAAGCCTGGAAGGTGTATGATCACCTTCCCCAGCCTCCATGGATGTAAGAGACTGTTGTTGGTCACGCTGGGACTGCCTGAGAGCCTCAGACCTTGTACAGATACAGCACTCAGAGAGCTGCAGCTCCAACATGTTCAACAATGGTCACTTGGCCACTAGACGCTGGTTAAGGCAAGCAAAAATGAGCAGGGCCAAGGCCAGCCCAGCCAGGTCCTGAGACCCTGCACTACCAGGCCAACATAGAGCAAAAATTGTATTTATTGGGGTACAGTATACTTCTTTGAGGAGAATGTTTTCCTCTTTGAGAAGAAATAATTTCATTTATTAAGATGCCTTTGTAACAATTCGTTTCAAGTGTATTATTTTCTCCAGAGTAAGCAACAGTTTTATCTGCAATTTGTCTTTAGCTTATGGAAAGCCATCTCACAGGTTTGGAAAAGTTAATGGGTAGTAAGCACTTTAGAGTCCTTGAAGAAAAATTAAGGGAGTTGAAACCTAAAAATTCAGTCTGTAACCAATGGAGAAAGTCTTTATGCAGGTACTTGAAATATCTCGTAACTTGTTTTGCCATGGAGACTAATTCTTTAATAATATCCACATCCATGCCCCACTGTTTATTAAAAACAAAGGGGGGGTGGGGAAATGCCTGCTGTCTTACTGTCTTGCCTAGCTCTGCTCCTAATTCAGCCTATTGAAGAAACATATGAAACTAAGAAAGGTATTTCCTCTTTTTTTTCCCCTTTTTTTTCTTTTTTCCCTATGAATGTGCCATAATAAATATTTAACCAAGAATTTCAACACATATTGTGAATTTTGCTTCCCCAAAGAAACTGTCAGTAAGAATTCCCTGATGGCTTCTTCTGAGTAAACCTAATTTGCCCCCTCCTAATTTTTTCTTCCTGTATTATGTCATTCTCAATCGACCTCCATTGTCAATACTGTGTATGTCTTGCTTCCTTAGCTGCTGCAATTATTGTGGTTTTCTGAATATATTTACTGTAATTTTCCAGTTACTGTTCTTTCAGTTTCTGCAAAGCTCTTTCAGTTTCAGCTTCAGGTTGCGATTTTCTTCTTCCCCAGCTGTTTTTCTATGGACCTTCATTGCACCCTTTGAGGATCTCATTTCCTCTCACAGTTTCAATTAATATCTTTTACCTGCTGACTCTCAAATCCATCTTGTCTTCTCATTGCTGATCCAGTTCTATATGTCTTCCTGTCCAGAATTTTCTTCAAAATTTTTTAGTGATAGGTTCAACACACGACACACTGAATAGCTTACCTTGCTTTTAAACTCCTCTCCTTCATTACTGTAAACTGTATCAGTAAATAGACATTTGCTGAGGTTTTCAACATCAATACTGTGTTAAGTCCTCCCCTGTTCTTCAATTTCACAATTGAGGTTTGCCAACTCCTGCTTTGCACTTCACATTGCTTCTACAATATCTCCACTACTGCATCCTCAGACATTGTGATATTATGCCTTCTGTTGGTACAATGCTGTGCTATCTAGCCATTTTTTTGCCTCCCCTCCCCAGCTGATTTTGGCAACTGTTAGCTGCCTGTGAAATAAGTACTGGTTGAGGAGAAGGAAGTAGAGTTAGAAAAAGGAGACTCAGTAACATCACCAGTCCCGTATTTCAAAGACAGATCCCAGAAATTACCACTTCTGGACCACTGAAGCTTTTGTTAGGAGTGGGTGGAAAGTAATTCTAGTGTCCCATAAAATCAGTATATTTGTGAGTCCTGTCCCTGGGGATTGTGAATTTTGCTTCTATGGCTTGTCTTTGGTCTTCCTTGAGAAATAAATCCAAGAAATCAGAACTTCAGAAAAAGTGTGAAATTTTTTCTTTCATAACTGTGTCTTTTATCCACTTCCTGCTTGAATTAATTCTAGCTCATGTTGTTTTTTTATCTTTTCCCCCAGTTACCATGACAGTATTCAGTGCATTGTGTTGCACTCTAGAAGGTACTTTTTTAGAATCCAAGAATTTTAATAGCTTCATTCTTCTCAAGTTTTGAATTTGTTGTTCTGATGTTGACTGGTCTAAGGTACGTTTTGCTAGGTCTATGTCTGTGAAATTTGGCAGATAGAAATTAAGCTTCTAGTAAAATATCTTTCATAATTTGGTTTCTTTCAGTGGAGATTTTAATTATTAAAGGACAGGTGCTGGGGCTGCTACAGCAAGTGATTTCTGAACATTCTGGGAGTTTGAATTGTCCACATATTGTTAACACGCAGATAGCTGCAAGATTGCAGAAAATGTTCAAAAGCAAGTGCTTAGAGTTCTCTTTGCCATACCTGAGAATAACATTAAAGGGAACCACAGGCATATGGACCTAATGCTGGGCAGCACACTTTGTGTTATTCCACAGGAGCTGGGTATACAAGCTGCAGTCCACATGCTGATGCTTCGAGATGTTTTCTCTTCAGTATAGGGAGATTGTCAAACGGCATATTGCCACCCTGTATTAGGACTCTAGTACAATATCCATCATAATACTTGGGAATACAAATGCTCAGGGGAAGAGCCTTTGTCTGTGGTTTGTTGTATTCTTACAATTCCTGTTCACTGTAACAAACCTTGAGGCAGTTGGCAGGTGGTGTCAGACAGAACAGATCTCAAGCCGCTTCATCTTCCACTTGACAAGTAGACCATTTCACATCAATCTTGTGGTTCAGTAAGTTAAGAGAAAGTTTACAGCACTCTTCTGTCCTGAAACCTCTTGATCTACTGTTACTATCTGGCCCTATATGTAAATTACTATACTGAAGACAGTCTTCTTCCTGTTTCGAATTTTATTGTAATCTTAGTTACAAAATAATGACAACTTTTGGGTTCAATTCACCTATATAAAACATGACTATTTCTGTTAAAAGACAAGGAGTTTTCCTACTGAAAGGTGAAACTAAAAGATTCAAAGCCATATCTTTATGTTGTGATTAAATAAAATTAAAAATATGCTGCTGTTATGTTACTCTATGAGTTATTTCAGTGTAATAAAGGGTCTTTTTGAGTATCACCAAGAACCATGAACATCAGGAAAATGAGTTCTGAAAATACACCAAGTAAGAACATAAAGGTTTTGTAAAATACTATTGGATTTACTGGTACTTTATTTTATTTATATTAAAAAATACATTTATTTTCAATTCTTAAATAATACGTGATACCATGATACTTCAACTAAAATAGTGAAGTGTTAGTATACTTTATACTGAAACAGTTGTTTCAATTCAGAATAAAGATGGAACTTTAAGTGCACATAATCTAAGTGGTTACTGCTGAAAGCACTTTGCCTCCACAGTAACAGGAACCTAATCTTTATAGATTTTTATGACTGCGATGGTGAGTGATACAGATATTAAATGTATATTATGTTGCAGTCACTCATTTAATAAAGTCTAATATCCTAGCTCTTCAAACTAGAGTTGTCTATGAAATACTAAAGAGACCAATGGCCTTAGCTTATGATTTTGGACATAGAAAGCATTCAAACAATTAATTTATCTGAAAGATATCTTTTCTATGTTAAATAGAAATGTCTGGAATAAATTAATTTGTTTTCAGGATTTATATATGAAATATATGAGAGTCTACATTACAGCTTCATTCAATCTTTACATGATAGAATTTTATGTCTAACAGATTTGTCCTTTTTTCGTAGCACTTTAGCGTATAGTTATCTGACTGATATATTTGAGATTGCAATATTATCTTGCACGTATATTTTAATTATGTTAGAATTAATTTAACTTTAACAAAAAAAAAATCCAGAAGCCAAGAATAGATTGATTTACAAAAAAAAAAAAAAAAAAAAAGGTGATTTTAACATTAAAGTAAAGAAATACCCCCAAAATTGATGAAGGTAAACTGGAGAAAAACAAGGATGTGCATTACTTTCCAGTTTTATTCATAAAAATTCATAGAATTACGTAGAATTCTTAGAATTGTGAATTCTTCCTAGATGGGAAAATGGCTTTCCCAACACCCTCAGTTGTATATTTGTTATTCTGAGAGACAGTCTGATCTTTGCAAGAAGGGCAGAGAATCATAACAATACACCATAATGTTGAATGGTGTTCTTTAAGGCCATTCACAGGAGCCATCTGTCTCCCCATTTGTTTAAGCTATGGCGAGGTACTGACCTCTGAAGGTGTACTAGCCTCTTCCAAAGTTAGCTCCAACCTTACCCTGACACCAGATAAGGTATGCAAATTACTGTACTGTAGCTTTTTATATTGGCAGCATTGTACCGATGTTACTTAAGTGGCTGTGCACACAGCAGTAATCTAAGCTGCATCTGCAGCCAAAGACATCTGGCATTTCATCTTCATCATGAAATTCATTAGGTACCAAGCAGTCCTTTCAAACGTGCTCCTATCTGAAAATGACCTTATTCACCAAAAAAAAAGGATGTCTGATGAATTCCGTGATTGGAAGGATATATTACTGTGCATCAAACCGAGATTGTCGCCTTCAAATAAGTAGTTGAATTTCAGTACTTTTCCAAAGCATAGAAGGTCATATTTCTGGTGGAAAATTACTGTCTAGAGCACTAATAAGAGTGCAGTATCCATGAATGGTAATGCAAGGGTTGTTTTTTCTCTTCTCTTCTCTTCTCTTCTCTTCTCTTCTCTTCTCTTCTCTTCTCTTCTCTTCTCTTCTCTTCTCTTCTCTTCTCTTCTCTTCTCTTCTCTTCTCTTCTCTTCTCTTCTCTTCTCTTCTCTTCTCTTCTCTTCTCTTCTCTTCTCTTCTCTTCTCTTCTCTTCTCTTCTTCTCTTCTCTTCTCTTCTCTTCTCTTCTCTTCTCTTCTCTTCTCTTCTCTTCTCTTCTCTTCTCTTCTCCTTCCCTTCCCTTCCCTTCCTTCCCTTCCCTTCCCTTCCCTTCCCTTCCCTTCCCTTCCCTTCCCTTCCCTTCCCTTCCCTTCCCTTCCCTTCCCTTCCCTTCCCTTCTCCCAGCTGCCTTGGTTACATGCTAGTTTGTCTTTTAGTGTTCATTTATCTGGGTAATAAAGGAAATGGTCTGAATTTGGCCTTTAATTGCTACAAGAAATGGTCTCCAAAGATGTGTATGTGTGAGAGGTTGAAAATGCTCAACAGACAAAAATATTTCTCTCTGATGCTCTTTTCACTCTGATATTTAACAGAAGAAACATCCAAAGCCCCAAAGTGTGTTGAGTATAGAGGCTCACAGACGTCACTAAGAATTAACAGTGCAAATCTTTTGTCCAAAGGTTGTGAAAGGTGTGTCTAGATTAGCCTCCCAAGAGCCTCCATGTGAGAATTGTAGTGAGAATAATTGATACTAATTTCAAAATATGATAGATCTGTCAGATGATTATTTTTTGCTGTGATAAACCCACAGTAGCAAGTCATGTCATGTTTCCAAAATGGAAATTCAAAATAAGATCAATAAAATATTTTGTGGGGTTTTTTTTCAGTTTCCCCAAGTGAAAAATACCAATTTATGCAGCATCATTTAACGGCACAAGATGCAGGTGAGAAAAAAATATATCTGGCAAGAAAACTGAGAAGTTTTGAAAAAGTGGCAGTTGCACTGGATTTACAATTTATTCTGAAAACACTGTGTCAGCCAGTTTTGTGCTTTTTGATATGTTTTCAAAACCAGAAAGTTATTTTTCATTTTGCAAAATTTTAGGCCTTTCTCTTTCATATTTATACTACTATGATTTTCAATCAGCATAATCTGAAAAAAAATTCACAAGAAATTACATTTTTAAGAGATAAATTTTGACCTTTGGACAAGTTTCTCACCTTGCTCTGTCTACCTACCTATTACTTGGAATTGGGGACTTGGAATTTGATAGAAGGATCATGCTGGTTTCTGAATATTACTCATTGTTTGGTGAAATCTTTCAGAAATATTTTTAAAGTTCTGAAAAATAAATTTGTACATACTCAGTGGTTATTTGTAGAGTCTGACAGCTAAGTTTTCTTTATTTCTGTCTAATCTGAACATTTGTTCTTTTCTTATAGTTCGAATGTAATGATTGAGACACAGATGATTCATTCTTAGATGACCAAATATGATCCACCTTGGGATACATAGGGCTGTAAGTCTTTCCCTTCTCAAAACTGTTGAAAGTCAACTACTGTCCTCTGTCTGGGGAGCTTGCCCAGTTTGCACAATCAGTTGGCATTTTCTGCTAATTTAAGAACGCTACTGGATACCTTGCTATAACCCACTAAGTGTTTTATTCCTCAGTGGATGCAATTTATTCTTCAAGACATTAATATAATTCAGATTTGAAGTAATGGGAAAGGATCCTATATTCTCCTACTGTTGTGAAAAAGTGAAAACATAACATTTCTTATTACCTCAGCTCTGTGCTCTTATACTGCTTTGCAAATTAGTTAGCATTACAGGCAATGATCTCTCTTTTTTAGTCAGTGTACCTGAGACATTATAGCAATTCTTTCTAAGCCCTTGGCAGACTTGGTGACGGTGCTGTCTGCAGTCTATTAAGTCGTTCAGGGAGCCAATTTTATTTTGTCCAGATTTTCATAGTAATATTAATGTTTGTTTCATTCTACATGCTTTTCAACCTTGTGACTTCTTTCTTTCCAAAGTTGCTTTGTTACTACTATGGCTGGTAAGGTTGGGTAGAATTGTTAATGTTAACTGTGAATAGTTTTATTCTTTTACATTTTCAACTTGTGCTATGTTGTCAAGAACAGCTTCCATTTCGCACTTAAAAACTTTTTTCGATATGCAATTTTGACATGAGAAATTGCCTCAAATATGTACATTTGTGAAAAGGTACTTTATAATTCTGAAATATTTTCACAGCAGTAGTATTAACTAAAATTTGTCCTCCTTGTAAAACACATAAAATGCAGCTGTCATCCAGCAAATATGTCTTATATACTCTATTTGCCCTTTTCTCCAGTATATGAAACCCTGTAATTTAGAAAACATCTATCGCTACCAAGTAGATTCTAAATGGACACATGCTTAATATTAACCAAATACTCAGATACCTCACTGATCAAATAAATGCATTGTTGATAGATGCTCCACTGTATAGCCTTTTTCTGCTTAATACATCTGTATCTCAGTCCTCTAGTAAGTGGATTTAGCTAGCTGAAAGAGCAGAGTGTATTCTTCTAGATCAGTATTAGGATCATCCTCTACTGACAGTCCATGCAGGCAATGTAGTGCTTTTTGATGTCTCATCCACCCTAATTTTTCTAAAGATATATTAATACAGTAGTATAAAAATGAACTAATCCATTGCAGAACTTAACTCTGATCTGTAGAATGTTATCAAGAAGAATAGTTCAGTAAATCTTCTATATGCTGCCAATCCTAAAAATCCTTGAGCTAGAAGTTCAGTCCTATAACTCAATGGAATTAAACAAATTTAAGCTTAATGAAGACCTGTGGAACACAGTGGCTTCTTCATCTTAGCACTGTATTATCATCCTCCTAGAGACAGTGTGTAACACTAATTTGGTCATTTATTCATTTACTTTCTAGAATTAATTTTTAAATAATACAATGTCTTTCAATGAAAATTATTATATGAAATGGTAAAATGCTATTTTGGATCTCATATTCCTGGCACTGATTTTACTTGATCTCTGAAAAAATATGAAATGAGAAGATATTCAAAATCTGGAGGAGAAAATTTTTTTCTGGTTTGAGTTTTTTGTTGAGGGTTTTTTTTAGGGGGGTGTTTTACTTTTTTTTACCATTGACTATTATTGATTAAGTGACAACTAGTTGTGTCAGTAACTACTTTTCTTATCCTAGAAGACTCCTTAGAACTGTGAGAACATCTCAGCATTCTCTAGTTGCAGAACTTTCTGAAAGCTTGTTCAAGAGTATTTTGATGTGTTAGGTGAAGCCAGGTGTGATTCCTCTTGGGCAAGGCAGTTTCAAGGACAAAGAATGTTAGACAAATCTCATCAGAGATAGACAAATCCTTTAAGTATGAAATTCAGCAAAGCATGTTAGTTGATGGTTTTCTGACAATGTTGACACAGAATAGCCTCATAGGATCCATTTTCTTACATGTAAAAATGCCATGATTGAACCCTGGAATACATCCATATTTTTAGAGGTATATAGCACATACTTCTTCGTCTGTGTCAGATCTGTATGCAGATAACTTTTTCCTTCTCTAAAAGAGAAATAAATTTAATTGATAAAGGTTTTTTTTTTTTTTTGTAAATTCAGTTGTGGATGTTCCCTAAAGAGACCTGTCTTCATCATACATGCTTGGCTGTTTGCTACCAGTATTCATAGTTGGGGTTTTTTGTGGGATTTTTTTTTATCAATGCTTCTCATCACTGTAGAACCTATACTTCTTCTGCAGGTATGCTTCTATAACCAAAACAGAATATTGTCCTAGATGAGTTCCATACCTGATTCTATTTTCATTTACATTTATGCAACTCAAGTGAATGCAATGAACATTACAAGTTTGAGGCTGAATTTTATCTGCAGAGTTGTGGTAGTGGTAATAGTCCCATTAAAAATTCAGGTTTGCACTTCTGGGCAAACTTCATCTAGAATGTTGTCAGTAAAACCTGCCTGGAACCTTGCAATGCCAATTTTATGCAATCATTTCAAACTATTTTATAAACATAGTGTGATTAATGTACAAACATTAAATACATACATGCATACACACAGCTGACTTTTTCAGTTACCTGAAATATCCTGCACAGCAGTACATTATACCGTATAGACTTATTTATTCACCTCAGAAGTCCTGAGCTGGCAGATCATTTAAATAATAAGTGCCAAAAGTTCAGTTTCTTTTTATCCAATGAGGCATACAAGCTTCCAGATATATATGAAGTGCGTTTTGAAAATTGTCCTTAGAGAAGTCAATATTAGCTATGTAGGTGAAAGAATCACAGTATTAATTTAAAATAATACCCCAGTTTCAAACCAAACCAAACCATGTTTCTTTTGTGTTCATAAATGTCAGTGTTCTATAGATATATTACACTTATGAGATGGAATAAATTTCTAACCACTTGCTGGGAGCCTTCTTGTCTGAGTTCTCAAGCAAACAAGAATAATGTCACAAATTGTGCAAAGAGGCTTGTATGAATCTGTTTCAGATGTATATTCATCTCAGTTAAGATGACCTCCTGTTCTTCCCAAACATAAACTAAAGTTCAGTGGTAAACTCATCATAGTTGTTTAATGACTCCAAAATAGAGTTTGCTATGAATTTATGAGGGAAGTAGTCATATTCTTTTAGTCATAGTAATAACTCAACCCCTTGAGACACAACCCATTTGTAAGGAGATTGAATCATTATGCTGACATTCGAGAAACATGCTGTGATAGCAGCTAGACTAAAGGAAAGCTCTTACCTAAAGAGGCAAAAATCATACAGAGGAACCCTACAAAAAATGAAAAAAAGCTCTCTTGTTCTCTGCAGTCATTACCAAATGGAATAAAGCTAACCTCATTTTCTGCACTGGATAGTTCTCTGGTTTACATCAGCTTTTAACTGGTATTATAAATCTCAAAATATCCTCATTTTGTTGAAGAAAACAAAGGACAGCATGTCATCCTTTTTTTTTTTTCTTCTCATTCTTTTTTTTTTTATTTCCACAATACTATGCCTCTACCACAACTTATCCAGTTGCTTTGAGACAGAAGGAATTGACATGCAGTTAGAAAATATTGGGTTTTTTCTGTAGTTTTCTGTGTACTGCATATAGAAAATTGTCCATTAAAAAAGCTGAAATAAGTTTTCTTTTTAAAGGTGTTCTGTTTCAAAGACAGCAAGTTGTCTGCTGAGATTGAATACGAATTCATGCATACCATTGAATCAATTTCTTTTAGTTTTAAGAGTGTCCTTTCCACATCTTTTTAAGAGAATTCATGAAAAGCCTAGCTAATCGGAATAGCCCAAAGGCATATTTAAGCTAATGCATCCTAAATGAAATCTTAACCTTCAACCTTCATTTTCGAAAAGCATATTCTCTAATTAGATAGTGCTCTTTTCATGCAAGTGAAAGGTGTAATGCTGATTAGGTTATATATCACTGAGGGAAATTTTGCTATTACAAGGTCAACATCTGTTGACTTAGAAGCTAGAAAGCATAATTCAGCATTAGAAATCATAGCTGCTTCTAGTAGGGTTAATTAAAAACTAACTCATAATTTCCTGAAAACTCATAACAAATGAAAGCATAGCCAAAGCTGAAGGAGATTTGTTTTTTTACATTCTGATGTGCGTTGCATGTGTCCAGCCCACACAGCATGTAGGTTAACAGAGGTGCAACTGTGAACCTGGACACAGTCAAGTTTGATTGTGGGTTTTTCTGAGTTGATTCGTTTTTTTGCCATGAGTCTTCTGTACTAGAATGTAATTAAGGAACAAAAAGCATAATGACATTAATGATTGGTACTCCAACCATAAAAGGTGCTGGTTTAATCAGAAACTCTGAATATAATTTCATGCACAAGTCCTTGTCAATATGTTATAATTTCTCCTGCTCCACAGACTGTGGAACAACTGCTTAGCTGGAACACTGATTAGGTATAGAAAGAAAAACCACAAACCTTTTTTGCCTAGTGTCATGCTTTAACCCAGCAGGCAGCTAAACACCACACAGCCGTTCGTTCACTCCCCGTCACCAGTGAGATGGGGGAGAGAATCAGGAAAAAGAAAAAGATTCGTGGGCTGAGATAAAAACAGTTTAATAGGAAAGAAAAGGAAGGGATAATAATAATAATAATAATAATAATAATAATAATAATAATAATAATAATAGAATATACAAAATAAGTGATGCACAATGCAGTTGCTCACCACCTCCTGACCAATGCCCAGCCAGTCCCCGAGTAACGATCGCTGCCCCCCCACCAGCTCCCCCCAGTTTCTATACTGAGCATGACATCGTATGCTATGGAATAGCCCTTTGGCCAGTTGGGGTCAGCTGTCCCAGCTGTGTCCTCTCCCAGCTTCTTGTGCACCTGGCAGAGCATGGGAAGCTGAAAAGCCCTTGACCAGTGTAAGCACTACTTAGCAACAGCTAAAACATCAGTGTGTTATCGACATTATTTTCATCCTAAATCCAAAACACAGCACTATACCAGCTACTAGGAAGAAAATTAACTCTCTCCCAGCTGAAACCAGGCAGTATCCACCCATTACATGGAAACATGGTGGGATGACTTGCACAACTGGAGTGCTGCAAGGGATGGCTATAAACTCTTCAGGAGGGATAGGCAAGGCAGGAGAGGCGGTGCGGTAGCCCTGTATGTTAGGGAGTGTTTGGATAGTTTAGAGCTTAATGATGGTGACGATAGGGTGGAGTGTCTATGGGTAAGAATCAGGGGGAAGGCCAACAAGGCAGATATTGTGGTGGGAGTCTGTTACAGACCACCCAACCAGGATGAGGAGACAGATGAAATATTCTATAAGCAGCTAGAAGAAGCCTCACGATCGCTAGCCCTTGTTCTTGTGGGGGACTTCAACCTACCAGATGTCTGCTGGAAATACAATACAGCAGAGAGGAAACAGTCTAGGAGGTTCCTGGAGTGTGTGGCAGGTAGATAACTTCCTGACACAGCTGGTGAGTGAGCCAACTAGGGAAGGTGTCCCGCTGGACCTCTTGTTCACAAACAGAGAAGGACTTGTGGGTGATGTGATGGTTGGAGGCCATCTTGAGCATAGTGATCATGAAATGATAGATTTGTCAATTCTTGGAGAAATGACGAGGGGGGGTCAGCAAAACTGCCACCTTAGACTTCCGGAGGGCAGACTTCGGCCTGTTTAGGAGACTGGTCGACAGAGTCCCCTGGGAGGCAGCCCTAAAGGGCAAAGGAGTCCAGGAAGGCTGGAGGAATTCCTAAAGTCACAAGAGCAGGCTGTCCCCAGGTGCCAAAAGACAAGCCGGTGGGGAAGAAGACCAGCCTGGCTGAACAGAGAGCTCTGGCTAGAACTCAGGAAAAAGAGGAGAGTCTACAACCTTTGGAAGAAGAGGCAGACAAGTCAAGAGGACTACAAAGGTGTAGCGAGGTTGTGCAGGGAGAAAATTAGAAGGGCCAAAGCTGAGCTAGAGCTCAATCTGGCTGCTGCTGTAAAAGACAACAAAAAACACTTCTTCAAATACATTAGCAGCAAAAGGAGAGCTAAGGAGGATTTCCAGCCTCTATTAGACAGGGGAGGGAACACAGTGACCAAGGATGAGGAAAAGGCTGAGGTACTTAATGCCTTCTTTGCCTCACTCTTTAATAGCAGGGCCAATTGTTCTCTGGGTACCCAGCCCCCTGAGTCAGAAGATAGGGACAGGGACCAGAATGAAGCCCCCATAATCCAGGGGGAAATGGTTAGTGACCTGCTGCACCACTTAGACATTCACAAGTCTATGGGGCCTGATGAGATTCACCCGAGAGTGTTGAAGGAGCTGGCAGAAGTGCTCACCAAGCCCCTTTCCACCATATACCAGCAGTCCTGGCTAACTGGGGAGGTCCCAGTTGACTGGAGATTAGCAAATGTGACACCCATCTACAAGAAGGGCCGGAAGGAGGATCTGGGGAACTACAGGCCTGTCAGTCTGCACTCGGTATCAGGGAAGCTGATGGAGCAGATCATCCTGAGTGCCATCACACGCATGCAGAGGATAACCAAGGGATCAAGCCCAGCCAGCATGGGTTCAGGAAAGGCAGGTCGTGCTTGACCAACCTGATCTCCTTCTACGACAAGGTGACCGGCCTAGTGGATGAGGGAAAGGCTGTGGATGTTGTCTATCTAGACTTCAGTAAAGCCTTTGACACGGTTTCCCATAGCATCCTCCTGGAGAACCTGGCTGCTCATGCCTTGGACGGGTGTACTCTTCACTGGGTAAAGAACTGGCTGGATGGCCAGGCCCAAAGAGTGGTGGTGAATGGAGTTTACTCCAGTTGGTGGTGGGCCACAAGCGGTGTCCCCCAGGGCTCTGTGTTGGGGCCAGTTCTGTTTAATATCTTTATCAATGATCTGGACGAAGGGATCAAGTTTGCAGTAAGTTTGCAGATGACACCAAGTTGTGTGGGAGTGTTGATCTGCTTGAGGGGAGGAAGGCTCTACAGAGGGGTCTGGAGAGACTGGATCAATGGGCTGGGGCCAAGTGTATGAGGTTCAACAAGGCTAAGTGCAAGGGCCTGTACTTGGACCACAACAACCCCATGCAACGCTACAGGCTTGGAAAAGAGTGGCTGGAAAGCTGCCTGGCAGAGAAGGACCTGGGAGTGTTGGTCAACAGCCGCCTGAATATGAGCCAGCAGCGTGCCCAGGTGGCCAAGAAAGCCAATGGCATCGTGGCTTGTATCAGGAATAGTGTGGCCAGCAGGACTAGGGAAGTGATTGTCCCCCTCGGCAATAGTCGACTGTACTCGGCAGTGATAAGGCCACAGCTCAAACACTGTGTTCAGTTTTCGGCCCCTCATTGCAAGAAAGACATTGAGGTGCTGGAACGTGTCCAGAGAAGGGCAATGAAGCAGGTGAAGGGTCTAGAGCACAAGTCTTACAAGGGGTGGCTGAGGGAACTGGGATGGTTTAGTTTGGAGAAAAAGAGGCTGAGGGGAGACCTTATCGCTCTCTACAACTACAGAAGTTTGTAACAAGGTGGGTGTTGGTGTTGGTCTCTTTTCCCAGGTAACAAGTGATAGGACGAGAGGAAATGGCCTCAAGTTGCACCAGGGGAGGTTTAGACTGGATATTAGGAAATTTTACTTCACTGAAAGGGTTATCAAGCATTGGAACAGGCTGCCCAGGGAAGTGGTTGAGTCACCATCCCTCGAGGTATTTAAAAGACACGTGGATGTGGTGCTTAGGGACATGGTATAGTGTTGGTCTTGGTAGTGTTAGGTTTATGGTTGGACTCGATGATTTTAAAGGTCTTTTCCAACCTATACGATTCTGTTATTCTGTGATTATTCTATACCAGCTACATCATGCCCGGTTCTACTCTTTCCAATACATTCCAATTAATCACCACCACTGTCCCTGTCTTTAGATATATACACACAGATACTGTTCCCTTAGTCTATGGGCCATCCCTCTAAAATGTCCGTTGAGTTCATTTAGTCCATGACTTTGGGCTCCGTCTGTCGTAACAGTCTTTCAGGGCAGGAGAGATGGTCTGTGGTGTTGGATTGTTGCATGCTGAAGCCAGTTCTGGTTCCATCACCTCTGCACTTTGTTTGGTTTCATCAAAGTTCATTCTTCATTAATCTGGGTGATTCTTACCGTAATACCATTGATATGGAATATAGCAACCATAGAAGTGATGATATACAGTATTATATAGCAATTAACATCATACCATTCAGTTCATTGTCTATTCTCACCCAAAATCAAATCCCCTTGAGGTACACATCAGACTTCCCCATCCTTCCACATTACCCACCAAGTGCACACAGGTACTTGAGCAAAAGCAATCCCATGAATGGGTTTTCCTTTGCCTGAGGCAGGAGTAACCCAGACTGTCTTTCCCAGCATATTTTTATGTGCACTACAGGGACTTTATCGCTTTTACGGTACATAAAAGTTTTGATTGGGCAGGGTCAGCTCAGTTGGCAGATCTGCTAGTGTTGACTAACCAGGTGCCCTTTGCTAAATGTGTATCCCAATGTTTAAATATCCCACCACCCATTGCTTTCAGGGTAGTCTTTAACAGTCCGTTGCATCGTTTGATTTTCCCGGAGGCTGGTGGTGCATCACAGGGGATGTGATATACCCACTCAATGCCATGCTCTTTGGCCCAGGTGTCTATGAGGCTGTTTTGAAAATGAGTCCCGTTGTCCAACTCAGTTCTTTCTGGGGTGCCATGTCACCATAAGACTTGCTTTTCAAGGCCCAGGATAGTGTTCTGGGCAAGTGGCGTGGGGCACAGGATATGTTTCCAGCCATCCAGTGGTTGCTTCCACCGTTGTAAGCACATAGTGCTTGCCTTGGCGGGTTTGTGGGAGTGTGATAGAATTAGTCTGCCAGGCCTCCCCATATTTATATTTCAGCCATAGTCCTCCATACCACAGAGGCTTTAACCACTTGGCCTGTTTGATTGCAGCGCATGTCTCACATTCATGGATAATCTGTGCAGTAGTGTCCATGGTCAAGTCCATCCCCTGATCATGAGCCCGTCTATATGTTGCATCTCTTCCTTGATAGCCTGAGGTGTCATGGGCCCACCAAGCTATAAATAATTCACCCTTATGTTGCCAGTCCAGATCCACCTGAGCCATTTCAATCTTAGCAGCCTGATCCACCTGCTGGTTGTTGTGATGTTCTTCAGTGGCCCGACTCTTGGGTACGTGAGCATCTACATGACGTACTTTTACAACCAGGTTCTCTACCTGGGCAGCAATATCTTGCCACAGTGCAGCAACCCAGATGGGTTTGCCTCTGCCTTGCCAATTACTCTGCTTCCATTGCTGCAACAACCCCCAGAGGGCATTTGCCACCATCCATGAATCAGTATAGAGATAGAGCACTGGCCACTTTTCTTGTTCAGCAATATCTAAAGCCAGCTGGATGGCTTTCATCTCTGCAAACCAGCTCGATTCACCTTCTCCTTCAGCAGTTTCTGAGACTTGTTGTATAGGACTCCATAGAGCAGCCTTCCACCTCCAATGCTTTTCCACAATATGACAGGACCCATCAGCGAACAGGGCATATTGCTTCTCATTTTCTTGCAGTTTATTATACAGTGGGGGCTCTTCAGCATGTGTCACCTCCTCCTCTGGCGATATTCCAAAATCTTTGCCTTCTGGGCAGTCCATGCACGCTTCCAAGATTCCTGGGTGACTGGGGTTTCCTATTTGAGCTTGCCGTGTGATTAGTGCGACCCACTTACTCCACGTAGCATCAGTTACATGATGTGTAGAGGGGACCCTCCCTTTGAACATCCAGCCCAGCACCGGCAGTCGGAGTGCCCGGAGGAGCTGTGCTTCAGTACCAGCCACTTCCAAAGCAGTTAGAATCCCTTCACATGCTGCCAATATCTCTTTTTCAGTTGGCGTATAGTGGTCCTCGGATCCTCTGTATCCCCAACTCCAAAACCCTAGGGGTCGACCTCGAGTCTCCCCTGGTGCTTTCTGCCAGAGGTTCCAGGTAGGGCCATTCTCCCCAGCTGTGGTGTAGGGAACATTTTTTACCTCTTGTCCTGCCTGGAGTGGCCCAAGGACTACTGCATGAACTATCTCCTGTTTAACTTGTTCAAAGGTTTGTCCTTGCTCAGGGAATCAAATCGTTGTTCATCCAGGTCACTTGATAGAGAGGACTTACGATCTGACTGTAGTTTGGAATATGCATTCTCCAAAACCCCACAATGCCTAAGAAAGCTTGTGTTTCCTTTTTGCTAGTTGGTGGAGACATGGCTGTTATTTTGTTGATCACATCCATTGGGATCTGACGACATCCACCTTGCCATTTTATTCCTAAAAACTGGATCTCCTGTGCAGGTCCCTTGACCTTACTTTGTTTTACGGCAAAACTGGCTTTCAGGAGGATTTGGACTATCTCCTTTCCTTTCTCAAAAACCTCTTCTGCTGTCTTGCCCCACACGATGATGTCATCAATGTATTGCAGATGTTCCTGAGCTTCACCCTCTTCCAGTGCCATCTGGATCAGTCCATGGCAAATGGTAGGGCTGTGTTTCCACCCCTGGGACAGTCGATTCCAGGTGTACTGAACGCCCCTCCAAGTGAACGCAAACTGTGGTCTGCAGTCTGCTGCCAAAGGGATTGAGAACGCATTGGCAATATCTACTGTGGCGTACCACTTGGCTGCCTTTGACTCCAGTTTGTATTGAAGTTCTAGCCTGTCCAGCATGGCAGCACTCAGCAGTGGCGTGACTTCATTCAGGCCATCATAGTCCACTGTTAGTCTCCACTCTCCATTAGACTTTTGCACTGGCCATATGGGACTGTTAAAGGGTAAGAGAATTGCTGATCACTCCTTGGCTCTCCAGTCAACAAATCAGCTCATGGGTGGGAACCAGGGAGTCTTGGTTGGTGCGATATTGCCTCCGGTGCACCGTTGTGGTAGCGATTGGCACCTGTTGTTCTTCAACCCTAAGCAACCCCACAACAGAGGGGTCCTCCGAGAGACCGGGCAAGGTAGACAGATGTTTAATTTCCTCCATCTCCAAGGCAGCTATACCAAAAGCCCACTGGTACCCTTTTGGGTCCTTGAAATACCCTTTCCTGAGGTAGTCTGTGCCAAGGATGCATGGAGCCTTTGGGCCAGTCCCAATGGGGTGCTTTTGCCACTCATTCCCAGTTAGGCTCACTTTGGCCTCCAATACAGTTAGCTATTGGGATCCCTCTGTCACTCCAGAAATACAGATGGGTTCTGCCCCTGTATAGCTTGATGGCATTAGGGTACACTGTGCACCGGTGTCTACTAGAGCCTTATACTCCTGTGGGTCTGATATGCCAGGCCACCAAATCCATACAGCCCAGTAAAACCGGTTGTCCCTTTCCTCCACCTGGCTAGAGGCAGGGCCCCTCTAGTGCTGGTCATAGTATTTGCTACTTACTTCTTGTAAATACAAATCAGAAGTCCCCTTATTAAGATCAGGAGTAAGACCAGCCCTTCTGCTCTGTCTGGGGAACTGCCCACTGGAGACTGGCGCAGCAATTTTCCTGGAAGAACCCCCTTGTGTGATTGTTTTTCCTTGCAACTCACGTACCCGTGCCTCTAGGGTTGAGGTAGATTTTCCACCCCACTTCCTCATGTCCTCTCCGTGGTCAAGCAGGTAAAACCACAGGGTTCCCCATGGTGTGTATCCACTATATCTTCCCTCTTGAGCAGAGGAATGCTTACTCCTAATAGCTGAGCTACTGCTCCATACAGGTGGGGAGTAGGACCTCTCCTCTTTGACTTGCTGGACCTCCTGGGACAGTTTGTCCACAGCCGAGATCAGGGAAGAAGAAATATTTTCTTCATATTGCTGGAGTTGGCTAGCCAATTCATCTACCATTTGTCCTTCTCCTGTTCTTGTGATGGCCCTACTTCGGAGTAGTCTGCCTCACCCACTTCTTCTCTTAGCAGGGGAAGAGTTCATTCCCTTGCTAAACAAGCTGACTTTCTCTTCCAACATTTCTTCTTGAGTATAGGGGTGACTGATACTGGCACGGGTTGGTTCTCTGGTTCAGCTGCAAGTGCCTCAGGGTTGGAGTAGCCACAGTGCCTGTCGCTCTGTCATCAGATCCAGAGACCTTCTCTTCCCCTTGAGGGTACTGAATAGTGCTGAATGGGCTCAGGAGGCATGGGCCAGGCCCCAGCACATTGCAGTGAGTTTTGTCTTCCTAGAATTGCCAGGGTGACAGCATACTTCTTCCAAACACTTCACTAGTTTTTCAGGATTCTGCACTTGTTCAGGGGTGAAGTTCCAAAACAGTGGAGGTGGCCAGTGTCCTAGGTACTTGCCCATACTATCCCACACACCCTGCCACTCGTAACTATGCAGCCTTGGGGCAGATCTCTGGGTGGTATTCTTAAGTCGTTGTTTAACCTTAAACAAGGCCTGAAACACATTCAGAAGACATAGCAATAGGAACATGTTAGTTTGAACATCCCAAGGATATTCAAAATTCTCAAGAGCTATTGTAACTAGCCTGGAGGAGAAGGGGAAGGTGAAGGAGCAGGGGAACATGTCCCCCCTTGTCTTCCCCATAAACTGGCTCTCTGAGAAGAAAAAGTGTAATTATTAATAGTTTCCAAGAGATGGTTCCCAAGTGCAGAGATGACAGCAATGCTGAGTACTAATACCAGATTAGTCTCGTGACCAGCCATTTTATCGTATCATAAGCCAGTGTTACACAGTACAGCAAAATGATAACCTTGACCTAGCTCCCAGAGATGATAAACAACACAATAGGGAACATATACAGCAAGTAAGGTGTTACATAACACAACTCTGAGAACAAGCACAACAACTTGGAGAGTAAATAAATCAACATTGTGACCAGTGACTATCAAACAAATATAATGAATGTTTATAAAAAATTTGTTCTAATGTGCTCTGGTCAGATTTCTCATTATCTCAATCAGTTGAGCCCCACATTGGGTGCCAAAAGGACTGTCGTTGTTCAACTCAGCAGGCAGCTAAACACCACACAGCTGCTCACTCACTCCTTGCCCCTGGGGGGATGGGGAAGAGAATCAGGAAAATAAAAAAGTAAGATTTGTGGGTTGAGATACAGACAGCTTAATAGGGCAGAAAAGGAAGATAAAGTAGTAGTAGTAGTAGTAGTAGTAACAACAACAACAACAACAACAACAACAACAATAATAATAATAATAATAATAATAATAATAATAATAATAAAAGAATATACAAAATAAGTGGTGCACAATGCAGTTGCTCACCACCACCGATCAATGCACAGCCAGTTCATGAGCAGTGGCCCCCTGGCCAGCTTTACCCTAGTTTCTATACTGAGCATGACATCATATGGTATGGAATAGACCTTTGGCCAGTTTGGGTCAGCTGTCCTGGCTGTGACCCCTCCCAGCTTCTTGTGCATCTCCAGCCTTCTCAGTCAGTAGAGCATGAGAAGCTGAAAAGCCCTTGACTTAGTGTAAGCACTACTTAGCAACAGCTAAAACACCAGTGTGTTATCAACATTATTCTCATACTAAATCCAAAACACAGCACTGTACCAGATACTAGGAAGAAAATTAACTCTATCCCACCCAAAACCAGGACACTTAGAAACCAGTTATTTCTTTTGTGACTGTCAGTGTAATAGCATATGCATTTCAGGTATGTAACTAAGAAGGTCAGGTACTATGATAGTGTTTTTTAAATTTTACCTTACAACTTATGAATAGTTTCATCTTCACCAAATACAAGCTTGCAGAGATACGAATATTAACTAAAACAGGTTTCATATGAGGGAAGTCACCTCCCCTTCTTCATGTAATACTAAATCCTACAGAGGTGGATACTTCATCATAAGAAGGTACCAAAAGCATAGATGTGATGACTAAGCGCTTGAAGCAATATTCATTAACAATATTATAAGATGCATACAGAATCATTAGTTTAGAGACCCAATAAGTTACAAGAAAGAAAAAGTTGTCCAACTCAATAGTAATATTAGTATGTTCTTCACTGTTTCTTCAGTACGAACATAAGAACTGTTATTTGCATTTAGTCTTAGACTCAGTTACTTATATTTTCCCTTGACTGCTGATCTAGTAAACTTTTTTTTTCTCTCACCACATTATTCTACAATCTAAAAAAAGTGAAGTACACTTTGGGATTACTTAATATTTCAGAATATATTTTAATTTTCAGATTATAAAAAAGACCTATTATTCTACTAGTTGAAAATATCAACTACTATCCATAATATTACACATTTCTTATCTCGGTAGGAGTAAAATTCTAAGAAGTAAAATTTGTTTGCATGAGAGATACCATGTTAGTTCAAACCACTTAATAATTTTCAGTGTGTTTTCACAGTTTAGATATCATAGAATCATAGAATTATTGAGGTTGGAAAAGACCTCTAAGATCATCTAGTCCAACCGTCAACCCAACACCTCCATGCCTACCAAACCATGTCCTGAAGTGCCACATCTAGACCTTTTTTTTAACTCCTCCAGGGATGGTGACTCCATCACCTCTCTGGGCAGCCTGTTCCAATGCTCGACCACCCTTTCAGTAAAGAAATTTTTCCTAATATCCAGGCTAAACCTCTCCTGACACAACTTGAGGCCATTTCGTCTCGTCCTATTGCTAGTTACTTGGAAGAAGAGACTGACACCACCCCACTACAACCTCCTTTCAGGTAGTTGTAGAGAGCAATAAGGTCTCCCCTCAGCCTCCTTTTCTCCTGTCCATAGAGCTTTGTGGTAAAATCACTGGGGTTTTTTTGCTGTTGAAGATCTATATTTGAGTCAAACATAGGTAACAAGTGAAGCACAAGTCAAGGCATTTTTCAGTCTCTTCAGTCTCACAATCACTGTTGTAAAATTTTAGCTGATTTAATAATTTTCAAATTCAAAGCAGAGTATAAATGAATAGAGATGATGTATATACAAAGCCAAGTACAGTAAGAAAGTGCTAATCTATTTGTTGATTAACATGAAAAAAAATATTATGTATTTGTACATATTATATTGCTGCAGACTATAGTGTAATATATACTTATGTATATAAATTTTCACAGTGCTGTTCTGTACATTGGAAAACAGAATTTGTCAGTCTTATCCTCATTGTTAGTTAATGTAGAATGGGGAGAGTAACTATTTTGGTTCTGATGTAGATTATTTTAGCTATCCATTTCTGACTAAAATTAGGAATTTGCCGTAAACATGAGATTAATTTGCCTAGAGCTTCTGAAAGTTGCATTAGCCAATGGAAACCCAAATAAAAGTTTGAAAGTTCGATCCACCTGTTAGCTTTGAAAGTAGTAGTAAAAATAAGCAAAAAGCTAAGCCTAGAAATTCTCAACCAATTAATTGATATTCACATGGAAGTTGTAAGAGGTTGTAGGCTGGCATGCTTGATACTGAAAAATAAGTGATGCTGTAAGATTGAAACCATGCTTTAAGAGCATGATGAATGAAAGGCAGCAGCAGCTTTCGCTCCACATTGAGGCAGTTAGGGTAAGCTGTTTCTACTCTGTCTCCAGAAACCTCCTTAAACCACAGGACTTTTCTCTGTCACCCACATACACAAAGTTCAGTTGTAGGGAAAGCAAATCGTGAAGAAACTCTCTCTTCAGAAGTTCTCCCTGCATGCACTCTCTTGCTACTGCTTAGCTTCAAATGAGTCAAAAATGCCTTCTAGATAGAAGTATTTTCTAGTCCCTTCATGTGCTTTTATATACAACTCTCTTATTCCATTTGAACTCTGACTTTTTGCTACAACATAAAGCAAGAGAAAGACTTCATGTCATGAAAGGCATAAAAAGCAAATAAGCCAGACTTTCAAGAGACAATTTAAAATCTTTTGTTAGCTCAAAACTACAGAATACCTGATGAGGAGTCAAGAAATGTTAGCAAAAGCACAACCATACCAGAATTTATATTTGGTTAGTGTATGAGACAGATGGCCTGTCCAAGACCACAAAATATTAAAGTAATTGGAACACTAAGAGCCACCTGAGCAAATTGCCAAAGACTTTAAATAATTTGTTGAAGTTTACTGAGTTGATATGAGGAAGAGGGAGCCCAGGCCCCTTGATAAATCAGCAATAGTTTTCATTATGATTGACAGTTATGTATGTGGCAGGGAGTAGCTTTCTTACAGTCCTTTTAAGGCCTTACCTCTAACATCCAGTGGTATCAGCTGGTTTCATGCAGCTCCTGTGGCATATCTACTTCATTCAGCCTTGGATCACACACAAGTTGCGCTGCTGTTTCTCCTTTTACTGTTGTTGGTTTTCATCATTAGGGTTTTTAGCATCACTGAGAGAGGATAGAAAACTTCAGCTTTTAAGTTCTACCTTCTAAGTGTACAGTGATAAAACATTAGTTTTTGAGATGTTCATGTTCGCTGCATTCTTTTTTTTCATGGATACATACAAGAAATAGAAAATATTAACAGGAAATAAAACCAGTCTTTTTGTGCACTTCTAAAACAATTAAGAAGCATATTCCATAAACTAATTGACAGAAAGTATTAGTGATTTTGATAAAACAAAAGAGCAAAGAAATATAGAGAATTTGACTGGTGACTTGGAGAAAATTAGCTTAATGCCATTGAATAATACTGAACATTTTTAATAAGGACTTCCTTATAATTCTAAAAGCATATAATTTAAAAAATTCACAAGGCTTTATAGTAGGTGAGCTGAAAAAAAGCAATGTCTAGTTAAATAGTTAATTGATTTTCTTTTTATTCACTTAGAGATGTTTTAAGTTTTTTTTCCAAAAGCCGTATTACAGGATTTATCTTATTCGTGATTTTTTTGTTTGTTTTTTAGCTAATTTTTGATTTTGTGTAATATTTACACAACAAAATATAACAGAGTAAATTAATTCCAACTCTTGTATTTGTTCATTTATATAATACAGAAGAGCACTTTTGCAATCTGTTACTCTTTTATCCTTCTAGTCATTATTTTACTTAGGAGATAATGTCAAAAGGAATTGAACCTTGTCACTGGGTAATGCTCTTCCACTGCAAGATGAATGTCAAGACATTTATGAAAAATAAAGGTTCACGTGAAACAGAGACACTTATTTCAAAGCAGGAAAGCATTTTCCAGTCAAAATATTCAGTGCTGGTCACAGTATTGCTGTCCATCCAGACTGTTTTGAAAAAATGAAACAGATGAGAGACACAAGTAGATAAGTAGCTTTCCCACTTGACATTCATCATAAAAGTTTCATTTTCTAGTATCTTAAACATATGACTAAAAAACCAAATTTCCAGGTATGAGCAAGAATGTAAAAAAATAATGGAATCTTTTCCTTAAATATTTTCTGTTTTATTCTCATTTTTACTGTACAACAGTTGTATAGAAATGCATCATCTGAGAGTTTTAAAAGATACAAAAATCAATAAAGTTAGAAAGCATGAGTATTAGTCTATCTGATACATATATATATATATAAAATGTTGTAAAGTTTAACTTTGTCTATAACAAGGTGAAACTTAAATAAATATTCTCATTATTGTCATTGGCTCTGTGTCTGCAGAGATCTTAAGCTTTTTGGTAACCAAGGAGAAAAAATCTGATCAACTTTTGGCAATATTAAGAAAATGTGAATAAAATCTGATCCTAAGCAGCTTTCTTTTTCTTTCTTTCTTCCTTTTTTTTTTTTTTTTTTTTTTTCCCCACAGAACAGGTAGGAAAGCAGGCAGTATTAGGAAACCCATGCTTACTTTTATCATATTCCTGTCATAATCATTCTGCTGAAAAGTCATAGCTATGAGTTTTGACACTAACGCAGGTAGTTCAAAAAGTATTGAAATATTCCAAGGCAAATATAGATTTCCCTATATGTATGTGATCTTGTGTTTACAGAATGACACTTTCCAGCACTATGAACACAGACTTCCACTTTGTTGCAACAAATGTTAAATTTAATCTATCTCTCTGAGTTTCCCTAAATGATAAATAACTAGAAAACACAGGTGAAAACAGAAGCTAACTAGACATGGTTACAGCTGCCTCCCTGGTTTCTGGTTGTAGTGCTTAATAAATGAGTTTCCTTAACATATCTTCCACTTCGTTGTTTTGATGCTAGCCATACTGAGGTGTCTCGTGTGGACCGTGCCATGAGGAGCATAGTCAATAGAAAGGCTGCCTGGAAAAACAACTTCAGCAACACAGCTTCAGGAAACCAAAACAAAGTTGTATAGTGTTTGCTATTCAATGTAAATTAAAAAAAAATGCAACATCAAAAAAATTAGGGAGATCCAAGTAGATGCGATTAAGATGATACCTTTGCAGATACTAATCAAAGCTGATTTCCTACTCTCTCTTGTTAAAAGAAAGGAAAATTATTCTATTAAAAACAGTGAAAAAATAATAATATCCATGCCTTTTCCATTGCATTTTTTATAATTAGTGTTTTCATATGACTTTTCCTTTACTGTATGAGAAGCAGACATCGCTAATTCATGTGAGCTGATAATCATGTTACAGGTTGGTTTAACGAGATTAGTGCTTTTTTGTAATTATTATGGTAATACACTGCCTATGACTCATACAATTCTCTTGTATTAATTAGTATGTGATTGCTTTAGTATAATTTATTTCTTCTGAAGTCCCAAGGTTATTATACTAAGTTATATAGTTATTGACTTTATTACATAATTTACTTCATTATGATTTTTTTTTTCTGATTGGAATTTCATCTTCCTCTGAGTCCACAAACCTCCTCTTACATTCCTGGGATTTATTTCACTGAAAGAATTACAAAAAATATACAAAATAAGTCATTGTTTCTGCTCAAATCCTGAGAATCACCATTGCCTTTAAAGTGCTACTTGGGCAATGGTGGAATCACTCTGAGGAGCCATCATACCATAACATACATCATGGAGTCCTGAGACCGTATCAGCTCCACTTAGGCTGATTCTCTGCTTCCAAGAATGATGCCTCAGATTAAGGGAAACATAAAAGGCATTATGATTTCTGCAATTTATTATTCAACACAGTATACCCTTAATGGAGAAAATGCTACTCCAGAGTTTGAACCTTGTGAAAGATCAAAGGTTTAGGGTAACACAAATGCATCACCATTTCCCGCCACTCGGTGGGTGATGTTATGCACTGCAAATATTCAGGAAAGCTGCCCTACATTGGCTGTCTAAAGCCCCTGAGTTCTAAGAAAAAGTCTATGTTGGAGATGGGTCCACAAAAAACAGTGCAGGAAGGATTGCAGTCAACACTAGGACCCTTAGAGCAATAGCTTGTATGTATTTCCCATGAATCTCTAATTTATCGTAAATTTGCTTTCTATCCCTTTCTTATGTTTCTTTCTGTGCTGCAAGTAATGTGGAGGAAAATAAGGGGCATTCTGTTAAATTCCCTGTCTGTCAGGAAATAGCCTTTGAATAAGACCAGATGTTGTCATTCCAGAACCAAAAAGAAAGGGAAATTCATGCCCAAATCCTGAACAAATTTTATGGTTTTTAGATAGCAGAACAGCTACATAAAAAAGTATGCTGTTTCTCCAGACCTCTGTAGGGAGATGGTGTGTCTGTCTCACAGCAATTCAAAATTAATTACACATTTTTGGTAGAAATGTTAGAAAATATTGGTCATACCTGGTAAGCACACCAGTTTATTACTGGTTATAGGAAGACACTCTTTCAATCAAGGTACAGTAAATATTGACCTTTTGTTCTGTACTGCCAACCTACCAATTCAAATTTTCTATCACATTATAAACTCAGACTCAAGCTTAATCTTACAATGCGATATGACAGAAGTCTTATACTTCACCAAAGGACTGAATTATAACTCTCCAAATGGAGAATAAATATAGCATTTTTGGTTAATTGTGTGAAGCCATTTATAATACTGTCTTTGAGGGGAAAAACCAAAATGATACAAACCGTGCTAGTTTAAGATTCTAGAACAAATCTGTAATGGCTCTTTCTATACGGTTTGTAGGTAGCAGCTTACCTTTTTATTACGTTGAATGCCTTAATTGTAAAAGCTGTTACATAAAATTAAATCCTATTCTCTTCATATGCAGTGTACTCATGCTTTTTAACACAGCAAGTTTCATGTGTGCAAATTAACCTTGCTCACAGCTTAAAAATGTGAAAGAGTGCTATAATGCTTATTTCTTTGCAATGCACAGTCTCAGTGTGTACACAAGCTTTTATGGGTATCCTAATGTTGTGCTTCTAACTAACAACTTAATTTTTTCAGGATGGAAAAAAGATTATAAAAATGTATTTAAATTCCTGAAGAGCGTTTAAGGATAAAAAATACAGCATTGGGCTGATTATCTACGACACAGTTCATCAATCTTTCCACTTAGGCAAAAAGTTTTGTTCTATAACAATAAAATATGTGTCAACAAAATTATCTTCAAGATCAGAATTCGTCACATTGTTGCCTAGCTGCATCACTAGAGTTCCTCTAAATCTTAATGAAGACTGAAGAACCTAATTAATTGTTTGTCACCTGCATATTTTCATATCTTTTCAGTTATCTGCTACACATTACAAGGACCACAGCAGTGCTAGTTTTGAAACTCTGAGCGTTCCTCTTAACTGTGGTACAGATTTGCCTTGTGTAGCTTAAGTCTACAATCTTAAGCACCTGAACTTAGATGGGATGAATCTGGGACATTGTTAAACAGGAACTATTTAAGTGTTTGCCCCTTTCCCCCAGCTCTCTGGTAATTTCTTTTTGCCGCTTTTACTCTTCGTCTCCTGATTACACCACTCTCGTAATAACTTCCCTTTACATTTCCAATGTACAATTTTCCTTTCAGTAGTAGTTATTGCTATCATGATTTCCCAAGGCATGGAAGATTCCTAACAGGCAAGAAAAGAATGATTTTCCTTACAAAAAAATTACTTGTAATTTCATAAGGGAAGTTGGAACAGTCATACAATCTTAGAGGGGATATTTTAGTCAAAATCAGAGAAAATAAAAAGCAGTACAGCTTCAACATTAAAAGATTTGAAAGGTCTGTTTCAGAGTTGCCAGTGTTCCACTAGTTTAAGTGCATTTGCACCCTGTTTTGGTTCTTTCAAAATATGGTGGCCTCAGTCTCCAGCATTCACACAGGAAAGTACTTCACACACTATACGCTATTCTGCTATGGCTATGTTCTGTTTCTTCTATTGGAGTTGCCCTAAATAGCAGTTAAATATTTATGAGAGTTGAAACTTTAATTTTTATTTTCTGTGTGACAATCGTCATGACAAACAAGCCAATGAAGGGCGCACTTTCCTCTATTTCATTTATGAATGAAAATATAAGTGATACATCAGGTGTCAAAATGCCACAACCATGGCATTTTGCTACTGCTTTAATGTCAGGGTTGAGATCCTTGCTAGCATATATCATGTGACTGGAGTTATGGTTTGCATAAATACTTTCTTAATTATACATGTGGATGTTCATATTCCATAACTATTTGTTATTCCTCAAAAAAAAAAGACTGTTTGGTAACAGAATTTTACACAGCCTACTATCCTGATATTCAGCTTGCTTTTAATTCCATCCCATTAATCACGTTATATTACGCAACTTTCTTATTCACTGTCTTGTCAAAGAAAAAATAAAACAATCATCCAGATTTTTTTTAATATATTTGTCTGTTTGTTCTATATGTTGAGCAAAAAACACAGTCAGGTTGTAGTTTACACAGTAGCATCCCTTCAAATTGTAAACCTAGAAGCATTACAAATAATATTTCCAATTTTCTTATAGTTTTTAAAAAATGTATGTTAGTTATCCCAGCAGAAAAATTCTTATTGAACATCAGCCAAACTTTGGATTCTTCTGGTTTTGCTATTTATATATCTTTTATTTATTTACTGTTTGTATATAATGTAATCATGACTTCTCTTCAAGAAGAAATACTGGGAAGCAGTCACCAATGTTGCTAAGTAGAAGATAATGATTCCGTACATGAAAGCATTCTATTAAAAAATCTAAAAAGACCTTTATAATGTCAATGGTTTGTGGAGTCTGTTGGATAACTGACATGAATGCAGCACTTAAACATGAAATAAGCCTGTCTGAATGTTTCTGTTTTTAATAGTCCCCAAAGATTATCAGCATAACCCTCACTTAGATAAGACAGCTAGCAGCTGTCTCTGGACCTTACATATTGCCAGTTCATTTCAGAAGCCAGACTTGGCAGTCCTCGAACATTATTCTTTGCCATATATCAGGGTTTTGAACTTGTATGAAGTTCCTTTTGACCAGCTTATCCAGTTGGTAATGGAGTAGAATTTCTAATATGCTCTGGATCTATTTTTGGATACCTCATTAAAAATTACATCTTGTTTCTGAATTTATTATTCTCTACTTAATCTGCTACAGCTTTTACCTGATTAAAAATGTGTTGAGATATTAATGTATGGAGCTAAGGAGTTTTGATTTCAAAGCTTTTTACAGGCACTTATAAGCATTGTTTTTAATGCACATACCTCTGCTGTCAGTCTGATTCTTTTCCTGAATATGAAATTTACAAGATTTGAGCACACCTGACAACTGATAGATGTGAAGATCAGTAACATGGGAAAATTAATCTCTGTAGATGTTCTTAAAATTAATACCAACTTACATGTTTGAAACTTTTTTCCAACAGTTATAGTACAGAATATGCTTAATCAGAAAACCAAAAGCATAATTACCTAGTTAAACAATGCAATGCAACTTCATAGGATTCCAATGTTAAATATACTGATAGACTATTGTATCTGTTTATCTGTACATTAAAAGATATATTTAGCACAAATAACTATCTACAGATCCACATATAACAATCTACAGAAACATTGTATAAAACAAAGGTTTGGAAGTAACCGAGGCATGCGGCTTTGCTAGATCATTCCTTTTCTTCTATTCCAGGCTTGTATGTGGTTTTCAGCTGTTCTTTTCTCTGTGTTTGGAAAGCAAGGTCTTCAGAGAGATTGTTATTTCCATCCACATTTTGAGTGTCTAAAAAACTTTTTGCAGCCCCTTACTTTTTGATATGGTAATGTCCATTGTATTTTTAAGAACCTTGACACGTAATAGAAAACATATATCAAGGAACAGAAACAAAAGTTGTAGTCCTTCATAGCTAGATGAAATAATTTTGAGCTTCTATGAAGGGTGAAATTTTCCAGAGCTTAGGGAAGTAATCTTTCTATGAAATGGGCAAAGAAAATATAATTCCATGCAATCCTTGAAGTGCCAGAAAAGTAGCATGTTGCCAGCTAAGTCTTCAGAATTAATTTTAATTGAAAGTTAAATAATTATATACAAGAACAAGCAACTTCAAATTTATTAATAAATAATGAACAAATAACTGCATTGTAAATTTTAAGGATAAGTGAAATCAAATAATATTTTGTGTTCATAACTTCAAGTCCACTGTCACTATTGTTCATTTAATATCTTATCAGCTGTCCACACTTTATCTACAATGATGTGGCTAAATTAAGTCTTTATTATGGAATAAAAAATGTTACATTTTGATCCCATGCCTGTCTGAAGTCTTTCCATCAATAAATTAGTGACCGAGAGAATATTTATTTAATTAGCAAATGTAGGATCATGTGCTGCATAGCCCACAAACCTATTATATTCGTTCATCAAAAAATTGTATTTATATTTTCTGATTATGGTTCTTACACATACACATTTTCATTTTCATTGAAGCCTTGACCAGAGATCCAGGAGGAAAGGAGTGTTTTTACTTTCTCTTTCATTTCTCCTCTGTAAATACACAATGGTGATACTGCTTTATTTCACACGAACAGAGGTTGTGCAGTGAATAACAGCATCTCAAAATTGTATTTCCTTTCTTGGAAACAATCAGCCATTGTACAGCAATTTGCAGTAATGCTTAGAATACTTTTGGTGAGATCTCATGACAGGTATAAAATTAACCTCAAGTCACCAGTGTATGTTATATTAGCTTCTCTAATGGCCTGCAGTCAGACTACCTTGAGTTCTGATCTTGTTAAATCTAAGAAGCTAAACAGCTTCAGACTGATTACTTGATTCGGTGACCTCCAAGGAACATAAAGTGCCACAGAGAATGGTATTAGTATTTTAGCAGGAACTGCTCTTCCCTCTGAGTCAATATGGAACTACAGGCTCAGCATGGAGCTAGAAGAGTTATATGCTACTGGAGCTCTTCTTCTGGAAATTACATTATCCAGTTTCTGACTATCTTGCAAATTCAAGTTTTCATGTCCCTATTCATTATCCTACTCAGTTTCCTTTATGAAGTAAAATACAGATACTAGCAATGTATTTTGATTCTACTTGTTTTCCATGTGAATTTAGTATCTAGAAAATAATTTAATAATTTATAATATATGCAAATCTACTTTTCTAACTAGCTCATTTCTCTTCTCTGTTGCAGAGGTGGTATTATACAGTGCTACTTTTGATCCTCTAAACCAAAGTGGTTCCACAGTGGAAGTAATTTTTTCTCATCCTGCGTTTGTTTTAGAATAACCTAAAATCTTATGGGAAGAATGTACACATGAAAAGGTTTTTTGCACACTCCTCACATTCAGAGAGGTTTTAGAGTTACATGTTCTGGTGCAAAATTTCCCAAATTTTGGATTGTGATGTCAAATTTACAGTGTTCTCTCACCCTTACTTTCTCTATGCAGTATGTGTTGCTTGGTGAAGTAGTCTCTGATCCTCCAAAATGTAAAATGGGATATTCTTTTTAGCCTGAAACTTCTCAACATCTAGTTCCAAATGATCCCACAGGAGCACACACAGAATATTTAGAGAACCTGTAACTCTTGTGATTACAGTGCATTCTTTACAGAAATTTTTTGTTTGCTTTTACAGTTTGGTTTTTTTTAATGAGTGCTAGACAAAGAATGAAAATTTGTTGAACTTCCAAAGCCCAGTTCAAGAAAGTGAGAGCTACTTCTTCCATGATCTGATAGGATTTATCAATGAAGACATGACTGAACATAACATCTATTGCCGCTTCTGGCACCATAGTTTTTCTAACTCAAACGTTTGAGGTGGGAGAACCAAAGACATTCTCTCTATTGATTTTTACATGCCTTTGTAAAGAAGAGATAGATAGTGACCCTCTACTCCTGCATCCCACACCTACTTTCTCCTCACTGTCTTTTCATCAACCATATATTTAACAGTCTCTACATTATTCAGAGGAGAACTCTGATATAAAGCTAGCCTGTTTCAGTTAAACAATCTTTACACCACTGAAATTAGGGGAAATAGTGAAGAACATACATATGTAAACTGAGAATGAAATAAGAATCCTAATAGACTAAAATGAAGACGGCTTTCAAGGTACTGGAAAAACTGACACTATAAAGGAAAGACTTAGGTTAATTGCATGCTGGCTATGGGAGAAACAGAAAAATGAAAGAAAGAAAAAAAGTTAAACTACTTTATAGAAAATAATGTTTTTGGTGTATCTGAGTGCTGTAGATACACAGACCTTCCTACCTTATCTTTTCCTGTTTGTTTGGGTTTTTTCTTTTTCTTTCTCTGTTTTCTCTCTGGTGACCTATTATCCTTTTTTTTTTTCTGTAATCTTTTCAGTTTGTGTGGACTTTTATCCATTATTGCAATTATCTTGAAAAACTCCACATATAATTAAATAAAAGGACCTAAAATAAAGTATGCTGTGAATAACAGAAGGTCTCAGGAAGCATTCAGACAGTACTAACATTCTCCGAAAGCATTGTTATAGCTATTTTTTTAAACTGCCAAATTAATATACATCTTAATCCAGGAAACAGGTTTACCAAATTTTAATATAGAGTCAATTAGATTATGCTGGCCCAGTCAGCAATACCAAAAGAACTTGTTTAGGAGCTGGGATTACAAATCCTGCCTGCAAGTACTACGACGAGTTCATTAAACCTTGTCAATTCTTTTTTTCTCATATTTGGCAATTTTTCATAAAACTAGACTTCCTGGAGGAAGGTCGTCACCTCAAAAACTTCCTTTTAACTTTAAAAGCTAACATTACCTCGTAAATGTGTTCCAATGTTGAAAAGAGAATGAATAAACCCCTCAAATATCTGGTTATGTGTGACATTATTTTTCAGCAAATTTTATCTGTATGTGATTATGTACTGATAATAAGATTTGATAACATGGTCATCATATTTACACGTCATATTTCTTACCCAACTTGTGTCTATTAAACAGGCATCATTACAATAGTTTTCTTATGTTTTACCAGTCAGGGTCTGAGAACAGTTGGATGATTCATTCAGTAACTGTTAATACTATCTGAAAAGAGAACAACTACCAATTTCAGATTCCTTGTGACTGAATTTCTAGCTTTGTGCCTTGTTTAGAAGTATCTGGAACATGTAATTCTGAAGAAATTATTTTCTCAAAGAATTAATTGCATAAGTATCACAAATTAAGAAGTAATAACAATCCGGATAAGGTTACTTGACAGCTGTATACCTAAGTGCTCTCTAAAACAAATACAAATGTGTTTGTATTCTTAGTCAAGGTGTCACTCTATAATAGAATAATTCAGAGGTTACTGAAGTCAACTAGTGCCTGCCTGTCCATGGACTTAGTAAGATTTTACCTAAGCCCTACTCCTTCTTACACTCATCTGTAACCTGTTTGGTAAAATGTTGAATATTTCTTTTTCCCTCTGTGTTGGTCTTCTTTTTCCCCTTTACAGATTTCTCATTTCTTCACTGTCTTCATTGTAATAGCTAACTGCCTTATTTTGAAGCTTTTGTTACTACGCTGTTGTTTATTAGTTTTGCCTGTTTTTCTTCTCCCAAGAGTATAGCAGGCATTATCAGTTTCAATGTAATCCGTTAGGTAGTAGCTCTTTTTCTACATTTCCTGTGGCAAAAATACTCCTTAACAGCCTTTCCAGGCTTAGATAGGACTTATTTCTTAGTCCTGCAGTACAATTTATCTGCTTTCATACTGAGACTTTGTATTGCTAAGAACTTCTAGCAGTTACTCCCTTGTGGTAACCGATTTACACACAATCAAACCAATTTAGACATGTTTCTTTCAAAATGGTATAAAGCTTCCAATATTGTTGGTAATATTTCCTTCTTCATTTTTCAATGAACACAAATAGCTTGTCCAGAATTGGTATTTATATCTGTCCAGAATTTAAGATATGCTAAAACCACATTTTGTTTGAGATGATAGAATCTTTCATGAATAAAACTAAAAATTAACATGCTACCTGCTATTCGAAGAGAGTTCTCTTACATATACTTACATGTATCGTATGTGTGTTAAATTCGTTTGCTTGTTCTTCTTACCTTTGCATAGTTGAGATCCCATAGTATGTTTGTTTTTCTATTAGAATTGTAATCCATCATTAGAATTATACCTAGGGAATTTAAGCCATCTATGTTAATATCCTTTGAGAGTGATCAGCTGACAGTTTGTCATAGGCTGTAGATTTTGCACCAGAACATGAAGTCTGAGAACCTAATTCTCACTGGTTGTATAACGTGACTCTCCTGGCATGCCACACATGCTAGGTGGGACCTCATTTTTAAGTGCAGAATAACTTGAGGAAGATTAATGGAACACGAATTCTAGAGGTGGTTCACAAAGCAGAATATTACATTCTAGATGTTTTAGATTTTCTGTGTCTTTATGAGCATTTAATGGTCTCCTGTAGACATAATAAGAATAGTTATTAATGTTAGTTACAAAAAAAAAAGCCTGAAATTGATCTTTCTGTTCTGCTATAGTCTTAATCTATAGGTCTTGTGTCTGACTTTTATTTACTCATTTCTTCATAATCAATCTCTTAAATTTTAAGCATCTGAGACTGTAAATAGTTAATCGCTCCTCTTTCTTTCCTTCAAAGGAAAATTAATTCATTCTGTGAACTTCCATCCTTGAGGCCTTTTTCAGCCTTTATTTTAAACTGAACACAAACTAATAAGACAATGTAAGGAAGAAATCCTTGCAAATTGGCAGCTGAAATAAATCTTGATTTCAATAAAATGGTTGCTTTGCTTCCTTGTTGAATGCAATGAATATTTCTATGTCATTCTCTGAAACTGCTTCATAAGTGAGGAAAAAGTAGAGGCAAAGTTAAAGGCTCTCTTGGGAAGAGAACTTCAGAGCAATGATAAGGTATCTCACGATTCACCATATTCGGAAATCCGTAACTCATTTACTCACTTCTCTTCTGCTTTGTCATATATAATTATGACTATAAGTCCTCTGCAGAATGTGGTCAGCTGGTATCCAGATGTAGATCCAGTCAGGCCAACAAGGAAGGTAAACTGAGGGACTATTTGTAGATGAGCCACCAAGCAAAGAATCTCAGCCTGGGAGCTGATATGGTTTCTATGCCTGTATTTCTTTTTAATTTGGACATTTCAGGGGCTCAAGCAGTGACTACCAATGCTTTCCTTAATAAGTTGATTTACAAGAGTCTGAAGTTATGCCATAGAATACATTCTCTTATGTTCATCAATAGAAATTAAGGAGACCTTTTTGGTGAAAACAAATCAGTCTCAGGAAAAATAGAGTCCTTAAAGGTAAGCATCTTCTTAGCACCAGCAGAGCAAAGTCATGATTGAAGAATTGAACACATAAATTTTCATAACTTCGTTGTACCTAAGGAACAACCTCTATCTGAGAGATATACAAAGGTCATTCCTTTGAGATAAAAGATCCTGAAGCAAGCCAGTGCCTTCAAAGCTGTGGCTCATTGAGTGTGGAAGCAATGAAAACTAGGAAGTACGTTAGGAGATTTTGTGGTTTAGAAGAAATGAACCAGGACTGTGGTCCTCATGAGGGAAGAATAGCTAAAACCTCAAATGTTTTTGGTATTCCCTGACTGAGGAATGTGAATAATTGTCCTGTTCAGTATGTATGGTGTTTATGTTTAGTCATTTGGTTGAATATCTAGAAACACCAGTTTGTGAAACTGCAAATAAAGTTGTAACATGCTGTATAAATCTTTCTTTAACACATACAAATCTCCATGTCTTAGGTCAATTTATGTTATTTTATTCTTGAATCTTTTTATTTCTGATTTTTCACTTTTTAAATGAAAGGATGTTTGTTTAACACTTATCAATGAGCTAGATTTACAAAAGCAATTTCATTAGATCTAAATTAGATGTGTGTTATCCTGAAGTTACTCAACATCCTCCATTGCCAAGAAAGATATTTTACACTCTTTGTCAAGAAGCTAAATATGTGTCCTACCAAAAGTACCCCGTTGCATAACATTTCTTCTTATTTGTATAGTTCACATAGAATAACAATCAAGGCATGTAAGTTACATTAGCTCCACATCTGGGGAACTGTGCTGCAAACTTCAAGATCCCAGACTGAGAAATATGTAATTCAACTAATAAGTTTGGTGTAAGATAGATATAGTAGGCTGATACAATCATTCTGTCTAAATGGAATTATGCTTATTACAACACAAAAAGATTAGACTTGGGGTTGCTATTGACAATGGATGAATCTTGAACTGGTTGACAATGGGATGTAAATATACATTCCCAATGCTAGCCACTCATCTGTGCAACTCTTAGGCCAAGAAAACCCATGTGGAAACTAATTCAAAGTTAGTTTTTTGGTTCAGCTCTGGCTTCTCCACAGAACATGGGTCTTGCAATTTCTTTTTTTTACTTTACCCAGTTGCTTACCTGTTTCTAGTTATTGCAGACAGTTATCATGTAACAATAAGTTCTTCTAAGGACTGGGCTAGAAAAGCAAGATTAATTCAATCTATTACAGCATGATCCGTTTAAAGAAGACTCCCTTTCCCTACATACAAATAAGAGTTGTGTTTGTAGTAACTTTTATGTTAGCACCTTGACATATCCTAAAACCATTGCTTGACATACACTAAAACTGTTGCTGAACACTAAATAAACGAGACATTAAAAACTTGTCTTGAATGCATCTCTCTTAACTCTAATAGCAATATAATCCTACTTTGTAATAAAAATGCTTCAATTTCATTGAACAGTGCTTATCTTGGTCTAAATCATCTTTAGTATAAATACAGTATAAGGTGCTGTAATTTGGTTCTAAAGGGAAATAGCTGTTATCTTATTCTACAATATATACCTGCGGCTTTCAAGGCATGAAAAGTAACATTATGAGCAAGAATATTAAAACTAGACTAAACACTACAGTTTCTAGTTAAAAGTCTTAAATGATATGGCAGCACTAAACTTTGGAAAGGTTTATTTGATTAAACTTTGATAGTAAATAATTTTCTGACATAATGACATTCAGAAATTACTGTTTAATTTCAGTATGTGTTATCAGAGAAGTATAGAATGATGTATTTTGGGAAGGATCTCTGGAGATCATCTGATCAGCCCCCTACTCAAAGCTGGGCTGGATATATCAGGCCTTGTCAGGCCCAGTTCAGGTTCAGTTGATAGAGTATCTCCAAGAATGGACACTCTACAATGTCTCTGTGCAACTTTTTCCAGTATTCAACTACTCTGATGGTAAAAAGTTTTTCCTAACATCTTACCAAAACATCCAGTGTTGCAACTTCTGCTCATTAGCTCTTTCTTTGCGCATCTTGGAGAAGAGACTGACTCTGCCTTCTCTACACCTTCGCAACAGGTACTTGTGGATATCAATAAGATCTCCCCCACAAGTCTTCTGTTCCTCACGCTGAATAAAACCAGCCTTCCCAGCCTTTTCTTGTGTGTATGCTAACTGTTCCAGCATCTCTTGATCTTTTTAGCCACATCCACTTTGTTCATGAATGACAGGAGCCATCAGCCATCAGTGCGCCATAAGAGAAGGGCTGCCCTCAGCAGAGGATGAGCCAGCAGTCGAAAGTGGCCCCAAGCCAAACAGGGCTTTCCCTTTGGGCCACAGCCCCACATCACCCCCAGCAGGGAGAGCTGAGTAGGGTGGTGATGGCAATGGGTCCCTTGACAGCCTCAGGCAAGGGATGAACCGGGTCCAGGACCCATCCAGGGAGTCCAGGAAGAAGCAAGAGACAGAGACAGGGCTGGAAACCCCTCTAAACCAGGGGTTCAAGGCCCATCCAGGAGACAGAGATGGAGAAAGAGCTGGCAGTGGTATACTTACAGCAGTAGCTCAGGCACGAACTGAAGGCCCAAGGTTGAGCTTAACAGGGGCTCTTGGACCAATGGGATAGTAGACAACAGGTCCAGTAGAGTGACTTGTCTAGTCAGCTCAGAATCATCTGCATTACTTGTTCCTGCCACATTGCCCTTCTCACAGATGTTAGGGTAGCTAAAGTCTCCTACGATACAAAGGCCTATGGTTTTACACAGCTTCCTTCAGTTGCCTGAAGAGGTTTCATTTATGTCCTCTTCTTGATCTGGAGACCTGTAACAGACACCCATTACAGTGTCTGTCACAGTCATCTGTCGTCTGATCCTTACCCATAAGTGCTCGATGGATTCAGCATTTAGCTTTCTCCCTAGGCTAGTGCACCACCTGTCCTCTTCACCTTTCCTGCCCATCCCTCCTAGAAAGCCCTCTTCCATCCATCACCACACTCTAGCCATGTGAGCTGTCTTTACCACAGCTCTGTAATCTAAGGGAAATCATAGGTCTACAGCTGTGCACAGGCTTCTAATTCCTCCTGTCTCCCAAGTCACATACGTTTGCATAAGTGCACTTAAGGTGGACCCTCTTCACTGAAAAACTCAAGGAGATACCACCTGTGCCTGTGTGTGATATGCCTTTATGTCACCCTCAGAGCTCTGCAGTCACTCTTGCCATGCTAAGGGTCAACCCAAGAGTATCGCTGGTGCCCACGTGGATGATCAGAAAGGGCTAACAGCACCAGGGCTTGCTGATCCTCAACACTTTCTATACACCATCCCAGATAAAAACCTCCCAGCAACAAACCTCCCAAGACAGCAATGCGGTCCACACACTCCAGAGAGGTATAGTGTCCCCTGTACTTCCACAGTGCCATCCATGCTTCCATCTCGCATCACGCTTTGATCATTACTCCCTGACAAACCTAATATAAAGCCCTTCTCACTGGCTTAGCAAGCATAAAGTCATCAAAATTTGAAGTCGTGCACTTGTTTGTTCACTTTTAAATTGTAAGTAATGGATACTAAACTATACTAAATTATAAACAGCGCATTCTGTCTTACTAAGTAAGACAGCCATAAGCACCAAACTTGCAAGTAGCTTCTTTGCAACTTGAGCAGAACTTGTTTTAGAAAACTGTGAGGTCTAAAGCTATAGGTGAGTGATTACTTCTGTGTAATACTACAATACCTTGATGCCTGTTGTTATGCTTGTATTACTGTACTGTGTTTCTGCTCAACTGTTTTCCAGACTTTAACCTTCAGACAGATTTTTTTTTCCCTGTTGTTTGTGTCTGCCTCAGGCTGTATATGTGTGCTTTCTTTTTGGGGATGTTTTTACTCCTGGTGGTTGGAAGTTGAGACAGGAGGAAGGTGCAGACATTTTTAACATTGAGGCTTGAGCAAAATATGTTGGTTTGTTTTTTTAAGAAAACAATAGTAATAGAAATACGCTCTTGAGAAGCCCTAAGATCTCCATGCTAGAGGTTGCCATGATATATCGGGGTTCATTACGTCATGGCTAAACAGTTAAACTGATATGAATTGCACAGAAATCTTGACTGATGTCATCTGGTGTTCTAGGTCATGTATAGAGTGGACTCATGATCTCGTTCAAAAAAAGGCAGCCTTACAATAATATCCTGGACAAGCCGTGGGGAAGAAAAATGCAGGAATTTCCTTTTTAGAGTCCCATGAACTAACAATGGTAGAAGAGAAAAAGACATCCTTAGTTAAACATCACAACATGATTGTTGCAGCTAAAGAACAGGTAAATACAAATTACACCGGAAGGAGTACGGGAGTATTGCAATTCTGTTGGTGCTGCTAGGAGGTCCAGGCAGAGTTGTAGTCTTAGATAAAGAGCTGACAAGAGATTAATTTAAAAGGTGCAGGAAAACTATTTATTGAAGGAAAGAGACTCAAAGAGCTTAACTCCTTTAGCTTTGAGAAAAAAAAAAAAGGCTCAACAGTTTCTGTAGAAATACTGAGTTTGGAGGAAAAGCTAAAAGTTGCCAGTGCACAAATACATAGGCATGAGTCTTCCATAGAGAATATATAACCTGGAAAATGTGAAGGTTTCTAACCATCAGTGCTTTAAGAACAATATTCTGTAGAAGTAATAATCTAACAGATTGTAAAACAGACAGTGATACTTTTATGAGAGGTTTTATATAGCACAGTTGACTGTAATAGCAGGACCCTGTTATTCAGTGACCTGAGATGTTCCTCTCAATGATATGCAGTACATGTATGGAATAGGAAAAGAGTCAGAGCTTTATTCAGGTAGAGAAGAAGAAGAGAACACCAGCCTGGATGAGAGTGAAGGTGGTGTAGGGACTGTCGTGGTTTAGCCCCAGCTGGCAACTCAGCCCCAAACAGCTGCTCGCTTACTCCCCTCGGGTGGGATGGGGGAGAGAATTGGAAGAGAAAAAGTGAGAAAACTCGTGGGTTGAGATAAAGACAGTTTAATAGGTAAAGCAAAAGCCATGCACACAAGCAAAGCAAAGCAAGGAATTCATTCCCTACTTTCCATCGGCAGGCAGGTGTTCAGACATCTCCAGGAAAGCAGGGCTCCATCATGTGTAACGGTTACTTGGGAAGGCAAACACTGTAACTCTGAATGTCCTCCCCTTCCTTCTTCTTCCCCAGCTTTATATACTGAGCATGACGTCATATGGTATGGAATAGCCCTTTGGCCAGTTTGGATCAACGGTCCTGGCTGCGTCCCCTCCCAGCTTGTTGTGTACCGGGCAGAGCATGGGAAGCTGAAAAGTCCTTGGCTAGTGTAAAACATTACTTAGCAACAACTAAAAAGTCAGTGTGTTATCAACACTGTTCTCAGCACAAATCCAAAACATAGCCCCATACTAGCTACTATAAAGAAAATTAACTCTATCCCAGACAAAACCAGCACAGGGGAAAAAGCTCAAAACTGAGAAAGATATCAGTTTTCTCTTCAGAAATACAAGGGGTAGGATCAGAAGATGGAGGAAAAGAACCAAGGGAAACAAACAAAGAATGATGCCTGGTCAGATTGAAAATCTGACAGATTATTCTGGAGGATATCTTTCTCTTTTAAGATTTTTTATTAAAAGTACATATTCTTCTGTCATATTGATTAGCTATTCAGAACACAAAGTCAAATGTGTCTCACTTTAATTCATCCCCTCTATGTATGTGCATTATAATAAGTTTTCTGATCACTAATCTTCCTTCCTTCCTTTCCTGACTTCCTGCCTGCCTCCTTTTCACCCTCCCTTCATTTCTTCTTCCTCTCCTTCTCTTTCTCTTCTTTTCAGAATATGAACAAATAGCACTTGCACTTCCTCAGCACAAAGAAGTACAGTGCTGAGTTCCTTTATTAGTGAAAGCTTCTACCACTTCTATAACAAATAACTTAGTTCACATGAGTCGGCCAGCCGTGGCCACACTGTTTTTCCTAATGCTTTGTTTTTTCTGCAAAGGAAAATACTCTTTTAACCAATAATCTCTAAAACTAAAGCACACTACTTTCCAAAATAGTTCAGCACCATGATTAGAAACATTTGTAAGCCTGTTACACAGTGAGACTCATGCCAAATATGTACCAAAAATGATCATAAATGTTCTGCTGGTGAGATACATTTTCCGTAATTAGAATCTCTATGAGGAGGTGTCAGAGAGAGGTTCTCTCTTGCCCCGAAGGCATACTTCAGAGATTCAGGCAGTCTTTACCCATGGTTAGGTGTAGGTGTAGCATTTGCTATTCAGCAAAGAATTGTCTGTCATATTCAGATTTGTGGCATTCCCTTGCCTGCTGCTTCTTGGTGTTCAAAAAAATACACATCTGTAAAAAGAAGTAGTGGTAGTTGCAGTAGTAAAGTAGCACTTTAGTACTTGCATCTGAATTTCTACAGATAATTTCTAATAATTTTACATGTTTTTAATACTTCTAAAACTAAATCAAAACCATATACCTAAATTCTTTACAAGAATAATCAATTTATGATGAAATTAGAAAAGAACTGGCAAATCATGTGATTGGCTGAGAATTCCCATTTTTAGTGCAACAGAAAAAGGCATTCTACTGTCTATGTACCAGTAACCTTTCATGAATCTAGACCTGAATAAAGACTCCAGAATATAATATTGTCAATTGCCTTTGAATAGTAATCCTAGATCATCTTTGTCTCTCTTGACTTTTCTGCAAAGAAAAATTGCTGGTTTTAATTTCTAATTTGTGAAAACTAAGAGTTGCAACTAGCTGCATAGTTACTCAGTTCTAAAAAATCCTAAGAAATAGTGATCATTTGGCAAGTAGGTGTCAATTCCCTATCTGAAATACTACTTTTGAGGTTTAGAATAAATGACTGAAATAATGATGACATGCAATGTCTGCATTTTGTTGTTTCTTTGTTTTGAGGTGGTTTCTCTCCCTTTTTTTTAAGTACTGAGAACCCTAGATTCACACAGAATGAAGCATTGGATACACAGCAAAAATTATTACAATTTCAGGATTTAAGAAGAAATTTTTTTAAACAGGTGTTAAAATTGACCCAATTACAGTATCTAAAGTAATAACTTGCCATTCAAAAGTAGTGAGTCCCACTGAAGTTAGTAGCTAAAAGCAACCCTTTTTGTTTTATTTGCTTTAAAGCATCATTTTTAGAAATTTTGCAGAAAGTTTTCTTCTTCTCTGAAGTATCACAGAGAAGACACCTGTCTTTTGTACTCTATGTTCATTTTTACATTGTTTCTTAATTCAGATTTCTTTTTTATTTGTTTTTGGGTTTTGGTTTTGTTTTGTTTTGTTTTTTTCTTTGGAGGTTTTTCTCCCTCTCTTTCTCCTCTAGTCGAGTAAGACATGTATCCCAGGAGATTTCAGTCTTAGTCTGTAACCACCAGTCTCTAGTGAGTTCTAACCCATTTCTCTGTTTAAAATACCTCTTGTAGCAATGTATATACATTCCAAAATCCAGCTCAAAAAGCAAACATTGCTTAAGTTCTTATCAGTTTTGGTATAGGAACTAATTATTTTTTATTCTATATGCATGTCATTTTGACTCCAATTATTTGGGGTTTTTTAATTAATATGAAAAAAAAGAAGATATGCAATATTGTCCCTTTTTCCAGAATTAATTGGCTGCCTGCATGATACTCCTTCAAACAATTACTAAGAGAATAAGCCTGAAGATTGTGTTAGCGAAGGCATGCTAAGCAATCTATTAAAAAAGCATGGTATTTGCTATAGTAGCTCTTTCCTTTGCAGTCAATGGTAGACTTGTGATAGGTTGTGTAAACAATTCTACTCCACGGAAAACTTTCTTTAAATGATTTATTCATTATTTCATCTTTGATTTTCATATGTGCTTTCTATATTTAATATACAGAAAGGTGCTGTCAAAGGAATAATAACAATAACTTTACTGATGTATATATAATTAGGACTGTCTGCTCTGATCAATAAGAATAAATCTTTAACCCAACTTACACACATTTGTTTCCTGTTAGGCTACTGCACTAACCTTACTTTTCAGCTGGTATTTGTTTATCTGCTTGATGCAGCACTTTGCCTGCATTTGTTGCTTTGGTATTTACCCAGAGTCTTCAGAGGGTAAGAAGGGATTTTGCATTTCAGAGGAGCTTAACCCTGCTATGTTTACACCATTATTAAAACCAGGTGGCCTATACAGAGGTCAACAACTTCTCAAAGGAAATGTGATACCTAGTATTTCGTTTTGCCAGATCAGAGGTAAGAGCATTGCTTTCTCAGAAGGGACTCAGGATGAGCCAGGAAAGGTTTTTGTTTCTTTGCAAAGCAGGAGTGTTTTGCTTCTTTGAATCAGTTTGCTTAGCAGTGTCTTGCCTCTGTATGAGGTTCAGTCCCTCTGACTCCAACCATTCATTTAAACAGTGTTCCTTTGCTATAGAGAAAGTCTAGTTTTTTAAGTTTATTTCTTATGGAATTCAAGTGAAATTTGGTAAAGGCAAATGTTCCTATTACTGCAGTTTGTGAGAAGGTTTTTCCATTGAATTTTAAAGAACATATTCACAGAAAAAGTTGTATGTATAAATGTGTTACTTCTTGTATTGTACACACAGGACAAAATTTGATTTCATTGATATGCTGGGGAGATATCCAGTGAAAACATATCTCTTATCTTGGAGTTCCACAGGAAGGGCTGGTTTGCATTGCATTTGTGACCAGCTGTACCGAAGAGTAATATCTTCATTTGTGGGTGGATGAAGTAATTAAGTAATCAGTTCAAAAGTGCTGTTTTCTAGATTTGAAAAAGAAGATATTTTCCCTGAATGTTAATGTGGTTTACAGGCTCTGGGCTAGACTATAAACTCTGTTTTTCAGTTGCAAATCTCAGAAAAGAACAACATGCAGAATCTGCAAATGCAATAGATTATTTTCAAGACAGCGTCTTCACATTTTATCTCAGTTGCTATCATCAGTTCTCAATAGGCAGGCCTTAATGGGGGTTTCTAACAGTAAGATCACTTAAAACAAGTCCCAGATACCCTAGGTCATAAATATGACAATAAAGCTTTAGTGGAAATATGTATAAACATTCAGTATCACAACTGAATTCAATAAAAGCTGCCTTAAAAGAGTTTGGAAATGGGTTATTTGGCAGTAATGATATAATTCTAGCACTTGTCTTACTAAAAACATTTAGTTTGCTCCTACTTAATATGGAGCAAGCCTAATGCAAGTTAAGGTAAACAATACATAACAGAAACTCAAAATGGCTATATTATGGCAGTATTTTAGGCTTTAAACAAAACTCAGTGTATTGGTATCAGATGTATCCTATTTCATCTTTAAATATATCTTCAACAGAAGGCTGGAGGCTTTGTAGGATGGAGGAGTAATATCTTTAATCTGGCAATACCACAGTGCCCAAAACATAGAAGTTATATACCCATGACTGAAGTTTCAAAACAATTGGAAGACTGATTAATTCCCAAATTAGGACCAGGATTTCAAGGGTTATTAGTGTCACATAAATAATTGCATGTGATTATTAATGTCAGATTCTCATACCTCATCTCAACACTCAGGTTTAAATAGCTCCAGATGAACTTCGGGCAAAACAGATGAATGCTAGAATCTGACTAAATAACTCATCTATATTTATGATTTAGGATACTAGATCTAAGACCCCAGAAATGAAAAGCCAGTTGCATCATCTGTTCTTCTAACACAATCTGGTCACATTTTGATTTACAGCTAATTGTTCTGCACAGTTTTATTCATAGCATTATTCATAAAAACACTCTGAAAGAACCAATTTTTTTACGCTACCGTGTCTTCCATTCTTTGCAGAATGTGAGCTCCCTTCTCTCTTTTAATAATGGAAATGCAAACCAGAAAAGGTAGAGTCAAATTACTTCTGATAAACATGCCTCTGCCTTTGAAGGTTTGTTGGTTTTCGTTTTTTTTAATTATATAGGACAAATATGGAGAGTATTCCAAAGAAATATCAGCATAAAGTAAGGCTGCTACAGGCAGATTTAATATGCATTCTTGCTATTTGCATGTTGAGTTGTTTGCATCTATGCTCTTCCATTCATTGCAAATGTATATTTTTCCAAGCGCTGAGTAATTCCCCAAGTATTCGACAAACTCTGTGTTTCCTCTTCTGAAGCTGTATAGGCAAAATGTTACCAGACAAATTGTGAGTTTCTTGACTCACTCTGGATTCATGTAAGTTGCAATTTTTTTATCTGTGACTGAATTTCTTCAATATAGTGATAGATTTTTATAGAAAAACAGGATTTGTAGACAACTGCAAGGGTGTGTTGATGATGGCGGATTCCTATTAGGCACGGAGGACTAGACAGCAACTGTTGATGAATGTCCCTGACAGCATATACATAACTGTCTGAGAATCTGTTGTTTGTTAGAAATCTGTTTATATTCATTCATAATGAATATTTTAGCTCCTTCCTTCAAAGTTTTTGACCTTCTGGGAATGTATTTTTCAAAATTAGTTTACCATTTGAATGTTTTCCCCTCTATGGTTTTATAGCTCTTTCAGCATTTAATTCAATTCTAGTTTTATATACTTACCTTCAAAATATCGTACTAATCTGTTGATTGGCTAAAGTTTCATTTCAGTAGCAGACCCCTGTGGAAAGGAACTGACTCTATATTCATTGTAAGACTTTTGTTGTCTTCACTACATGAATCATTGCAGCGACTACTCTAAGACTTCATTTCTGTCTTCTGATTTTCCTCAAAACATTTTCTAGGCAGTCTTTGTTTCTGATTTCTTCAATCACAAGTCGAAAGATTCAAAGACACTGTTTGTTAATACCTTTGAATATGTTGTTCTGGAACTGAAACATATTAAGTGACATTAATTTAATTTTCTGCTGTCATGGTTTAGCCCCAGTTGGCAACCAAGCACCACACAGCCACTCGTTCCCCCTGATGGGATGGGGGAGAGAATCCGAAGAACAAAAGTGAGAAAACTCATGGGCTGAGATAAGAACAGTTTAATAATTGAAATATAATAATAATAAATAAATTGTAATCAAAAGGAAAACAACGAGAGAGAGAGAGAGAGAGGAACGAAACCCAAGAAAAAAACAAGTGACGCAACTGCTCACTACCTGTTGACCGACGCCCAGCCACTTCCCGAGCAGCGATCGCTGCCCCCTGGCCAACTCCCCCCAGTTTCTATACTGAGCATGACGCCATATGGTATGGAATAGCCCTTTGGGCAGTTGGGGTCAGCTGTCCTGGCTGTGCCCCCTCCCAGCTTCTTGTGCGCCTGGCAGAGCAAGGGAAGCTGAAAAGTCCTTGACCAGTGTAAGCACTGCTTAGCAACAACTAAAGCATCAGTGTGTTATCAACATTATTCTCATCCTAAACCCAAAACACAGCACTATACCAGCTACTAGGAAGAAAATTAACTCTATCCCAGCCAAAACCAGAACATATCACTACACATTTTCAGTTTCCAGAAGACCAGTTAAAATGCATTTTCTAACATAACACTTGAATGCAGATATAAATACAACATTCTGTAAGACTGTCCTTCTATGAATCAAGGAAAAATTAAAGACCTGTCATTTCTAGAACCAATGATTTTTCCCTGAATCCAAGTATCTTTCCAATCACATCAGAGTTTTGTAAGGTTAGATTTTGAGAGCTTTGCAGGTCTTTAATCAACATCCTGTACCAGCATAGCAGTGAATTGTACTATAAGTTACAGTTTAATATTTCAGCTAACAGAGGCAGCCCTCAGAGACAGCATTTTGTGCAGAAGTGGAGGCAGAAATTCTTCTGAGGACAGAGTTTGTGTGCTCAGCAATGGTGGGCATGTGCCATGGTGCAGGGTCCCTAGCAGTCCCCAGGCAAATCAGAAGCCTCTACCCAGCATGAGCTCCCGTGGGAGGATGTAGTTCTGCAGGTCAGGGGTTGCAGTGACCTCTGGGACCTCTCACTGCAACCACACACAATGGTCTCAGTGCTTGCAGGAGGCGTGCACTGGTAGAGAGTCTGCAACATGAGTAACGGCGCTGTGGGAGGAGGTCAGCAGACTACACAGCATCAGGGATAACAAAACGGAGATGAACCTAATGTCTCTCAAGACACTGCACTACAAGAGCCTGAACCTCCAGCTGCACCAAGGAGGGGCAGGCAGCACCTATGCTTGTCAGGCTGGGAAATGGAGATGACCAGGCAGGTAAAGGCAGGGAGCTTGTGAAGTCTGGCACCAGGATGACTGTTCCTGCTCCACCTGCATCTATGACCTGCAGAGGAGGTTCAGGGCCCCAGCACAGGCAAGGGCAGCGACTTCTGGCCAACAAAGCTTCTGAGCTGCCTGTGCCTGAGACCTGTGTCAGCACTGGCAGGATAGAGCAAGAAATGGTGGTGGGAGACTCCCTGCTGCAGGGACAAAGGTTGCTCTGCTGACTCAGCCTGCTGACAAGAGACATTTACTGCATGCTGAAGGTTTTGGTCCAGGACATCATGGATAGGCTGGTAAGGTTTATCCAGCTTGTCAGTTGAACAGACTATTATTCCACATTTCTTCTCCATGTGGGTACTAGTGATATGACCAGGAGATTAGGAGCTCATAAGGAGTGACCACACACCTCCGGGGAATGAGGATGAAGGGCTTGGTGCCTGGTGGCTTCTCCTTGGTCTTGCTGGTGAACGGAAAGGTCTTGGGGAGGAATGGTTGTTTCTTGGAGGTCAAAAGCTGGTTGCACATTTGGTGTTGGCAACAGAGTTTTAATTTTTATGACCATGTGACCCTTTCTGAGGATTACTTGGAAGAGAAGGAATCTACCTGACCAAGCAGGGAAATAAGTCTTTATAGTCAGGCTGGGCAACTTCAAGAAGAGAGCATTAAACTACGAACAAGAGGGGAGGGAGAGAATGGCCAGCAATCCAATGAGGAAGCAGTGGACCAAGTAGGCAAGCAAAGCATGAGGGCTGATGTAAACACTAAGGACTTCATAATCAACAGCTGGAGTGCTGCTATGGATAGATGCAGGCTCTTTAGGAAGGACAGACCAGGAAGGTAAGAAGGGAGAGCTGCCCTTCATGTAGTAGAGGAGCAGGATTTACGGAGCTCTTTGGTTGAGTGATGGGCTGGCCAAATTAGTGTGCAGACCAAACTGCGCAACATTGTGATAGATGTCTGCTACAAACTGTCTTGATCAGGAAGAACAAGCAGATGAGGCCTTCTTTAGACAACTGGAAGAAGCCTCATACTTGTAGGCCCTTGGCTTCTTGGGAGAATTGACCCACCCCAATGTATGCTGGAGGGACAACATAGCAGGGCACAAGTAATCCAGGAGGTTTCTGAAGTGCATTGCCAACAGCTTCTTGAAACAGGTAATCAAGGAACCAGCAAGAGGAGATGAATTGCTGGACCTGGCAGAGAACTGGAAGAAAGCAAAGGTCCCTCCTGTCTCCAAGACAGCAAGCAGAAATATCTGTGGAACTACAGGCCAGTCAGCCTCACCTTGGTCCATGAGAGTTCATCTTGTTCTTTCAGAAAATTGCTTACTTCTGCTCTAATTAATTTTTTTAAAAAGCGGCACAATATACTTTTTAATTTTTATTTAACCTGCATGGTTTAACCTATGCAATTTTTAAAATCATTTTTAGTGGTTTGAACAGAAGGCATATGAAAAGTGAAAAATACTCTTGAATGAGTTTAACATCATCTTGCTAAAAAAATAAAAAACCCTGGAAATTTATATGTACGTGTAAGCTATATGATTTTGTTTTCTTTCATTTAGTTGTAAATTCTTCTGGATAGTACTTAAGGAATAACAGAGTAATGTTAAGCTATTGGTTTTTTAATTTATATTAACTTAAACTTGAAATACCAGGGATTTCTTAAATAGTAAGATTAGTAAATGTCAAGAAACAGAAAACTGTAATAACTCCCTCAGGAAATCAGGAAAAACTAGAGCACCTGTATTAGTTCATTGTGTTCACAAAATTGGATCATTTGCCCTCTGCCACCACTGAGTGAAACATTTGTATTGACTCACAGGTCAAGTATCTATTAAAATAGTGATAAATCAATCACCACCCTCGCCCTCGTCGACAGAAGTACAGGAGCTCAGAAGTAATGACTGCTGTTCAATGACAGCTTAGTGGGCTTTTCTGTCTCACATAATGAGACAGAAAACTTGCGTAGTTAATGAAGGCACTGTATATTTGAACACCGTGATAAAAAGTCAGTGAATCAGTTGACACAAATCAAGGTGTGAATCCAAGAAACTGCAGGTGGGATGAAGTGCACAGAGTCTATCAAAGCTCATCACATTTGAAAATCAAAGACGAGTTCCTCAGTTAGAAAATTCAAAATTATGTCTGCTTCTCTTGTCCTCCATCTTTATTACCTTTTTCTGTGCAGCAAATAAGAGCTGTGCAGACTGACTGCATTTTATACATTGAAGTGCAACCATATCTTTATCTTTAGTTTACATGAACAGTTATTAACAGTATCCCACCACCTTTCTATTGCAATAATTCTCTGTAATTATTTTCTTTAAATTTTCTTTGAGACATGGTTCTTGCCTGAGCTGGCAGATTTTACCAACCCTTTGGCATATCTTTGATAGACACAGAATGAACAATACTCTACCTGTTTTAAGGGGGCAGGGGTGTGGTGTAATTATTCCACATTTCAGAGGAAAGGAAGTGTCCTTATAAGATGATCACTCTATTTAGTGAAGAAAAAGGCCCTGATGAGTTTATTTCCTCTGTGTTTTTAGAGTGCAGCTTTTAGCTATCTATGTTGCAGGCATTTCTTACAGCAAATTCAGTGAGAATAAATATTTGATCTCTGGTGATTGGAAAGTGATTCTCACTTTCCAAAAGGTACTCTGGCCATTTGAGACTACGCCTTAAGAAAAATCTTTTCACATCTGTCTGTGGGTTAATAACAGACTTCAGTAGAAGCAGTATATGGATTTGGGACTCTCCTAAATCGTTTAGAACTGTCACTCACTAAGTCCTCCATTAGAGTTTGCTGTAAAAATCTGTGAAGGACTGGACGAAGCACAAGCAGTTTCTCTTTTGAATGCAGCTCCTGAAATGGACAACCATCTCTTTTCTGTCTCACACACTAAACCATGAGAGTGAACTCCATCATCTGCTCATGGTGGACTGTTTCAGAGGCAGTCCAGAACAAATGCTGTCACGATAGTGCTGTCAGCTGAATATTTACTAGAGGGAATGAAGTTCCTCATGGCATAAGGAAATTCAGTCCTCTGATGGCTCTTATATCATGTAATCTGGCTGGTCTATAGTGAGCCTAAGGATTAGGAAGCTGCAGACAAGCAGTAGTATAGTTTGACTTCCTTTGGATGAGATGCTTCTGAAATTCCCAAACAGAGGAGAATTTTATAAGTATGAATCAAATAGTCTGATTTTCTGCATTTGCATGATTTTTATTGACTAATAAAAAAATGAAATCCAGTTGTCTTAATGATAGGGTGGTGTTCCTTAGCACTTAAAACATTCTGTACCTCTGTCCTTCTTCAGTCACTGCTGTGACCACTACAGCTGTGGTGTGCTGTCATGTGCCAGCTCACTTAGCCTCTAAAAAAGTACTCAGTAGTACTCAGGATCATCTTTATCTCATCCCAGGTGGATTATGAATGTTTTAATGTCTTAAATTTTTTTCTGTCCTTTAAATGAAATGTTGGTATCTGATTTTCTTCCCCATTTTGAAACACACAGTAACCTTTTTTGTACCAAATTGGCTTCTTCATTTTTGTGCTGTAGAGATTTGATCAGATTTTTTGTGTCACGTGGGACACACATGTTTTGGCAACTTGAAATTCTTTGGAAAGACATAATTGCAAATATAAACATATTTTGGCATTTGACAGTAATTAGCATAGAATAAAGAAAACCCAGAGATCTGACTCAGAAAAAACAAACAAGTGGGAAAAAAAAACAACCTCAAACCACAAAACCTCTCTCTGCCACTCTCCCACACACATATCTTGAGTATATCAGTAGATAACTAGAAAATTCATCATGCATACCATATAGTGGAGACATTCATCATACAATACATTGTCCTTGCAAAATTTGACGTTTTATAGTATGATGCCTTTTTTTCACATTGGCATGATGTCATTGCAAGGTGGCTAAAATCAAATGAAAACAGGACAGTCTTACACAGATTTCAGGCTGATTGTATTCTCTGCATTTCCTTTATATTAGCCTTTTGCCTTTCTGATACCATTTACTGAAAATGCAGGGTTGAATTTACTACTTCAAAATTTCAAGAACACACTAAATCCAGAATGCAAATTCAGTGCCATAAAAATAATGGTATCTCACTATTTCATAGTCATTTAAATGTGCTGGAATTGTGCAGTCCTGTTTTTATTGTGGTGGAAAGTATACTACAAATATAGTGAAAATTATCACATTTAGATTATTTTAATAATGCACATGCCACTATCTCTACAACCCTTCAAACAAAAAGTAGTACTGAAAGTGGGACTAGTCCTGAAAATGGTCAGGGAGTAGGACTAAGAAATAGTTTTCCGTGCCTCTCATAGAAGAGAATTTTTCTTATTTTTTTATTGTTGATTTTATTTAAACAGGTAAACAAACCCAGTTCTTCCAGCATTTCAACACAGTGACCTCCTGTTTCCCAAGGGTTTTGCATTTTTTGTCCATGTGCTATGGTCATAGCTTCCTTATTAAACCAAATAGCTTGGCCACTTTTATTTTTTCACATATTCCATTCCTTGAAAATTATATAAAGACAAGGGTGCTTTTACACTGCAGGGCAGAGGAGGTACGTGATAGCAAATACAGTGTCCTTTGGCAGTACTCAGTGGAGAGCTAAGTTGCTTCTCATCATTGCAAGTTATCTAGATTGAAATTCTCTGTTTCCATGGTTTGCTCAATTTTTTTTTTTTTACTGCTTTTTACTATTTAGTAAATAAACCTAGTTTATTTACCTATGAGTTCTTAATTATAGTATACACTATAGGCTACTTTGATATGAGTAGAATGTTCATTTTATATACTGCTCTTCCTTTATATTTTTAATGAGAACCTCATAGAAGCTTTTATATTTTTTCTTCTTTTTTTTCCACTCCACAACTTAACAAGATTTACCTTGAAGGCCTTCAGAGACTTCTATTTCACCTTTTACATTGCAGAGGAAGTTTTGTTCTTTGATTTGGAGTGCTGTGTCCTTAAACATTGGAAACTTAAGAACAAATTTCAAGCCAAAAGTTAAGTGTAGGCTGGGAGATCCAAATTTATGGATTATAAACTTCCTAATGGTGATCTGTACAAAGGCATTCTACTGCATATCCAAGTGAGAAGCGTGTGTCTCTGCACTGTTATTTAAAAAAGCATGGGTGTTCAGCATGGGAGATACACAGTGTGTATTCCAGCAGGTTCCATGAATTGAACAATGAGGGAACCAGGAATAAAACATGTATGCGTTTAAGAGTCTATATGCAGCCTAGAGTAAGTTTTGCAATCTATATACAGTCTAGATTAAACAGATCACATGACATCCTAAATAAAAAAAATACTGAGGTTTTTCTCTTCCTATCTAGGTAACACCAGAAACGAGCAACAAGAAACAGAAGCAGTGTCTTCCCTTAGGGATTTGTTAATTCACTCTTCTCAGGAATCTTCAACTGGAGAAAAGGAGGGGACGTGATATACAAGGAAAGACCAAAACAATACGAGACTAGATCAAAATTCCCCATGATTTAAATTGGCCATTATAAAGTAGAAGAACTAAAAATATGCAAGATTACATTGTGTTAAAAAACAAAGTAGTGCTTCTGGAAGTGCAAATCAATTTTACTGAAGGGTATTTTCAGAAGATTGGCTACATTTTATGTAGCCTTAGAAATCAAATGTCAGTTCAACTCCATTGTAGGTTTCACAGATTAGAAGTCACAATTACAACAGTTCTTGGAGGCTGGATTTCCATTTTGCTTTGAAACACTTTATTACAGACACAAGATTAAAAAATACAAACACATAGACATTTTATATTTGCTGTGCTCATCATTAAGGTGTCTAAGTGCATAATTAAATAAATATACTCTGTGATGACTCCTGTGTCATGGTCCAGTGTGATACTTTATGCACAGGTAGATAAAATGGCCAGCTTCAATCTTTGTCAGATAAAGCTGGAAATAGAGCTTAGCTTTTATTAGGAAAAACATATCTCTTGCTTACAACTCAGTGCTAATAGACCCCTAAACTTGGGGATTGTTAACATATAATATACTAAGATAATCCCTTTATATATAAACCATGTTCTTGTAGGATTATGTTGACACAGCAAACTTGAATTGTTCATTCTAAAAAGCCCACCATAATTAATTTGAATAAATGCCATCAGATTTTATAAACATCTTACTTATGGGGTGCATATGAAGAAATGAATATGAAGAAAAATGGTGTCTGGTTATTTTGTTTCCCCTTCCTGCATACTGAAATTTAATTCTCATTTAAAAAAAAATGGGGAGAAGAAAATGTATTGTGTAATGCGAACAAAATAAAGTATCAGTTCAACTAGATCACTGTCAGTGCAAGGCAGTTTGCTTATAAGATGAAGCAACATTTGAAGTTGTTGCTGCTGTGAAGGATATTTATGAATCAGCACACCAGCTGATTCTGAACCATGAGGTCCAGGACCACTAGAACATGTTCCAGCCTTGCTATAATAGGTTTTTTGCTTTGTTACATTTTTTCAGGAGAAGTTTTGTGATGGTTAATACCCCCTATCAATTTTGCTGGACATTTTAAAGAACATAAGAATTAACTTCAGTCATCTGGCCAAATTCTAGCTGGAATAATTACAGCCTAGATAAATTACCTTTCTGGTTTTGATAAGGAAATACTGCCTTTAATTCCTTGTCCTAGATTTTGCGTTAATGCCAATGTAAACTATCTTTTGATTGTCACCATTTGTCACAGTATTGCCCATGTTTCCATGGGGAATAAATTGTTCCTGGTAAGCATCATTTGCAATATGAAAGTAATAGTAATTAGCAGAATGTAAAACACAATATTACTAATATGAAAACTAATATAGTGACAGAAAACTTTCTGTTGTCACTCTGTCCAAAGAGAAGTAGACAGAAGTTACTGTCCTATCATTTCTGTATGATAGTGCTTATCAATATTATCAGCCTGATTCTTGTGAGCCCTCTATCTGGCTACCTACATTGTCTTTTGTCTTACACTATTGTAATGGTTATGGGGCAGAGCCAGCCTTTTGAGACTGTATGTTTGCAGATCACCCAGTACAATAATTTACACATGCAGGAATTATTCTAACACCCTTTGAGAACAGATAAGAGTTTGTATGTTCAGTTGTTAAACTAAAGTACATTATAAACTTTCACCTTTCTGGATAAAAAGTACTGTATTTTCCAACGTCTGTTTTCTATCCTTATTTATAGACAGGTAGAAACACTAGCCAAAGAAAAGAAAAAAAAAGATTGATTATTCAGCAGTCCTTCCAAAGCTGCAGCTGTGCTATATGATTGTTCCTTCAGTCTTGTGCCTTTAGTTAAGATGTGTGGAATCATCTTCTAAGGTTTTTTATTCAAAAAAGGAAAGAAAAGAAAAGGAAAAAAAGCTTACTTTTTAACTCTTAAAATATCACATAATCAATTCTGATGCAAGATCCTCCTCAGAGGTTTAAATGTTACACTGAACTTTGTTGAAAGGACCAGAAAGAGGGCTGAACAATAACAGCAGAAAAATTGCCCCTCCCAAAAAATTTTATACAATTTTTCATTAGTATGCAAAATAACAACTAGGTGATTAGTTTATCTAAATGCTCAAAGTATCTTTTTACTTAAAAATTCTTTAAAAAAAGAGGGGGTAGGAGGAAGGAAGGAAATGATAACCAGAAGCACATCCAGACTTCACCATTATCTCCCCATCAGCAAGATTTCAGTATTACATGAAGTACCTCAATAATCTCAGAGACACATCATGTCACTAAGGTATAATTAATGTTATGACACTTTCTTAACATTGCAACTCTTAATCTAAAGTATTATCATACTACATAGACTTGTAGTGAAAACATGATCTCAGCAAATTCAATGGCAAAATTCCCATTTACTTCAATGGAGCTAAGACTGCACTCTTTTTTGTTGGACAACAGTCAGCAATCTTGAATGCCATGAGCTGATATCTCCTTGAGGGGCAAAAGGATTTGTCTGCGATATTCTGATTTATCTCATGCTTTTTAAAATAATCCCAAATATTTTAATATTCTTAACACTACCAAATTTTCTGGATTTTTTGTTTCTTTCAAAACTTCAATGCTCTAGCGCCATTTCCTGGACTTCAAGAAGCCATAAAACATCTGTGGCCAACTAGCATGCTTTTAAGTATTCATAATTCATCTAGGCTTAGATAAAATATACGTCATCTGAAATCCTCACCCTCCTTCTTATGGATGATCAAAAATAAGAATGTGTCCACCCTGGTGTCATGACTTTGTAAGAAAATAAGTAGCAAATCACAAATATGAAAAAGATTTTTTTTTTTCCCTTAGGATACTATCCAAGTTCTTTTGAGGTGAATTAAAAACTTTCAGAGAGAGACAGATTTTCTGATTTGGTTATTTGTAATACTATCAAACATGGGACACCTTAAGTGGCAGTTTTTACAGTTTCTTATTTGATCTGCACACGGAGTGTCTAGGAAGAATGCTTTGTCTGTGCTTGCTAAAGCCTATGCTATCACTTCAGCCTATGAGCTGATTTATCCTTTCCAGTTGCAGTTAAAAGTCTTACAGCGTCAGAAGTGAGGGATGCAGGAACACTTGGGCAAAATCATAAAATGCAAGTAGTTTGTGAATGTTTATGTACCTAATGAAACGGACATTGAATTCACTGAAGAAAACTTCCCATTTATTTTAATGGATATTGGATCAAGTGCTTGGTTAAAATCTCTTTTTCATTGGGTAATATTTTTATATTTGATGTGTGATATTATGTTATACCAACACACATGAGGTAAAGACTGGAATATATTTCAACATGTTTTTTCTTCACTTCCAGAGTAGACTTTAAGAACTTTAAAAACCTATCTGGCTTTACAAGACAGACAAGTCTTGCAGAGCGTAGATCTTGGCCAATTTCTCTCCAGTTATGCATTTCTGTGATCTATTTGGAGCCCATTTTTAATCAAAATATACAAAACTATGTCTGTTTTTCTTATATTATTTCTGTCCTTGATATTTATCACAAGTCTATATGCAAATATTTGAAAAACATGTCTGTGTTTGCAGGGTAAAAACAGAGCACTATATACTACGTATATAAGCCTTCAGAAATACAAGCTTCCAACTCTCCATTTCTTTCTTTCTTAATATATTTTATTTCATTCCCACCCAAAGAATATACTCCTATATTCTTTGATGACGCTTCAGTGCTTCCTCTCCTCTTTTGGTAAATTCTGTCTCTTTTGGAGTAGAGGGCATTGAGTCCATATGTTATGCAATGTAAGAAGGAAAAAAATATTACTAAGGACTAGACAGTGTTTTAATTCTTACTATTTTTTCAAAGATGTGTTCTTTGAAAAAATAGTTCACTTCTTTTACAAGATTATAAGAAAGAAATACCACACTCTAGTACATAGCCCCCAGCAAAATGGTATTGCTATCTCTAAAATAGTTAAAGGACTTTTAAAAGCTTTCTTTTGTTGTACAAAACTGCAAACTATCACAAGTAAAGGTTTTAAAGAGAGTCCCTTATGCTCTATTTGCCGAAAAATTATGCTGGATTTTTATTTTAGTGGTGCCTTGACAAGGTGTTCTTTAGAAGTAATACATAAAATACTTTACTAAAGGTATGACACCATATTACTACATTAACAACCAAAGCTACTGCCAAAGTTAACCATAGTATATATTCTGTCCTACACTTCTAACGAATGATTATATGCAACTTTTGTGTAAGATCTCAAACCAAAGTCCTTAAAGACATTAATAAACCAGATGTTTCAAATGATAAGCTGAATAGATTGGACATCTTTTGAAGTAAATGTTCATGTTTTTCAGGAGTTTTATAGTAAAATAGTATCTTAGTATGTACATCAGAGCCAAGGTTTATTCTTCTGAAGGAAACGCATCCGTGGTATTTCTAGCCTGAACTTTGATGACACAATTGTGATGACACAATTCAACGTGAGAGAGTAAGTTTTACTCCTGAAATCCTGAAAATCATAAGAGAAAGTGAAAATTGTTCTGGGATGGAAATCTTCTTTATATTTCACACGTTAGAGTTACCTCCATTATGAATTAGTTATGACACTGATTAAGATAAACTTTCCATGTTAACAGCTATCAAGGAAGAAGCATTTTTTTTTTTTAAATGAAGTCATTTCTCATACAAGTATGGAAAAAAGTAAAGAAAATAAAATTTTAAATACTTATTACTGACAGATACCAGTATCAGCATCCAGTAGTAGCACAGTCATCTTGTTGTCCTTAACAGTACTTGTCAGGATGACAGTGACTTTGAGCACTATGGATGAAACACACACCAGCTCAAAAAGAGGAGGAAATGCTGTCCCTTGTGTCATCCAATGAGCTTGTTGTCATTGCTGCTGTTGTTTGTCTATGTAGTAATTTCATCATTACACGCTTAAACTTCTAAAAATCATGTGTAGTCATGTAAGCAAGAAAATCTGCACAGATGAAATGGAAATGGTTTTTATGGAATAAACTCTTCAGCCCTTCCAATTTTAGTTTACCTCTCTCAGAACAATTTTCAGGAACATCAAAATGATAAATAACAATGAGAGGAGCCCAAATAAACATCTAGATGTGTTTTGGCTCAGTGTTAAATTTTGGTGTTGCTTTGCCATACCCCCTTCTGCATCATCAATATGTGCCTAAGCATTATAAGTGACAATTCAAACCAACAAAATGAGGGGATGTAGAACTGATAGACATCCTAAAATGACACTTGCAAGTTTTGGAAGGTTGTCTTTCTCCAGCTGAGATATGAAAGTGGATCATCACTCATTTTAATAAATCTGGGTGTCCCTGAAAACACATGTAAAATTATAGTCCCTTTTGTTGACCAGGACTTGAGGAATTGAGTAACACTCTGAGAGTCAAAGCAAAAACATTCTGTGCTGCTTACTAACTCTTCTACAAAATGTTATGCACATGTTTTAGTGGTACTTTTCATACAAAGGGCCAAGAAAAATTTAGCCAGAATATAAATTCATTTGTGCTCAAATAAAAAATGTCGGCCTATAGTTTGCTGTGAAATTTTAGATGCTTTAAGATGAAGTGTGTGTTCAAAAATATGCATTGCTTAGTAAGGAAGAAAGAGATACATAGAGATCAGACATACCATACTTACTGTTTAACTGTTACTTAAGTGGTGCATTTGCAGTTATCTTTACATTTTATGCAAAGTGTTTCTTATGTCCTGACTTAAACATTAGCATTACATTCACTTTACTTTTTAGTCTATGGTTACATAATAAAGCAATATGAAATGTTCAAAAAACCTGGTAGTGCATAAATTCCACCAGAAATGGTTTTTAAAAAGCATATTACGTTAATATATTAAATAGGTGAAATTACACTTCTACTCCCTAGTTAACCCTAATTACTACAGCCTGCTTCATAAACTACAAAACTTTTGAGTTCAAGTAAATTAGCGATAATGAATTCAACTTCTTCTATACCATGTATTATTTAAATTCAAATTTATTTCTACTTAATAATTATAGTGTATAGAATTAGACTTCTCATTAAATTACTATTTTCCTCACTTTCAGGTAAATAAAAGTTCACATTACTCAGAATTTATTAGACTTAGAATTTTTAAGGAAATAAGCCAAAATATCAAAGGCAGTGTTGTTTCATGTGTAAGGTATAAAGCAACTTCTCTTTCTGTGAACAAACCAAAAGTCACTCTCTTTAGTATCTTGCCAAAGAAAGTTAATGCAATTGTGCTTCTGTTCCAGAAGGCAACTAGGTTGTCCCATGTCCGTGTTTGCTAGACTTTTTTCCTACTTATTTTTAAAATTAGTATTTTTTTACTTCAATGTTTAAAATCAAAATGAATATTTCAGTGAGACTTCCAGGTATTCTTACCAAGCATCAAAGGCTTAGGTCATGCTATTGAAGGTAATGAAACTTGGCTGACGTGAAGTCTAGAAGTACTTCTCTTTCCACAGAAAGCAGCTTTGTCTGCCATTCCTCTGGACAGACTGAAGAAATCCTGTTGCTTTTAGCAGACTTGTGCCATAAGAAGTCATCAAACTCTACAACATCCAGCAAAGAATGTAACTCTGAGTTGTTCACCTGCTATACAGTCACTCACATATAGCTGAGTACCCTGTGGTAATGGCTTCTCACGTAGCTCGAAGAACTTTCCATGTGAGCCTTTTGATTTCTCTTAAAGATAATATCATGTATGAAATGATCCATTGACACATTGCACTTCAGTCACTCATAGAAGATGGGGAATAATACAGATTTTTCAGCAAAACCATCACTCAGATTTTCAGCTGTGAGCAACATCTGTCCATAATTCCATCCAGAATTTGTACATGGCTAGCAAGTGTTTAATGTCAAAGTATATGTTGACAAGGACTGGGGAAAGAGAATGTGCCCATTCTGCTTTTTCTGAGTTGTGTATATGATGCACACATATTTCAACCTGTCTTTAGTATTCATTCATTGACACTTTTTTGCTTTCCTGTACAAGAGCCAGTCTTACAGACCATACAACTAACAAGTAATATATGATCTTTTGCTATTTTCTGTTTAATATAGATATTTGTAACTGGGCAAGGTACAACTGGATGCTTGTTATAGGTCTCAGAACTTACTACAATGCATAAGGAAGATTCCACATTTTTTAGGTACTAGGTTTCTGTCTTTCTGTGGAATATGCTGACTTTTCTAAATCACAATTTCACCCTCTTTTAAGCAAGTCTGATTATTAAGCAACACCTTTGTATTAACCTTTTCTTTCCATCATGAACATGCAATAGGTGATAATTACTTTCACAGAACATTTTTCTTAGTTGTATATTTATTAAATATACTGAGCTGTATGAATCCCATTAAGGGATACCAACAACATGATACTGTTAGAAAAGTGAAGGAAATTAAGATAAAATAGTAGTATTTTATTTCTCCTATGATGCACATTTCAGATACCTTTTCAGATGTGCAAACATGTTTTCAACTTACTGTCACACTATGACAGCAAGGCCATTTTTCTCTTTTTGATATTTTGCCTTCCCAGTCTTTGAGATATTCCAGTGCATCAGCTGTTGTTTCAGCTGTGTCCAGTACCTGGCCATATGTGCACTACATGCTTTTTTTGTGAGAAATAAACCATCATTGAAGGTAAATTCTGCTTACTATTGCAAAGCGATATGCAGCTACATTCTGAAATTATAATAAAATATTGCATTGCAGTAACATAGGGTCAGTGCAGAGGCAATTTTTAATAGGAGGGGCAATAGCTTTCAGCAACAATAAATTCAGGCTCACTTGAACACCTGCCATTATTTATTCAAATCCTAGGTAAATGTAAATAGAACATAAAAGTAGTAAGTCTGATCATTAGAATACTAACTCCAGCTGATAAGCAGGATTTTTTTTTTTTTCAGTCTTATATCATATACCATGAGCATAATTTTACTCTTTTTGTTTAAGGAGTATCAAACTGTAATCTTTTCCCCTGTACCTCCTCTCTATTTTCCTATTGCAAACTTTTTTAAGGCTTTTTTTAAGGTGCTTCTTCATAAATTTGTATTGGCCTGATTTTGGATGACTGATTGTTGCAAATGTAACTGACAACCTCATATCTTCTTTATGGCGGTATGTGTAACTCAGTTATAATTCTGTATTATAAAAAAAAATCATATTAAATGCATTGGGAGTTATGACAAGCAGTTTTAATTATTAAAAAATAAAATTTTCTTAAAATGAACTTTGTACTGGTTTTTGCAAAGATTTGTTGCAAGCAACATACAAGTCTCTGGAAAGATTCCTGTTTTCTAAAAACACCTACAGATATCATCTCTCTGTCCTTTCTTATGGGTTCATTTGGTGCTGAAGACAGTGAATAGCATAAGCAGTAAAGGTGTTCTAATGTTTATTTTAACTTTATTTTAAGTTATTTACTTTAAATTATATTAACTTTCATTTAAATGCAATGTATAGTTAGCTATTTATATATTTGCACAGGAAAATAATGGGTAGTTTAACTCCATGATAAGACTGCACTTTTAAAACAGCCTATACTTACTGTTTTGTCCCAGCTAAATTCCAGACGTCTGTCCTAGATATTCCATGCTCAGAGGGTCACACTTGCCAGAAGAAGTTTATTACTGGCTAGTTTATATCCATGCTTTCATATAAAGTCCATGATCTTCAGTGATTTGTCTGTATCCCTAATGTTTACCCTGCCGATGAATCTATATGGAGCTGTGGTATTTCCTTGTAGCTTTCCTTTTCTAGATTAAACAAGCTGGGTAGTATCTTCTTAGGCAGGGTGTTAGCTCTTCTGACCATCTTAATAACTCTTTTCAGTTCATACCTGTCTTTTATATAGCTTTAGCATCTTTTTAATACAGGTGACCACAGTTATCCACTGTAGAGAGGTAAAGGTGTGAATTTTGGAAAGACATGGTGAATGAATGTTTGTCATAACTTTTTTCTTTTCTATTGTCTTCTACTTTGCCATAGCGTGAACAAAATAGAAGCCATCAGTTAGAATTTTATAGCAGTGAACTTTGCTACAAACACCAAGAAGGAAAACAGGTTCTGCTTAGAGCACTAGCTCCTTTTCATAAGAAAACAAAGCATCTTTCTGATTCCTGATTACACTTTGGCATTTCAGTTCCTGAGAGTTCCTTGCTCTTTTTTGCTAACTGAACTGACTGAATTTTTAAACCCAAATCTTTTCTCTCTTGCAAGTTTGTCTTGATATTTAAAACACTGCTTTTAGAAACACAAGCTGTTAAATTGTCATACAGTTTTCAGCGGAAAAAACCCTCAACTGTGTAACTAAGACTCAGATAAAATGAATAGTTTTACTAAATTTAGTAAAGGGACATAAGTATCTGGAAAAATTCAATTTTTAATGGCTTATCAATAGGTAAACACTATACTTTTCTACGGAAGTATTCCTTTATGATTTTTTCCTCGTTTGTTTTTCTGCAGCCAAAATATACGTACATATGGTATTCCAGAAATCTCTCAGCATAGCTTCTCTGCTAGCTAAAAGGTCTGTTTAAGGCTTTAACACTAGTTAGAAGATAATAATCTTTTAAACAGGCAATGACCTAGATATTATAATTCATATACTAGCAGTTCTGCAAATGTAGAAATTATTTATATCTGATATTTTAAATATTAAAACAGCAGGTTGATATTACCAAAGCCATTGGGATTCTAGCTCGCTTTTTTTTAGTCACTGATTATAAAGTATCCCTTATTATAAAGAGGTCAGACTACACATGAAACCTTCTTAGGTAGCCAAATGTTAGCCAAAGTGAACTTTTCCAGTAATTCTTACAGTTGAATAGAAAACACAAAAACAAACAAAGAAAAAACAACCAGGAATTATTAATTTTAAATTAATTAACCATATGGTGATTTTTCGTTCCTTATGTTAAAGTTCTCAGCAATATTGCCTTATTCTCAACCTTGTTTATTTATGTTAATGGTGTTTACATGTATATTTGTAAACAGGAGTTAAAAATTAGATAGAAAATGTAAAGCAATTTTTTTTTAGGGTGAAGTTAAAAAAAAAAAAAGTTATTTTATTCTAAACAAGCATTATTTTCTTCAGAATCCCTAATAGCAAGAATTATTACTGCTGTCTGTGACATCGATGCTAGTCCCATGAAGTCAGTAAGGCTAGACAAGACAACTGGTATTATGACCAAGAATAGTGTTTTCTGTAGAGAAAAGTAGATGTATAAGCAGTAGGCTGAACCAAGCATGACTATCAGCCACTTGAATGAAATAATACAGTTCAGCTGGCGTACTACCATAAGAAGCTGACATTATACTAATATCAGTTGTGTGGTATTTCTTCTGTCCGTTAAGAGCTGTGATTGAAAGAGCCTATCGCAGGAAAGACCAACTAAAAATATGTAACATACAACATGCGACATAGAATGTAACACTTATTTTTCTAGCACTGTATTCTAAAATCTCCCAATGTATTCCATGTCTTGTATTCTATTACTTCTTTAATGACTCCCATCTGGATGAAAAAAACCACAATATAAAATTTGCTTTAAACTCACTGCGTTATCATATTGATATGTCTCCATGGCTGGAGACAATGAGTTTGGTAGTACAAAAATGTCTTTATTGTTTAACTCGTGAAAAAAATCAGAAAAAATCTTAAAATCTGTAATCCAATCTATCCCCAACTCACTGAAATGTATTTCTGAATAAATATGAAAAAGACAGAAAAATAATGAAAAAGGTATTTAGGAATGAAAGAATTACACCAGCTGAGAAGAAATTGGAACAAAAGGTAACTGCAATTACTTGTAGAACCTAATTGTCATTACATGAAGAGAAATAATGATGGCATAATTATCCCAGTAAATTTAGTTCTTGTGTAGAATGAATATGGTTAAAGACATCCACTTATTGAAGTTTCACTAGAATTGTAATAATTAAGGGTCACAAGAACGTATATATGATGAAGTCATAAAGTCAGGAAAGCAAACTGAGACTATAGACGTGGAGTCAAATATGAGTACAAGATGATGGTACAGAACCAGTAGCCCAAAGGTTTTTGTATCTCCTTAGTTAATCACAGAATTTACATTGTTTCATAACTCCAAACTCCATTAATCAGAGCAGATTGCTAATTTTGCGATCCAAGTATTGAACTGAAGGCAAGCAGCATGGAAGATGAGATCATCCAAGGCCTCATTATCTAGACACCTTAAAGTCCCATATAATTTCAACCTTTTAAAAAAAATAATTTCCAGAATATTAATCCAATCTCATAAGCAATGAAGCTCTGATAGTCAATATTTCAATAACAGAGCAAATACGGTATTAAAATTGTGCCTGAAAAGTCTTGTTAAGGCAAGTTTTCTTCTGAAGTTATTTCACTAACTTAATGAACCAGAACAAAAGGTCTGTGAATAGCTGGAATGGCACAACATTGAAGAAGAGATAGCCACTACGTGTAAGAAAAATTCAAAGAAACAAGTATTCACTTGAAATTAAGCCTTACTACTGTTATTTTCTGTCTGTGGTTTTCTGGCTGATCTGAGCATGAAGTAGGATTCTATGCAAAAAAAGAAAGGTGTAAGGCCTGGTCTGCATCAAACTAAATCAAGACTAAAATATATATTGGAGTGGGAAGGGAGGGAGAAAAGAATACTGACTTGTTGAGAAGAGTTTCGCTCACTGATGGTAGCTTGATATGTTTGCATAACAGGAGAAACTTTTGAATGTGGTACTTGACTCTCTACTTGATATTTCAGTGACTGTAATTCTTGCTGTGTAAGGATACACAGATAATGATCCTGCCTTCCTATAGTATCTGTTACCACAACTGTTAAGTGTCACTACCAAGAGCTCTCCACCAATAACTTCTTCATTATAGGTCACCCTATAAGGGGGTGTAGTATTGACTTTAGTTTGGGCGGGGTTAGGGTTTTTTTTCCCCTTATCAGCAATGTTTTTGGAACCCTGTTGTTCTTCTTTTACACAGGTATTAGTGGGGTCAGGACATAGGACGCTATCAAACACATGATCTCTTTCCTTCTTTGGTGGTAATTTATCCTAAATTGTTTCTAACTCTGTCATATTATGATCCAGACTCCTCACCGAATGATAATCTGCACGATGTGCCAGTTATGTTCCATCAAATAATTTTGCAATACTGACTCCCACTGGCTATGGATATAAAGATGAAAAAAATCCCATAAACTGACACATTCTAAAGTCCAAAGTAACAAAAAAAATCTTACCAGCCATAAAAAGAAAAAACTACAAAGGCTGTAATTAGAATTTGAAACAGAATTGGAGGAGCACAGCAAAGAAAGTTGTTCCAAAATTAGTAAAGTCTTCTTCAGGATTTTACAACACTTGTTTGCCCTGCTATTCAAACATCAAGCCTACCTTCTCAGGCTCATGAGAAAGCAATGTTTTTCAAACTATGAGATGTATTTCTAGAAAAATTAAGTAAATGCATAAAAATCCTGAAGAGTCAGTAAAATACTCTGGAGAGCCATTATTGGGGGGGGAACATGATATCAAGTCTAAACAACAATTTGAATAAAAGTGGCAAGATTAAGTTTTAAAGATTACAAGATTAGTTCAGGTTTCATCAAAAATATGAAATTCTAATTCCACAAACTTTCTCCTTTTCTTGAGCTTTTGAGAATTTTTCTGACATTGTTGCACCTCTAGTTAGATTGAGTCAGCGAGAGGATACAAAGGAAGGGTTCTTTTTTTAATTGGTCTCCTGCAGAGGTGTTAATAGGAAAGAAGACAATCTTCATCTGGTTTATTTAAATGTAAATATGAAGTGGCTTTCTGCAGAAGTCTGAAACTTCTGAAGACTATTTCTGCAGGGCACTGTCTTACAGAAAATAAAATTATAATCATCTGTTGCAGATTACAGTCCAAAATACAAATTTGAAGAAGTTGTCAAGTGTAAACTGTTGACTGATGACGAAATTAAAAAAAATAAAAGTAACTGTAATCCAGATGACATGTTTTTTTCTCCTGTGTAGAGATTTTATCTGGTCACTTATTAACAGCTGCATCCACCTATTAGGCAACTGCTTTGTCTTTATATTCTAAATCCCTCTTAAAGCGTGTCAAATCAAGTGTTCCAGTTGCTGAAGTTTTTTCATCTGAAAATAAACATTATAAAAAGAGTTAAATCAGCTCTTAATCTTTAGAAAACTACAACATCCCAGATGAATGTAGTTTGGTGGACAAACTGATTTAGAAGGTTTTAAAGATGCAATTGGATATGGATATTCTGGTATTGGTGGTGTCTGAGACCATCAAAAAGGGGAGGAGAGTTTAAATCCTACTTTCCATGCACTTTTTTTGTTCTGTCCAGAATTTGCCCTTGCCTTACAAGTTTTTCTCATTCCTTTTCCAAGGAAGTAGCTAAAGATGAGAGAATAAGTTTCTTATGGAAAAAGTCAAGATTGTTGTTTGTATGCTACATAGGTCAGGAAATTTGCAAGGGCTAACCAAATTTAAATCTTTTTGGAAATCTCTTGAAATTGTTTGTGGTTTGTAGAAATAAATTTCACCTCTATGCCTATTTTATTAAAAATTATCTTTTATAATTTCTCTTTCCTGACTGTTGCTCCCTACTTTCCCAGACTTCTGACAGTGCTTGGAAAGTGTCTAATGTACAGTGACTGCAACAGCAACAATAGGGTACAAAATAATGCCAGAACTCATAGCAACTTGGAACTGGAGATCAGGATGACTAACAAAAAGACTATGAAGGAAACTTAGAGAACTACATACTGGCTAAAAAATGTTGATTAGTTTTATTTTTTGGTTATTTTAAAGACAGGGATAAAACTTCAGGCAACTGACTTTTTAGAAGTATGGTTGAACTGTAATTTTCATGTATTTTTTTAATTTCTTTGTTCATCTGCAAATTGTATCAAGATTCTCCTAGCTCTCATTCCCACTTATGGGAATACCTCACTATATGTAGTAAGGTGTCAGCAAAAATGCTTTAATAAATTGCAAAGACTTCTTACAGATGGAGAATCTATACAGAAAAAAAATATTTATTTACTTTCTGTTTATAAAAGAGGAACTTTTTAGTTGATGTAATTTGTCTTCTTATCAAAGTTGTTGACTTGTTCTCTGTGAAATATTTCCTAAGCAAAGTCAAATAACTTCCTCTCTGCTTCCTCCTCTGAAAATCTTTTTCTTTCTCTCTTTTCTAACAGGAGTTGGAATTCACAAAGTTGAGGTAGGAAACTCATTTTATTACCGGATAATTCAACTAGTTTGCTCAAAGCCATGAGTATTAAAGCTTGATAATGTGATTCTTCTTATGATTTGTATCTAGCAGTTATTCCCTATGGTAGTTTACAGTGAAGGTTTACAATCAGAACAAAATCTTTTCCACAACATAGTGAACTATTGTGGATTCTTGTCAGTGGTGCGCTGGATAAAATGTTCATGTAAAATAATCAACTATGTTTCTAAGCTTGCAAATAATTCTGAAGCATAATGCCGTATTCCAAGGCTTATCTTTCTATTAATGCTGAAGTTTTCCTGAAAGTTATATTTAAGTCTGATCTGGGGCCCATGAAAACAGAAAGTTTTTAGGGAGTTGTAATCTCACTGGGCAGTGGCACACACTCTTTTGTCTTTCCAGAGCTCTATAATTTTCTTTAAGCCAAAGTAGAAGGAAGAAGGTACTTCTGACTAATGATAGTTCTGAACCTGCTTTATCTAAGCAGATTTTGTGATAAAGCTGGTTTTATCAGGGAACACAAATAAAAATCAACATGTTCTGTTGTATTTATGTCTCATTTGCAGAATTGGAAACACCAATTAACAGCCATATTTTAGTGCCAAGAAGTTCAGTTGTTGCAGTGAAATTGTCTGGAGAAAAAAAGAATAGTTTTTGTAATAGATCCTTTCAAAACTAAATTTTTGTTTCAGTATTTTGGCAATAATTTGCAGTTCTGTATTTGACTACAGTAAATCTTACTTTATCAATAACTCAAAAGGTAAAGAATATTCATAATATTTAACTTTAGTTGTGGAGCTTGAGGTCTTCAGGATGTGTATATATCTTTGTAGAAAAAATACAATCTCTATTATCTTCTGTAATATAGCAAATGTTTAGGACAGGCTTATCATACTGAAAAAAACTTCATTTTAGATGTAAACACTAGACAGAAGAGAGTCAAGGACACTTAGATAAGCTATAATTTCACATCCCTGTGCACTAAAGATTATTTTTTCATTATTCTGTAAAATTTTTATACTCAATGTGATTTTGGTCTTATTTCTACCCTCAGCCCCCAGTTCTTACTTTTTTCTTGGTGGAATATGAGACATGCTTATTTTATAATCTTGCTATTTCATAGCCCAGGGATTTCTTTGTGCACTACCATATTTTCTTTCTTGAAAAACACAATATATGCTGCTGCTTTTCTTGACACCAACAGATACAATTTCCTCTGGCATGGGAGTGATCCACTAAAACACTTTCTGCATCTATTTTAGTAGAGCTGTATGCTTAACAGTATTTAATATATAGAAAGAACCTACAGTATTTTTTAGAGCATAGCCTGTAATGCAGGAAATTAATTCCATTTTATCTAGTAAACATGAATTCTGCATTTCAATCAAAAGGTCCCAAGCAAGAGCAATTTTAAATCAAAGGTGATATCTTTACGAGGTACTACTAAACAATGAAATCCTTGTAACAGTGTTTATCTCTGCAAAGAAAAAAGAAGAAACCTATTTTTAATAGCACTTCCACCTAGATTCCTTCCATACAAGGGTAACCATGCACAGATGCTTACATGCCTTTCCACTCATAGTTCATTACAGAGTGGTGCGTCCAATGGCAAGTCCAACCTCCCAGAGGTCCTTTTAGGAAGCTTTCCACCTTATTGATAGACCTTGGCATTGGATCTCATAGTTCCTCTGCTCCAGCAGCTGAAAAGAGGCTTTAGGGCCTATACTGAGTTGTTTGTGTGAAGAGAGCTAGCTGGAAAACATAAATTAAATAAATTCCTGTCTGGAAATGAAAGGAGTCATAAGAAATAGGAAGAAAAGGGTAAATTAAATGTCTGTAGAACCTCATATCTGAAAAACTTCCATTCTGGTTAAGAATCACTGTTGTTCCCTCTCTTACTGGAAATTTGAAGTAAGAATAGGAAGCAAGCAGCAGTGCAGAAGCAGGATTTACCAGAGAGCAAGCCCTTTGCTTCTGGATGCAGGGTGGTGGTGGTGATCCAGCATTGGTCAGAGGCCAATTGGTTAGACCCAGTTTGGGTTTCCTTTCATTTTCCTGTCATGATATCAGTGGAAAGGAAACTCTGCTAACAAAAGAAAGTGTTTAATGTTTTGTGATTTAAAGGCAGGACTAATGGGAATTAAAGAAAATGGAGTTCAGGTAGGTAGGTGATACAGCCGGTAATCAACCTCGAGAAATAAGACTTTACCACTGGGCAGACGACCTTCAGGTCGAGCAAACCATATCTCTCTCCCATTTGCACAGCACAGTCCAAAGCGGACCAAGGGATTTTGATATTCTCTGACTGCTGGGAATATGTGGGAGCACTATACAAATATGTTGGGCACAATTTATGCTTCTTCATAGAAATATGTATGTGCCCTAACAAAATTGTTTTTGCGTCACTGTTTATCTGCATATTTGTGTCCTCTCTCCCGTATATCAGTATCAGATGACTGCATCAGAGATCTGCACACGTAACAAAGGAAATTCTAGCAGAAGCCAACCTTCATCTTAGCCTAGGTATTCCAGGATAAGTAAAAGTTACCCCTAGTTATTATGAACAACAGCTGCTTAGGTTTCTGATAAAACTAAGGGATTTAATTGTTATTTAAGACCTTCAGGACAGGGCAGGGTTAGGTCATACGCTACATTATGAAAATTAATGTTCCCATGTCTTACAGGATCAGGACCTGTGACTGGGATAGAAATTAATCCATTAGAGCTGATGAAACATCAGCATATGAATTATATACATAATTATATATATGTATTTATTTTTATCTCATGAATTCCTTACCCTTAACCTTTTAAACATAATAAAAGGCATTAACTGATTCAAATAGCCTTTTTTTTTCTTAATCCTGCAGGTATCTTTAATGTTATCATTCTCAAAAATACGTTTACAGACAGTCTGGGCAGGTGTGTGACTGAAAAAGGTCAAAGCAAAATACCACCACACTTAACAAATATATTTTTGCACTCTGTCACAAAAATCCTTTCGGTTGCATAGCAACTGTCTTTTTAATTACTACTTGCAATCTAGATTTTAATAATTTAATTAGTATTTTTCTTCATTAAATTGTTTCACCCAATAAATTTAATGAATTCAATTCGTTGCTTGTTTTTAAATGGTCCTATTTACCTCCCTTCTTTGCCCTTCCAGCATCTTTGGCTATGCAGTAGAGACTAAAAATCTCATTAATTTCATATCCAAAACCACAGTGAAAAGGAGTCAGCCTTATCCAAAAAGCAAAGATACATCATTTTAGGGAGTCTTTGTAGCTGAAGTCTTGGAGTTCAGGTAAGCATTAGTGAAGTCAGTGGAGCTTCATAAAACTGCCATGTTACAAGTACAAGGAGGCATTTGCAGGACTGGAACTAAAACTAAAGTTTTCAGAGGCAAAATTCAGAGTGATGTGAAATGTTTAGAGTGACCTAATTTTAGAGATAGTGATTTCAGTGCTTTTGAAAAAATGTTTACCTCGTACTATTTAATCATAAGTAACCAGAATTATAGTCCTTTACAAAAAATCCTCAGCTATTGCTCTGTATTAAGCTGCTGCTGAGAAGCTGAAGCCTAACAAGAACCAACTAATGCACAAACAATTATGTGAGGGGGAAGGAGATCGTGTCTAAACAGCTGCAGAACCACAGCCACATTTACCGTAAAGAGCTATAGCTGCTTCACAGCGCAGGTCAAAGCTGCCAACTGATCTAAGGAGATAACAGTACTAGTCGGCAAGGTTTACATGCTAAGCTGATGAAAATACATGGTGGTAGACACTGAACAACTCAACCTATGTCTTCTGGATATGAGGGAAGGCGATAAAGGAAGTATTCCCTCTTAAATAGTTTGCTTAGCAGTACCGGCGTCTGTATTGGCAGGCAGCAAGAAATTTTCACTCAGCAGGAGCGTCTATGTGATAACTGTTGAAAACTCTATGTTTGTCTTCCTTCTGAGATATCATCTGTTAAAACCTTTAATTTTTAAAGCTCTTAAAAATGTTATAAGATTTTATATTTTCAGTACCGATCTATGATTTGAACAAGTATGCTTTTTCTCTCATTTTCCCCCAAATTAAGCCTGAATAGAAATTCCAGTCTGTCTATGACAGACTTAAATATCTGAGTATCTGAAACAGGAAAACACATAAGTGGTTTATAAAAGTGTTCTAATATATGTAGCATTTAAAATACTACTTACTGAAACCTAAAACGATATTGTGTGATGGGTAGGTTTAAAAACTATTCCCATGTCCAAAAATAAATAGTTGTTCTTTGTTAAGAGCCTGAATTGGTACTGCAGTGCTTTCTGCCACTATTTGAGGTATTAATCTAACACACTTTTAATTATCTTTATGTGTAAAATCTTTACAATATTCATGTCTTCCCCTTCACCCATACAGTCTTACAGACGGACTTCTCACTTTCCCACCTACACTGAATTTTCACAGCAGTTTTGACATTATCAAGCATTATTTTAAGACATTTTACAGGTGGTTTGTTAAAGCAAAACCACCAAACAAGACAACCTTAGCCTTGTGGATAAAAACTTTCATACCTCGCCTAGAAAAAATAAACTCCTTGGTTCATTATCTCTCTCATTATAACATGTTTGTCTGAATAGAATTAATAGAGTACCTACCACAGGTTTTCTGCACTGATTGCACATGAATTTGTGGATGTTAATATTCAAGGACATTAAAATAAAAATAAAAGAAATTAGATCCTTTCAAATAAGTGATACTTTAACGTTTGGTCCCATAAAATAAAATAAACATTATAAAAAATTAAGCCTATAAACATCAGGAAGATGGATAAGTTGACACACCATTCTGCATATCTCTGTTTAATAATATTATATTTCATCTCCCATGCTAAGAAAACAGCCATTACCCAAAGCAGCCATTCGTAAACAGCCATTGTGAACAGATTGAATCCTTGTTGGTGGTATGATAATTGAAATAAGTTTACTAGTCTTTTATGAGGAAATACCAGATGTATAAAATACCTATTAATCAACTCACTCGCTTTTGCAAACATCAGTTTCAATACCAATGGCTATCAAAGAATAAATGGAATAAGAGGAAAAATATCAGAGAATTAGTGAAATGACTCAGCGGTGTGTGGTATCATTTGCAGTGAGGGAGGTAGAAGAGGAAGCAGTCTAGGGTAAAAGGATCGTACCTTTTGGGCTTTGCTTACAGCCATTGGTTTCACTGTTTGTAGCTGTGTGCTTTTGGATTTCTGTAATGCCTGTTATAAGCCTGCTTAAAAGCAACTTTGCAGACTGTAACAGGAAGAGTCAGCTGCCCATCAGTCTCTCGTAGATGTGTTGTTTCTCTTCTACTAAACACATCTTTCAATGACTAGTTCTGTGTTTATGCAACAGGGTACAAAGGCATTACCTATCGTACAGTAAGCTAAGCTAATGTAACTTTTTTCTCCTTCTTGGACAGATTTAGATTTTTCTGTTATTGTTGTTGGGGGTGTGTGTTTGTGTTTATTTATTCTATGCTCGTGGAATTAGGACTTTGGTACTATCACAGAAATATGGAAGAACTAATGACAAGGATGAAACAGTGGTAAATTCCAGATTCATCCCTCGATTTATCTGCGTTAGTTCTGTTTAACTTTGGTTTTTATTCAGATGAGAGACAAAAATCTCATGGGAAGTTTTCCTGTTGTGATTGCAACAGACTCATCTCTTCTGAGTCATGCGCTGTTTCTATCTATAAACATTTCTGTCTATGCAGAAACTGTACTTAGCTGGTGGAAGAAGTCATAGAACAAGAGTGGATGCATCAGCTGCAGTTACTTAGATAATGGTGGCAGCTGCAAGAGCTGTAAGATACCTTAGCAGCTACTCCTAGGAGCTGTCGGAAACATGCACTGCATTGACCTTTGGTCAGAGGGTACACGTACAGCCCCTTTGCGTTGCTTGAACCACTAAGAGCAGTTTGGAATAGGCATTTCAATGGCGTGACCAAATTAGCATTCTGAATCCAGTAGGCCAATTTAGCTTATGTCTTTTAACCCAGTGCTGCAGGTCAATAGGACAGGTTTGGCAAAGGGAAACAGCTGATACTGAAGACTCTATAGGCACTAAAGCGGGACTGACTTCAGACTACCTCTAGTCTGTTCTTGCATTAGGTGCATTCTTAGAGCACATTTCTGGTTATTTCTAGTGAAAGGACTCTAATTCCACCACTGTCTTGAGCCTGACATGCAAAAGCATCGCTATGAGATATAAAAGAAAGATAACTGTAGTTGGTAACTTACTCTTTTCATTACTTTCATTAAAAGCCAATGGATTAATAACATATAATTGCAGGCATGCAAGGATGTGAAAACATCAGTTTATATCTAAATTACTACTGTTACTTAGAAAAATATTTTGCTTATGTCACAAGAAAGTTTGAAAAGAGCACACAGACACATTAGTGAATTTTATCATGATTTGCCATCAATCTATGGCTGAATTTGAATGTTTATTTTCACAATACTATGTGTGCAAAAGGCAAACTATTGACAGAGTGACTGATACGTTTGATTCAGTGATGAAAGAGAGGGCACATTTTTATTAAATATTTTTCTGGCAGGTGAACACTGAGGAGGGAAAATATCACAACATTTAGCTAACTAATTAACCAATTAAGGCACTGGGATTGGCCAAGGACATGGAAGGACAAGGGAGTAACTTTTGATAAACTTGTTCAGTGGCAATAAAGACCAGGTCTGTAAACTCCTGGCATTAAAATCAATACTAATCTGTTACTAAGGAACAGTTCAGCCAGTCAGAAATTACATGAAAAGCTGCTAGCCTATCTTTAAGCCATATCCAGAAAGTCTGTTTTTTCCTGTCACTGTATCTAGGTCAAATGGAGAGCTGTTATATAGAAAAAACTCTGGATCCCAAATAGTCGAGTTAGTTAGTTGGAGCAAGCAGTGATTCAGGGCAACACCAAGGAGACAAAACAGATGACATAGACTCTATTAAAGTCAATGCAAAATCAAAATCTTTGTATTCTCAAAATGTTGATCTATGTCTAATCTCTAGATTGATGCCTATTTAGTCACAACACTGAGATCTGTCAAGGGCCGCTGGCAAATGCCTTTTGCATTCAATAAAAGAGAAGAGAAAGTCTCCACCTCTCTTGAATGATAACAGAACTGCATGCCCTTCTTTGATCTCCATGATATATGAGCAACATTCATATGTCTAACAGATGTGGAATATCCACCTGACATTTTCAATAATTAAGTGATGATTATGACAAAAGACATACACTATAAACCTAGATAGTTTATTAGTGAATTGTGAACCTTTAAAGAACAGGCCTTGCGAAAATGCCTAGTTTTCACTAGAAATTAAGAAATACAATACTCCTTAATGTAGCTGCCAGTGAAGAAATTTTTCCAGAGTTTTTCTATCCAGTAACCCAGATAGGCTTCACAAAACCCCAGTTGTCCCAGAAAAACATTGTGGCAGCTGGTATTTGTAAGTGCTGCTGAAATCAACAGGCAAAAATGATTAAATGTAGAAAGTATAACCTTTACTTTGTAAAAGGAAAGCCTTGCTCGTAACTGCTGTTTTGTTTCTGCTGAGTCACACCACATGCTTGCAACTTGCTGTTCTTTAAAGCAACAATATCTCCTTTTATCACATAAAATTAGCGAAATAGAAGAGAAAGGGTAGTTTTAATTCTTGGGTTTGATACGTAGAGGACAGCTGTTCAAATGAAAAAAATTTGACCACAATGTAATATTTCAAAGATAGTAATATTTGCCTTATTAATTTTCCTATCTCCCCCAAAAAATGTAAAGAACTCAGGAAATACCTTAATTGCTCTTTCTGATAGAAATTTGTTAAACTATTTACTTTGTTATTTCTGTAAGGTGTGAATCAGAAGTCTCAACATACTCCTTCTATCCTATTCTGCTCTACTAGAATATGCATAAAACTGCTGCTTTTAAAGTCCCAGCACTTAAGCTTTAATGTCTACTGGTGTATTCCAGTAGTGAGTAGTTTTTATAAATGCATAAAAAATAAATCAACTCAATGTTTAATTTAAGCTTTTCAACATAAAAATAGAGGGAAATAGTAATCAATTTTATGTAATTCACATAAATATTACAAGCCATATATGTATGATCACATAAGCATATGACATACATACAGTTGTTTGTAGAGCTAGAGAGTTATATAACTCTGAAACATTGTGGTACTTCATATAAATTTTCTTTGGCATGAAATTTTTGCAGTTTATGGCAAGAAAAACAGGGGATGGAGCTACCAAATTCAGTGACTTAGATGCTGCTGATTGTAGACATTTCTGAATATTGCCTTTCAGATAAGAAGAGAATCTGTCTCAAATTTCTACATACATACTCAACATTACTCCCTGTGCAGGTTCACTGACTCCTTGGTTGAGTACAGTTAAGCATGTATATAAATGTTTACAGGGACATAATGTCAATCATTATTCTTGTCACTGCAAGACTATATAGTTTACAGCAGTTTGCCCCACCCATCTTGATATTATTCATGTTGTGAAACTACTTCTGGCAGATCATCAGAGAAGCAGAGACCAGACCAATGAGCAGCTGAGGCAATCACTGGTGGTGCCCTGATCACAGAAAAGCCTCCTAGGTGAGACTCTGGTGCTGCTGTCAAGAAGGAAAAGCCATGCTTTCACTTCTATCTAGGGTCCTCACCAGATTCTTGGTGCACAAGAACTCCTTATTTATCTTGTGTCTTAATCTCTTAGTTCCTTCCTACTAATTCCAGGAGGAACTAATAAGCAGTTTTATACCAGTAGGAATTTGAAAGCATAGAAATTTCAGAAGCATGTGTTGGCAAAGCACATAACATATGAAATAAAAAATATCTTGGCTAAGAAAAGTTAGGAGAAGGCTTATTACCAGTATAACAAGTACTGTTTGAGTGCTATCAAGTCGTTTACTGACCTCTGTGTGCTTTCCCCCTACAATAACATCATTTCTGTTCCCTAAGTGACATTACTTTGGCTCACAGATATTCTAGAGCCATTCTGCTGGATGGCATGTGCAACCATTGAAAAATATAATCCTTGCAATGAATTAAATGAAAAACTAACCAGAAAAGCAGTACATACTACAAGCATAATAGCTGGCTTGAAAGTGTATCCTGGGGTTTCAGATGATGTCATAATCTGCTACAGCAAATTTAATAGTATTGTTGCCTGGAAGCTAAGCCATTATACTATGTTTAATTTCACTAAGATGTAAATTACATGGTTCAGTGTTGTCTAGTACTGGCTACTGCCATTGTAGATTCTTGTTCTTGCAGCTGTCAGGAATTCTAATGTTTATGGGGATTTTATTTAGCTGGAAGTCTTAAGCTTTTATAGACTTTTTTAAAAACAACTATTTTATCCCTCCCTTATTTGCTATTACTCCATCTCATCTCTGCACTCATCTCTTTTCCAACAATACTAACAGAATAATAGGCTGACTCTTTGAAGTATATCAATAAATATTCAGTCCTTGAAGAAGAGAAGAGCAATGACTTAGAGTGACTTCTTGCCTGTTATCACATTTGGTTTTAGTGAGCCTTTAAGCCAAAAAGAAAATGCTCTATAAGCATGGGTGCTTATATTCCATCATTTATGGAAACTGCCAGTATGAAATTTGAGGACTCATTCTGTACTACCACATAACTTTTACTAGAATAATATAGAAAAAATTTGCCCCCAGTAAGTACATCAACACTTCTGTTATCATCTGAAATTTTCAGCTGAATTGCATAGGAAAATAGCCTAATTGACCATGCATAAATCATAATAGATGTATCTTTAAAGTACTAGACTGTATTTTCTATCATTAAAATCTAATAGAGTAATTGACTGTTAGCATCTGGTTGTGAGCTTTAATATCAATGATTTCTTGACAACATATTACAAGTACTGTGATACATGGCAATGAAAATGCTATGGGGAGCTTTTTGTTTTTCTTTTCAAATGTCTGTTAGTTAAAAATATCTTACTCTTGCACATCTGTATATTTTTCTCTCTGCACTTGTCTGTGGGTGGATCTTTTGCCTATCTACACTGCTTGCCAATTCCATGCTTCTGACAACATAATTGATTCTAGACAGGCTCATGCATATATGTGAAATCGGTGGAGACTTTAGATTAGCTTTTAACAGCAAGTATTGCTAATAAAGAGATGATTCACAATAGGGGTATACTTGAGATGACATAAAATAAATCAACAATAACTGGTGTCAATTGTAAACCACACACAATTAAAAATAATTTTATCTTTATCTTGAAAACTTAAAAGCAAAGGTGAATGTTCCAGTGACTAAAATTTACAGAAATGTGTTAATGTTTGTTGCTGTCAGTTGGCTTTGTTCATGTAACAAAGCCATAGCCTACATTTTGATTCTAGCTGTATTAATTTGCTTATTGTAGTTGTTGTGATTTACAGACACAAATTCCCATCTTTATACCACAGCTACAGTATAGCAGCCATTCAGTGGCTGTGTGAGAGAAGGCATGCTTCTGTCAGTGTTCTGTAACAGTTCCATGATTAACGGTCATCTAAAAGCAGAAAAAAACGTGCTGTATATCAGAAAAATATTCTAAAAACAGCCATAAGATCTCTTTGAAATTATCTGAGTTTTTCTTTGAAATTGTCTATACAGGAACTTGAAATCATGTAATGGAAGAATTCAGCTGGCTTTTTGTCATATATTTGAATGAAGACAGAGGTTGGTGCTGTGTTTTGGGACCAGTGTTAAGGGATTTTTAGGCTATTTTAGGCTGCTTCAAGAAGAAGTTTTAGGTAGTACAAAAACTAAAGGCCTTATGACCTTAACTGAGGCTTCTCCAACAAAACTGTAATCAACCATAACCAAAACTTTCCTCTCACCTTCACTTCAGTCATTTCTGAGTTTTAATCAGCCTACAGAGCAAAGAGGCCCAAATGCCATCCTACCCTAGGTTTCAATTCCTTCTCTGTGAAGTAGCCTACATGTGCTTACTCAAGGTATTGAAAAATTGTGTGGAAACAGTAGCCTAGAAGGTTTTTGTCATTGTCTGCAGAGAAGCTACAGAAAGGAGTACAAGCCTCTTTTAAATGAGATTTAATGTACATACACCGTCACTAATGAAGAAAGCAATAAGGATTAAGAAATTATTTTAACTGTAAGACTCTCCATGATAGACAACAAATGGAAAAGCACAATGGTCTAATGCTTGGCGCAAGTAACTCAGCTACACAATAGTGATCTCCACCAGGGCAGGTGGAGGCATGAGCTTCAGGATTCAGAGCATTATAAATATAGCTTCTGTACTCCTCCCTTGACGAGGGAGGGGAAAGGTGGGACCTAATATCTATATGGCCAATGATTATCTACAGCTCTCATAATGTATTTAACCTTAATATTATAGTAACATCAAGAGGCTACAGTTTGCTTTAGAGTGCTCTGGCTGAAATTAAGGGAGGAAAGTACCAGTCCCTGAAACACAGAGGACTTGTGAAACTTGCCATGTTAGAGGAGGCATTCATACATTGCAAATGGATGGCAAATACTACTTCAAAATCTTTCTGCTCTCCCTGTCACTCCGGACCTTTCATTTGGAGGAAAAAACTTACAAATTATGAAGTAAAGAAAAGTTCTGCAGTCATGGAAGTAGTAGATTTTCCTTTCTTTTATTGCAGAGGTTTTTTATACATGGTTTTATATGTAAATGAGTTGTCTTTGATATTCAGTTTATCAGAACTGTAGGATACGTGATGACTTAGTGCTTCATGCTCAGAGAATATGCCATTCTAAAAATAAAATGGCAGTGGCAAGCAAAGAAGTGTCAGGCTAGCTGGAATCAGGCAAAAATCTCCAAATCTTTTTTTTTTTTTTTCATTTTTTGTCCTAGAAAAGCATTTGCTAAATTAGGCCTTTTAAAGAAAAAAAAAATGTACAGTGCAGGTAATATTTTGTTTAGTTTCCAGTTTAAAAAAAAATTATTATGAATCACCAATGCTTCTGTTATATGTAACAAAGAAAATATTGGAACTTGAGAAATTCCTTGAAAGGCAGATCACTTATTGTGAAATGCTCAGTTGCAGTTAACTTTTTCTCTTTTAAGAATAAATCTACAAAAAAAAATCATTACACAGCGAGCATATATTTTTCCACTTCACTGATAATTGCACAGTACTTTTCTCAATATTCATCTGTATCCTGTCTTCTGAAATCTTATCTCAGAACGCAAATTTTAAAGGAATAAAAAGTGAGCAACCATGATAGCATAAACCAGCAACCCACATCCATGTGCTGCAACCTTCTGCTCTGAAATGAAAATCATGTGGACTATGTCTAAATTCCAAACCCTTCTGGTTTCTGTTTCCCTTAGTTGCATGGCTGACATGCAAAGTCCACAAAAAAGTTGTATGATATTTAACCCTACATTATTCCCCAGCTCAAAGCTGAATCAATGGGTTTTGTGAGAGATTTTCCCTTGTTTTCACTAAATGCAAGATCTCCAAACTGTAACCTGATGCTGTTACAATATTACATTCCTACATATTGAAATATAGTTAAACCCTCGACATCAAAATTCTAGTTAAATAGTAGATGATAATGGTAAACTTCTATGGATTAAATGAGTTGTTTACTTCACAGTTCCATATTTCAGTGGCACACGCAGAAATGCTGTTTAGCTTTTTACTTTCAACAAAGTTATATTTAGCTGCCATCAACACATATATGGAACTGTAGGCTTAACTTTACCTTTAGTTTTTTATTCCTACAATGCCCCCTTTCACATTCAAGATACTTTGCCTAGCTGGAGTGTTGGGGAATATGCTCAAATTTGTTATTATTTGGAAAATGAAATTCAAAGTGACTTCTTTATAAAAAGCATTTTAAAAAAACCCAACCTTTGCAAGCATAAGCCCAATCACGAGCCCTATGTTTTGTGTTTGCATTGCTAATTTATCCTCATCTTACTGAAAATTCTGGAATTTTGCACATTCTTTTTAGGCTATTTTAGTATCAAATTGCATTTTGTCAATGTCTCATTTGAGCCTAATGTTTTATTCAATATCACATGTATAGCACTATATAAATGTAATGATTCTAAAAGATGACTGAAGCTAAAGCTCTTTAGAAATTTATTAAGGATGTTATTTTATCTTTATTTCATAGCTTTCATAATAGAAATTAGTAGACTAATTCTATTTTTACTCAGACCAGTCTGCTTTCTTTTTTTTAAGACAACTTTTGCTTCTAGAGAAGTTTTGTGAAAGTATGCTAAATCAGTCACAAAAATATCTAACTTTGCTACTGTAGAAGAGCATACCAAAGACAGTTGTTCTTCATATCAAAATTATTCATAAGTTTTCCACAGGAAATGATTAAAGAACTACAAAATGAACGGGGCTTTTATATTAAGTCTAGCCTTGGCCCAAGGAAATTAAGAAAATTAACAGTTGCCAAAATATAATTTATTTTTCTTTTGTGGTTGATGTAAATTGAGACAATAAAAATGTTAAAGAATATTTTAATGATAACTATAGAAAATTAAATAATTTATACTGTGTGCTAAAATATTTCAGGCTTCCTTCATTTTTTCTTATTTGCCAAAAATAGCAAAGAATGAAATTATGCGTTAGAAACAGATCTGATTCCTTCTCTGTTTCTTGTACCAATTCTCCCCATTTTTTTTCTCTGCATTATCGTGTGATTTGTCTACTAAACCACAAAAATGTCTGTTATTGGACATGCTTTTTATGTCAGTCTGATATTGCTTCTTAGTTTACATAAGAACATCAGAAATGCCTTACTCAGTCCAGCACAATACTTTTTCGCTGGTAGTTACAATAGAAGATGCTTCCATCCATTCACAAAATCATGGAGTCATAGAACCACAGAATCATAGAATGGTTTGTGTTGGAAGGGACATCTGAAGATCATCTAGTCCACCCCCCCTGCCATGGACAAGGATGTCTTCCACTAGACCAGGTTGGTCAAAGTACCATCCAACCTGGCCTTGAACACTTCCAGGGAGGGGGCATCCACAACTTCTCTGGAAAACCTGTTCCAGTGCCTCACTGCCCCTATTGTAAAAAATTTCTTCCTTATGTCCAACCTAAACCTTTCAGTTTAAAACTGTTTCCCCTTGTGCTGTCACTACAGGCCTTGGTAAAAAGTCCCTCTCTGTCTCTCTTATAACCCCCTTCATAGATTGAAAAGCCACAATAAGGTCTCCCCAGAGCCTTGTCTTCTCCAGGCTGAACAACCCCAGCTCTAACAACCTCTCTTCACAGGACAGGTGTTCCAGCCCTCTGACCATTTTTGTGGCCCTCCTCTGGACCTGCTCTGAACTAGGTGCAGCACTTTGCACTTGGCCTGTTGAACTTCACGAAGTTCTCACTGGCCCACTTATCAAGCCTGTCAAGGTCCCTCTGGATGGCATCCCTTCCCTCTAGCGAATCAACTGCACCACTAGCTTGGTGCCATCCGCAAAGCTGCTGAGGCTGCACTCAATCCCACTGCCTATGTAATTTGTGAAGATATTAAATAGCACTGGTCCCCTTGGGCCCTTGAGGGACAGCACTCATTTCTGGTTTCCACTTGGACATTGAGGTGCTGACTGCAACTCTTTGGACACGTCCTTCCAACCAGTTCCTTATTCATCTAACAGTCCATCTGTCAAACCCATCTCTCTCCAATGTAGTGGCCAGAATGTTGTGTGGGACCATGTCAAAGGCCTTACAGAAGTTAATTACATCAGTTGCTCTTCTCTTGTCCACTGATGCAGTTACTCCATTGTAGAAGGCCACCAGATTAGTCAGGCTTGATTTACCCTTTGTGAAGCCGTGTTGGCTGTCTCTAATCACCTCCCTATCTTCCATATGTTTCGACATGTCAGATCTAAGAAGATCTGCTCCATGATCTTACTGGGCAAAAGGTGAGGCTGACTGGTCAGTAGTACCCAGGGTCCTCCTTTCTACCCTTTTTAAAAATAGACGTGATGTTTCCCTTTTTCCAGTCACTGGGGTCTTCGCCTGACTGCCACTACGTTTCAAATATGATGGAGAGCAGCTTAACAACTTTGTCTGCTAGTTCCCTCAGGACCCTGGGATGCATTCCTCATGTATTTTCCCAGCATCTACACTCACAGGATTAGGGATGTTAGAGGACATGTCCATGCCTATTCTCTTTAGTATCCATTTACCAATTTGCCTTAAATTTGTCTCATCCCTTTGCAAACCTGCTGATGCTATTTACCTCAATAACCTCCTGTGGCAACAAATTCTTGAAGTTCATTACTGGTTTTATAAAAAAGTAAATAATCTGTTTAAAATTGATCTCTTACTCTTTCAAACTGATATCCCCCTCCTCTTGCCCCCCTAATTCTAGTATTTAGTAAATAACAGTGCTGTCTTTACCTTATGCTTCACCGTCTTGGCTCAATCATACCCAGTCTCTGCCCTCGCTTTTTCAATGGAAGAGCTGCAGCCTTTTTAGTCTCTCTTCATTAAGCTCTATTCTCTCTCTTGTTTTAATGCTCTCTACCATTTTTTAACTCCACTTTACCTTCATGGAGATGTGGAGAAGACAGCTGCATAAAGTATTCACAATAAAAGCATACCAAGATTTTATATAACATCTAAATGGCACCCTCTATCCTTTTCTTGCTACACCTTCTTATTGTGGTGAGCATTTTCTTGGTTTTTGTGAATGTCACTGTGCAGTAAATTATTGATTTCAGAGAGCTATCAATGATAATTCTAAGATATCCTTACTGAGTTACAACTGCCATTCCAAATTCAGCATCCTGTAAGTACAATTTTGATTATTTTTTTTCCTAGAAACTTTACATGTATCGACATTGAAATCTATCACCTTTTTGCTTTCTCACTTAATGTTGTGAGGTCCTTGAGGACTTTCTCACCAGCAATATGGCATTTGGCTACGCAAGAAAGCTCAGTTCTAATGACCTCCAAAAACTTACAGATCACTGAAAGACATTGAGCAAAACTATTCCCACTACAAACACTTGGGGAATGCCACATGGGACTTTTCTCCATCCTGAGCAGTGACCACTAGATCCTCCCCTTTGCATCTTATCTCTTAACTGCTTTCACTCTATAAAAGGGGAAATTCCTCCAATCTTGCAACAATTCAGTTTCTCTAAAACTTCTGGCTGGTGACAAAAAAACAAGGGTTTTAAAAATCCAAGTGTGTTATGATCACTGGGTTGCCTTTATCCACATGTTAGTTAACAACTTTCCAGAACTCCAGCAAGTCAGTGTGGCAGCCTTTCCCTTTTAAGAAACTGTGCTGACTCTTTACCAGCAGACTGCATTCACCCATGCACTCAATGACCTTTCTATTTACTGTAGACCCTTTGAAGGGCTGAAGTCGGAGTGATTTGTCTCTGGTTCCCGGGGTATTCTATAGAGCTCTTCTGGCAGATGCAAGTGACTTTGACAATCTAGCATCCTCTGACAACTTGGCTTTTGCCGCATGCAGGTTGCACACCTTAGGCAGGAACTTGACAATTTAATATTTGAGTTCCTTCTGGTTTCTTAAGTGAATGCCATCTGATCCCAGCATCCAACTCCTCTATTTGGTCTAATCCATCTATAATTTCCCCCCCAAAGAATGGGGAAAATATAGAAATCTTTCCAAAGTTTTCAGAAGTAAAGACTGGTAGAAAGAACTCCCTGAACTTCTTTTCTACTATATTATCATTCTCGAGTACCCCTTTTACACCATTTTCATCAAGTAGTGCTGCTGATTCCCTAGATGGCCCCCTTCTCTTATGTATTTAATAACTTTTTGCTATCACCTTAAGCATTACTTTAACAGCATTATGCTGTTTGTGGGTTAGTAGTATAAATCTACGACCACATTTTTATTTAAGGAGCCTAGGTCCTGCCGAACCAAAAAAAAAAAAAAGAGCTACACATGCTGTAGATAAAACGAAAGGACTGGAAGAATCCAAAGTAACTTTGATTTAAGGCAATAGAAAGACTCTGATGTTTGGGTGAGATCAGTGAAGTACTAAGCCTCTTGAGTAATTACCATATTATAATTAAAAGAACAATATGCATTGATTGATAGTTATACTACTCAGTTGAAAAAAGGTGAAGCATAAGGAATAACAAACCTTTCACATAGCCAAATATTGCGCTAATTTTAGGAAGGAGTACTAAATTAACATTTTGATGTACTAAGACATGGTTTCATTTCCTGAATAAATGCTAGTCTTACAAGGTTTTTTATTCATTTGCAAACATTTCCGAATTTTGGGTAGAACACTGTATAGAATAATCCCTTTCAAGCTCTTTCTGCAGCATTTTCTGACATAATTCATGCTCATCAAGGCCCTATGAGTCATGAAAAACAACTAAACAAAATCAGAAAACTAAAAATTGAGGAAAGAGGGATGTGACAAGGAATGACAGCACTTGTAAAGGTAATTTTTTTTTAAAAAATCACAAGAGAAAGAAAAGGATAATTTAGAATTACATAAGCTTAAAAAAAGGCATAGGCTTTATTTTTGCTTTATTGTATCACTTCAATCAACATCAGTAATGTATACTGCTGTGACTCTACGTGGTGCTAAATATCTCTGACTGTAATGAAAATACTATGATCATGATATGAGTATGTGTAATATTTTTTGAGATCCTTCATTTTACATGATTGTTACTTAAAGGATGATTGTTTCCCAACTGAAAAAAAAAAAAAAAAACCAGAAAAACAAAAAGAAAAAAGAAGCCAGACATGAGTATATCATGTTACATGTATCATGTACAGTTTTATGCAGGCCTGACATACATCTATCACCAACCTGTATCCCTGTGGCTGATAAATCTGCTACAGATTGCAGACGTTTTAGGATAGGGACTTTTGTCTTTCCTCTACTCTGCATCATGTTTCGAATAAATAGCAGATAATAACTGGAATCGTAACGTTAAGGATTTCAGATTTCTAAATGAGCAGGGTATTTCTAGGCATGATGGCATCCTATCTGCCTATTTCAGATCTGTGTTGTTTATGGCATGCTATGGAAATAGAGTTCAGAAGTAGTTACCTGCATACAGGTCAGGATTTTTGAAAACAGGGACTAAACATGCATTTGAGGGCTCAGCATCCGTAAAAAGGTTCTAAATATGACAATTACTGAAACCTCTGTGGTGTCTATATAGCCATAGGCTTTTTATGAAGGTTTTCTTTTTATCAAATTATAGTAGGCTTTAGCAGCCCTCCTTTGTCATAAACTATTTTATCATTTTCCAGAATAGGAAAATAACAGTCTCAAATTCTGTCTCTTTTGTACCTCTTGCCTTGCGCAGTGCCTCTGCACACACAGCAACAGAACTGCATAAAGCATTCAATACTATGCTGTGAAACAAGGTCATTAAGCACCTGAGCCAAAAGCTGTTGCAGTAGAATAGAAAATTCCCATTGACTTCAATGGGATTTGGGTCAAGTGAAGTCAGTTAGTATTTACAACAAAAATACTAGGTACTTCAAAATTTGTGTAATACAAACTTTGCTTAGCTGTGTAGTCCTTATATAGGACCATTTGACTAGACAATGATCTTGTGTTTCTCAGATGTTTCTATCTAGATTACCAGCAATCTTTTAGTTTAGATGTTCTCCTGAAAATAAAATGGTTTCTATTTTGAGAATGTTTTCTGTCAACATATAAACAAGTATAGTCCTATATTGTTCAAATTTCCATTTCTCTTCAGCCTCTATTTCCTCTTGTAGTAGCCACTTGAGTCAACAATCATTATTTGTGTTAGTAATACTAATACACAGATATACATGCTTTTTAAATCTATTATTTCATTTAAGGGGCTGGACTTCCTTGACTGTCCTGAGGCCTTGCAAAATGCAGAACAAATATTATCCAAAAGTTTGTATTTAAAAACTAAAGGGAGGGAGAAAGAGGAGAGGGAAAACATAGCTGCATTTTTTAAAGAAATCTGTGTTCCTTCCATCCCATTAATTCCTTAAATTATTTTTCCATTCATTTTTCCCATGACACATTCATCACTTTCAAAAAGCCAGAGTCCAAATGAACCAGATGTGCTGAACGTGCAAATAACTGAAAAATGGGTTTCCCTGGAAACCAGATGAAAGCCTTCAGAACAGCTCCACCTCCTGCTCAGCTTGCCTTTCCCTTTTAGCAGTTCAGTAATAGGAAATCAAGACACTTATACCCAGATTGTCCCCTCCACTTACAGGAGCAGGGGGTAACCACTTCAGGCAGGATTCAGAAAGGAGAGACTTCTATTTCAGTGTTTTTTACTGTTTTATTCTCTGTAAATCTGTAACTCTTCTGTAATAGCAGTAGATGGATTGGGTAGGATGGGCATCTTTGCAGATGGTATCAGACAACAACTGCCTTTCACATTGTCCCTTGGCAATCCCATGGTTAACTGTGTAGAATATCTACTGGAAGGCCACTCCAATTAGCACTCATTTATCTAGAATCCCTGCCCTGGAACTTTACGTTGCTGTTGCAGAGTGTTTTGAAATTCAGATGGGAACTAAATGACTAACCAGAAAACTCACCTACCGTAATCTGCTAGCTCTTTTCCCACATATCCTGTACTGTTCTGCAGATGCCAGAGGTGCAGCAATGAAAGCAAGCTTCCTTTCCCCTTGACTGCATCCAGCCTTTTCCCATGGTTCTCAGCAGTTCATGTGATTGAGTTGCCTTGGTCCCTGCCAAACACTTAAAACTTCTCGTACAGTACCTCTGGTACAATTAAATTGCTGGAACACTTTAGCATAGCTTTGGCTCTTTGTGCTCCTTCACATAGTACCAGTGTGAAAGGAATAATGCAGCCCCAATGGATGTTCAGCATTAAGTGGCTCTGTAATCAAGTTCCCTTTCCCTTAATATAATGATCTTTTCTGACCTCGCAAATCTTTCCTTTTACAGACCAAGAGCACTGCAGTGTATCTAGATCAATGTTGCTGTAACAATAAAGTCCGGTAGAAACTTTCATCACATTGTGAAGCAATCATGACTTACCCTGAGATGAGGGGAGGAGACCCTTTGGTCCATTGCTCCTGTTTTCATTCCTCATCTGGTCAGGGAGAGGTGGAATAAATCACAGTGCTTCCACCCAGACTAGAATAAATTTCTGAAGGGAGAGCTGACTGGAGTACACTTATTAAAAATTGTCAACTGAAATGAACGCAGGACAACAAACAACAGAAGTATCTTGCCCTGTTAATGAGATGCCGCTATCTGGATTAGCATGTATTTGCTGTATTTCTAATTAGTTTTCATTGTATTAACATGCTAATGTTAATATGATACATTACTTTCAGTTGTGCAGGCATAAAGCCAATTTTTAGGAAACTGGACTTCTAGAGAACAAAAGTAGGCAATCAATGAATAAGTAATTTACAAAACTACTCAGCCTAACTCTACAGAGTTTATAATCCCCCTTTTTTTCAGTATGCCACTATAATTAAACAATGTACATATGATTAGCATTAGCAGTGATCTCTGGAAGCTGGCACCTAGTTTTTATTCTGATCTTCTTTCCAGTACAAGCAAATATTATACCTCACTTTGTTTCAGTAGAGTTGCATCCTTTGAATAATAACACGACACAGAGTAACTGATACAGCATAGTACGAATGAAACATAGAGACCCCACTCCTCCCTTCCCTTCAAGAAAAAAAAAAACCAACTACAAAAAAAGTAATTTCTGAAGAGTAAGTTCTAGTTCATCAGAATGTAGAGCACCTTGTTTAGTCGACAGCAGTAATATTGCTTGGACTTAGGGAACATTCTTATTGATTCATGAATATTCCAAGGGGATAGATTAATCTTTTGTGAACCATACAGCTCTGATGAAACTGCTGTTTAACATGCTAAAGTGCCAAATTCATCTTCTCCTTGTACAAAAGAACTTCCTATAATAAAGACTCTTTGTAATAGCAATAAGGCATCTCTGTGGGGAATGTTTATCATGAAGTGTTTGCACTTTGAAATACTAGACATTTTGTCTTGTATTACACAGCTCCCTAAGGATATGAGTGTATGGCAATATCCAATATCTTCCATTCAACTTTATAGCTTAATTATTACTTGGGACATTCTGTCTATACATTTGTCTAAGGTTAGATAAGCAATGCATTTATAAAACTTCATAATCTGTGACATGACCTTTATTGTGTTTCACATCTGTCATGGTTTAACCCGGCAGGCAGCTAAACACCACACAGCCGCTTGCTCACTGCCCCCCATCACTGGGACGGGGGAGAGAATCGGGGAAAAAAAAAAGATTTGTGGGTTGAGATAAAGACAGTTTAATAAGACAGAAAAGGAAGGGAAAATAATAACAATAATAATAACACTTATAATAGTGGTAAAAGAATATACAAAATAGGTGATGCACAATGCAATTGCTCACCCCCCGCTGACCAATGCCCAGCCAGTTCCTGAGCAGCAGCCCCCCTGGACAGCTTTTCCCTAGTTTCTATACTGAGCATGACATCATATGGTATGGAATAGCCCTTTGGCCAGTTTGGGTCAGCTGTCTTGGCTGTGCCTCCTCGCAGCTTCTTGTGCACCCCCAGCCTTCTCAGTCGGTAGAGCATGGGAAGCTGAAAAGTCCTTGACCAGTGTAAGCACTGCTCAGCAACAACTAAAACATCAGTGTGTTATCAACAGTATTCTCATCCTAAATCCAAAACACAGCACTACACCAACTATCGGGAAGAAAACTGTACCCAGCTGAAACCAAGACAACATTTTCTGTCAGTGTATACAAAAATCGGGCAGATAGCCCACCACATATATTAAGGTAGATAGGCAGGTAGATAAATAGGTGGGTAGACAGATTTCAGTACAGGTAAAGAAACTGAATTGCAGCTGTCAAACTTCTACAGAGGAATCTGTGCCTCATATGAGAGAATAAACCCAGATCTCCTCCTGATAGACCAGCACTCTGAGGACTAGACAGCCTCATTAAGGTGCTCTAGTGTACTAGGTGTACTAGGACACCAATAGGGTGTCCTAGTACACAGCAGATCTGATCCTTCATGTCCCCAGTGATCTACCAGGTTCAAGTGACCCATTCCTTGGCTGAATGTTACTAATATGAAACACCACCTTTACTCTTGTCCTGTGGCCTGAATGCAGCAACTCTGTAATAACAGCTGTGCTTTCACAAACACATACTTTGTTCTCTCACAGAGATCTGCGAGACTCCAGGGTTGCAAGTTGCAGAGCACTTGCATGTACCTTGTTAAATACGGTTGAATAGTGAGTAGCCTGTTAATGTCATGACCTCTACAATCTGATACCATTTCCTGTACATTGATGATGGCCATACTGTTATTCATCTGCATAGTTTTATTAGTGAAATATCCATGAAGGATGCAGACATAAATTTGAATATAGCTCTGTGAAATGAATTGTGTATGCAGACTGAAAGTAAAACCTTACAAATGTTTCTGGTTTTGTAGGTGGAAAAATATCTACCTGCTCTTTCAATTTTTATACTTTGAGAACAGGGCTTTTTTTCTTTCTGTCTTTCTTTTTAACTTTAACAATTTCATCATGGTTTATGTTAGAAATTAAGAGTTTTGGTCTCTTATCTACTTGCCTTTGGCAGCACAGCTTCAAATTGTGAATTCCATAAATATTTAATGTGATGTCTACAAAGAATATTAAGAAAATAGAGAGCAGATGTCTATAAATGTCACCAGCAAGAAAAAGACTGATTATAGTTAAAAAAAAAAAAAATGCTGAGTATTAGCAAAAAAGCAGAAGGTCTATGTGAAATATGTGTATTATGGAAAAATTAACTTGCTTCCTATTTAACAAAACTGATAGCACTGTGTGTATCTACTGAATTTTCCAGCACAAGAGCTGAAACAACTGTCCCTAAAATTTCAGTTTATGAGCAGGCCCAATCTTTACATGCTCCACAGATGTTGACACAGTTTTACCAGGGGGAGGGGGAGAGCATTTATGGGCCACAGTCACCTAAATAGTCTCCTCCTCATGTTGTACCCATTCATCCAACCTTCTTCCACAAAAAGAAGCCCCAGTAAAAATTGTTTTGCTGCTGAAATAGAACAGAGGCTTTACAGCACTCTCATACAGTACAAAAAGTAAAAGTTCGTTCAGAAAATTATGAGACACTTTATGACTTTGAAGAAACTACAAGAATTTCATTTGACAACTATGTATATTCTGCAAAGAATGTTTCAAGATCTGATTCAGTTTTGTGTTTTTCATAGCTGGTAGGAAGAGAAAAGGAGAACTTTAATCATGTTCACCACACCTTTAATGAGGAAACCAAGCCTAGACTGGGAGGACAGGTTGTAAATAAATTATAGTTTCTGCAGAATCTCAAAATCTGTGCCTGCAATTCCCAATCAAAATGGTGTCCTTGACACATTGACGTAGGTAGCAGAAAAATGGACATCTTAAAAAAACACAAGAGGGAAGATCTAGGGAGTTGTAAATCAGCCTCACCTCAATCCACAGGAAGATCATGGATTCCCAGATCTTAATCCCAGAGTAAAATCATAATCCCAGAGTAAATCCTCTGGGATTTGTTCAGCTTTAAGAATAGAAGGCTCAGTCAGGGGAGACTTTATTGCTGTCTAACTACCTAATGAGAGGATTTAGAGAAGATGGAGACAAACTCTTCTCAGAGACATGCAAAGAGAAAAATGGCAGCAGACACAGGCTGGAATATAAGAAACCTTAGTAAGTTTGGGTCTTTTTTTTTTAACAAACACTGCTCAAACACTTGAACAGGTTAATCAAATATTGGAAGAGGTTGACCAGGGATTTTGTGAAATTTCCATCTCTATAGATATTCAAAACTTGACTTAACAAGTAACTTGAGCACCCTGCTCAGGTCCTGCATATTATTCTGTTCTTCAGCAGAGGTCCCTTCCTGCATCATTCATTGTATGATTCTGTAATTCTATGGTTTCCATAGCATATTGGTAAGTTCAGGCCTGGAAGGTTATCTGCATCTTTCTTGTCTAGAATGCAATGTAAAGCTTCTGAGGTATGATTTCTGAGATTTAAACAAACAAAAAAAAAACCAAACCAAACTAACTTTGTTTACCTTGTTAAAAATATTAAACCTATAGAAAATATAGAACTAGTCTCATAAGAAATACTATTTCTTATAGTAACCATAATAATTAGTACAAAGTGATTTGAGAACATGGAAAAAACACATAGCTAGCACTAATGTTCTTGAATTTTCCTTGCTAAATGTCTTATAAATTGCTGAAAAAGAGAATGAAAAGTCGTTGAAGAGTTAGTGGGATAAGATTGAATTGCAAGCAACTGTACTGAGAAAGGTAATGCAGTGAAGTGCTTTCCACATTTATCACTGCTGTGTTCCCAGCCTCCCACACCAAGTCACTTTGGCTCAATAGTTTACTATATTGCTAGAGACTTTATTGATCATATTTCACACTGTACTAACTTAGCACTCAATGTCTTGTCCTACTTTCATGTGTTGTCTTACTGGATAGATTCATAACTGCTAACAGTCACACTGCAAAACAGTGCAGAGGCACTCATGATCTCTGCAAGACTGACTTCCCAGAGATGCATTCTCTGGCACTGTTGGATGACTTGCTGGTGCTTTGGAGCAGCTTCTCTCACCACTCACTGTTCATTACTGTCCTGCCAGCACAGCACCATGCATGTTATAAGGCTGTGTCTGCGGGAGAAGAGAGAATGGGGAGGCATTGACAGGGAGGAGGATATATCAGGGACTATGGTATTCACTCACATATGATTCTGGCGTGTGCAGTTGCACCTAGTTTGAGAAAACTGCATAAGAGGCCAGAGATAACGTGCCTTAGTACACTAGGGCTGAGGCATCTTAAAGCCTATCTTCAGAGAGTATCAAAAAGCACTATCTTACCCTTGTAGAAGACATACAACACTATTTATCTTAGTGTTCTCAGTTTTCTAAACTTTTTCCTTCCCTTTGCACTTGCACTGTCTTCTACACTGCTGCCTTTTCCTGGGGTCTTCTCCTCATAGCACTTTGCAGTTGCGTATGTGGGTGATATTATAGTCTTTAAAAATAAACATTAAAAAAAAAAGAACAAAAATCAGAAAAAAAGAAGAAATCTTTAGACTGTGACATTATAACTCAGTTCTTGAACCACAGGTTTGTTCCTGAACCAGACCCCTTCACAGAAAAACTATCATCTACAGCGCTCCACAGCCTTTTGGCAGCTACCTACTTCAACCTTTAACATCATAACATATACATCAACCCTTAACTTCTTTGGACAGCAGTTTCCAGGTCTGACAGAAACAACAGAAGTCTTCAATATTACAGTCAAAAGCCAAGTTAAATCTAGATTTTTTTGAGAACTAAGCCTAAGTTCATAATGATATTCCATGAACTGAAATAGTATTAAAAAAAAAAAAACCACCAAAAAACCCCCAAACTTCTGAAAACCTCAAACACTCCTTTATCAAATGAGTATTACCCTTATCTGAAAAGGGTGTTTGAAACGTCAACAGACATTTCTCTATTACACTGATAAAGAGACTGATTTAAAGAAATAATTTTTCCAGGTTTTTATTTAACTGGTTAAATGAGAATGTTTTAGAAGAAAAAATTATTCAATCCAATCAGTGTATGAGTAATCAGATTTGTAAACCAACAGTGAATATTTTTAGAATATTAAAAAAGGAGAGCAAAAAGAGAAGGAAGGATGCTCTTTGAAATAAGATGTAACTTATCTTGGTTAGAGAGTTTATTTTAAGGTAAAAGGAATTTTACCGCAGAAAACTTGGAATAGTTAGGAATGAGAAAATAATTTCTTTCTGCCTGATGGATGATTTCAATGCAGAGCTCATCAATTTTATTACTGAAAAATATATATGATGAATATTGAAAACATTTCTTACTTCTGAGAGAGTAAGATTCTGAATTCCTTGACACAAACGTGAATTAGAACTACTTCCAGAGAGTTCAGTGCATCATATATTCAGCCAGAGATAGTGACACAGATACACTGCTTGTAAATGAATGGACTGGCACTGGTTTATGCAATATGACTTTTTGGCTCACAAAAATCATAACACTACAAAACTTAAGCATAGGGGAAAAGGCAGTTGAAAAAGTATTAAGCTCAATGTTTACAGAATATATTCAGATTGAAGAGTCAGGATAACCCTTGGTCTTTTTCTCAGATTGTGTCTATCTCCACAGTAAGCATCATATACTGTTTTCACATATGACATACGTAGCTTTTTCTATGGTTTTGACACCGTTTTAATGGTTTGCATAGTTCTTAAATATCCTCTACACACCTAGATAACTACTTTCCTTGACATCAAGGTTTCTTTATGACTTCCACCCAATTAGAACTTCAGAAATTGTTCTGAGCTTCGTATACTTATCTACGCCTACGTGACTAAATACTTGAGCATGCATTTCTGAAGCAGTAGGAAAAGAAACAAAAGATTCCACATAACTAAGGAGAAAAACATAGGGACTGTTTTAACGATTTGTTATCAATATTTTCCTTGCTACTGATGCAATCAGATCCACACCACATGCACTTCAAAATGAAGTTACAAAATGTGGCCCTTTGGATCTAATTCTTTTATTTTAGGCAGCTTTAGTAAGTTATGCAGAATATTATGACACCATCTTCTTTAATAGACAGCAACCTTTCCCTGGAATTGCTTTAACAATCCTAAAAAAAACCCTGTTCCATTGTGATTCCTTCCAAGCCACTGTACTAGAACAAATTGAGCCCATTCTAATTGGGTGACATTAGGCAGCAGTGAAAATGCAATTTGTTGTGAAATTTGTTTTTGCGTTTTGCTGTTAGAAGCCCAGTGTTCAGCTCTTTCGCAGCTCTCCATTGGACCTTATCAAAGAACATGCTAGCTGGAGGGCATCAGCAGCACTGATCACTCAAAGGGAAACAAAACATCTGTGTTCCTGACAGCTGGAGCAAGCATGACGTCCATCAGCAAATAACGGGGATATCTAAAACTGTTCTCCTTAGCAGGGTGCCCCCAAATCCTGTTAGGCTGTAAATGAGAGTTCTCAGCAACTGCCTGTTCCAACCATTATTTTTCCAGTAGACGATAAACATTTCTTTTTACATCTGTGTATTAGTTTGTCATGCTGTCATTCATCATCCATAAAGTAGCTTTAGGTAAGAATTATAAGAGGATAAGCTGTTTCAGAGAAGCTCGCGCCCTAAGAATCCTCCTATGTAGATGCACTGCAAAAGCTCACGCTGCAAACATACACAGAAATTTGATACAAGAAATACATTTTCAGTTCACACTTTTAAGCCTAAAAGGAGCTGCTAGTAAGGTGAATGTCCTCTTCCTGAATCTTCTCTGCATCATTCTTTTTCTATCCTGATACTGATATCTACATTCCAAGAATTTTATCTTCATTGTCGTCAATTCACAGAGATCAAGATACATCTGAATTTTATGTTCTGGTGTCCAGAATACATTAATCCAGCACTGCTTATCCTACAAAGTTACGCATATCATAGAATCTTATTTTGGATTGTTCACTAGATGCCCCCTGCAGAGAGACAAAATGAAGTAAAAAAAAAAAAAAAAAAAGTAGTGGATGTTTGATGGTCTGGATTCTGATCAGTGTCACTGTCACACTTCCTATTTGCCTCTTTTGACTTGTAATTAAAATGCACTTTAATGCCCTTTCATAACGTTTTTCCTTATGTGAAAGTGGCTTGTTGGTTAGTTAACCTGTTGTTCTATTAAATCAGATATGATTGGTCAAATAAAAGAAGCTGATAGTTTATTTAGCTTTACTTCTGTCTCTAGTTTTTACATATTTCAGCTCTAAAAAATCTGTAACCCATTCCTTACGGCATTAGCATTTCCTGAGGTGAATTACACCATTACAGATGCACCTTCAACAAAATTAATCCAAACTGTGAAGTTCAAAACAGGTTTAGAACATGTCCTTAGAGTCAAAAAGCTACAAGCATGCTGGCCACTGTCTTATTCTTTCACTTCACAAGTCACTTGGGAATAAACAGATATTATATTTGGTATACTAAGTTTTAAACTGGACTGTGTATCTCTATATGAACATGAGTAGCAAAGACAGATCTCACAAGTTGCCTTCAGACTCCTAGCCTTCCAGTGTGCACTTCACGTGTTCGTGCTTTCCATGGTTTAGACTCCCTGTTGTCAGTCTCCCAGAGCAGAGGTGTACATGGTTCTTCAAAAAATGTCCCCCCAAAAGAAAAAAAATTTTCAATTATAACTACGTCATACCAATTTCTCAACAACCACATACTCCTATGTATATTTTGTGTGACTGTATCTTTGCAAAAAACAAAATGCTGAAATGCTGTGACTAAAATTTTGCTCAGAGAAAATAAAATAACAGTGCATTAATGAATATGCTTCTTCCTTCAGTTACTAAATTTGCACTGGCAATCGAGGCATTAAAGAAGTGACAGTTAAACCATTAGTACTGAAAAATCTAAGGAATGCAAACAAATTTGGAACCAAAGTCTGTTATTCTGCAAATACCTTAGTCTAATGTGTTTATGTATTAGAGTGATAATGAGAAAGTTCATGGGAACATCATCCAGGCTGCTCACTTGCTGCACAGAGAAGTGAATTAAAGTCTAAGTATCTTGTATACTAACCTGTCTGAACTTCTAATTTTTATAAAATTACACATTTGTTATTCAAAGTAAAAATTATGATACCTGCAGGTGAAATCTAAACATCAATTCTTTACATTGCATACAACTCTTACTTATGCAAGTGTCATATACACCTCTATGCATGTTAAGAATAATCTCTTTTGCTTATATAAGGACAGACTGTGGCCTTTCCTAACATCTTACCCAGGAGGGCCGGAGCAGTTCCCCTGGTCTCTCAGTGGGCTGTGACCCACTGACAGCAGCTTGATTTGAGGCTCTTACACAGCCTTTTTTTAGCATAAAAAACGTGGGGAGAAAAAGGGAATCAAAAGTATATAGGACTTTACAGTGCCCCGGGGAAGACTGTTTTTCCCCGCTTCCAAGAGATACAATATGCTGTCTTGTACAAATGCCTCCCAAAAATTGTCTAAATTGCCTCCTGAAGCAGTGCTGCACTGTGCTGGCCCTAGCTCAGGGCTATGACTAAATGCAGTAATCTAGCTTTTACAGCTGCAGTATGACAGACAGTGAGGCAAGATGCCTTAATTAACTGTGTTTACTTATGTACAAGACATGAAAACAAAAATTGATTGAAACTCATTTGAAAACAACAAGACTTCTTCCTACCTGCTGTTTGTCAGCTAAGAGAGGTTTTCAGTGGAATTCGAGATTTCTTTTCCTTTTAAATAAGTGATTTATAATCTCAGTAGTTCTAATTTACTGTAAGCAAAACATCAGATTAGTAATGTGTTTAATATGAGTTATTAAATTCCCATTAGACTAAATTACCACCCTTAGAGATATAGAAAACTACTCCAGATTAATTTGTGTCTTTCAATAACTATGTATTTCACCTATTTCTAAAAAAATCAGTAATTTTCAGGTTTGTGCTACAGCAGTTTACTTGGTCTTTATGCTAAGACCAAGACACTTAGGTCAGATTATATGCCTTATTCTTTTGGGTGAATCGTTGTTTCAAAAGAAAATAATAAAAATGCTCTTTTAAGAGTCCTTTCCATGCAGGAATAAGATGTAATTAATTTTGAGGGTTCTTTGGCTGGTGTCTATTATGAAATAATGTTTACACTTCACCCATATCTGTCTAGACCTTACTGGGCCAGGTGACAGTCTAGCATCCTCCAGGAATGTTTGTCTAATGATGTCCCCATTATTTCTCAATTGCAGCTTGCCTAGAAAGGAAACACTGTTTTCAGCCATTTTTAAAAGACTTTTTCCAAATCCTTAACACTGGGAAGAAAATACACACCTTTTTTCTTGCTGCCCATTCTAAATCTCAGATGAGTGAGCTGAAAAGCTTATTGTAGTAAATATTGCCATTTCTTGAACTTGAATGGATTTGACTCCCTTTTACGGGGTTATGAAGCTACCTCCCTTGAAGTTCTTCTTAGAAACAAGAAGAACCTGTGGGATGATGACAGAATGTTTCCTTCTGTGAAGTGAGTGGTCTGAAATCTGGGGTATGACTTCACAGAGCAATAGCTGTTCTACAGTAACTGCTCTCCAACATTTTAAAAATGTAGGGAGGCTCCATGTACTAGAGATTAATATTCACAGGAAACATTAAAACACAGAATTGCTACACTGCAGCTAACATGAGGAATTATAAACTGACTTACTGCAGGCTATATGTACACATGTATATGTATGTGTGTGTGTATGTGTGTGCTGAAAATTATATGCAGTTAGCTCACTAGCACCCTATTTAGACAAGTCATTGTCACTGAATATTTCTTGATTTATGGTATTTCTTAAAGAGCTATTGCTGTAAGTTGTTGGTGACATCTATTGAAGCCTATTTTTGCATTTAAACCACACAAACTTTACAATCCTCACATGCAATGTGTGATGTACCTTTTCCAGTACCTTACATTTTTTTAATGTAACTTTATGTAGCTTTGTTACATTTAAAGCAAAATTCTTAAGTTAAAACTTTGCTTCTATTTGTCAAAGTTAGCAACATTGTGCTAACAATTAAGATCTTACAAGTATTATATTTTTTGTTTAAAGGAAAGAGTAAAGACCACACATTTGTTTAGTTCTACTTTATTCTTATTTCTCAACAAGTGCTGAAATGTCTTGGTGGACGAGAGAAAGACTAGCATTAAAATATAACCCTCTGTAGTTTGAATAATCCTATAGAATGTAGTGCCAAATTGTCTGAACTGTCTAATTGCATTGGTTAACTTGAAGAACCTAAGGAATACAACAGTATTAATCTCTTAAATGGTACTGGTTTTCTATAGATTATCACCATCATTTCGTAGAACACTAATTAAATTTGAAGGCCTTCTTAAGAAGAGCTTTGCTGAAGATAAATCATAAGCCAAAACAAGTGAAGAAAAAAAGGCACTGCAAATCTGCCAGTTACCTAATGCCCCTAGTTTCTGTTCTCTACTTATCAGTGTGCTAATCCTCAGCATATAGTTTGTTCTATTTTCATGTTTCTAAATGTATATATATGTCATAATTAATATGTTCTGTGGGTTGCACTTGCTGAATTAAGAAACACTAACTTAAATGTTTTGCTGAATCAGGATCTTTGTGTAGCTTAGATAGTAAAGGACACATGTCTCCAAGGCAATTTTTCTTTTAACTTACCTTATGGTTTTGTAAATGACAAGTCAGTCTGCCACCCTCCCATCTGTGCTCCCCTTTCTACACTCAGAACATATCCTTTTGCTTCTTCTTACATAGTTTTTAATGGACATACAACACTGCTGATACTGCTCTTTTATCTTGGTATAATCAAGAAGCCCTTACTTAACAAATGCATTTTATCTCTGGGTCCAGTTTAAGGCATTTCAAAATCAAAACAATCTTACATACAGCCACCATGCTCTTTATAAACTTATTCCTATTTCCTGTCTCCCTTGGCCACATTTGGTGTTTGCTATTTGCCTATTTTCTGCAATAGGCAGAAAGGCTCCATCTTTTGTTTACAGCTATAGGCATGGCAGAGTGATGGGAAGGAATATTTCCTTACAGCAACCATCCTCCAGTGCTGTCACTGGTCTTTCCAGGATAAACTATTTGAATGACAAAATTATCCTCTGTTCTTTATGTGTTTTCCCTCCCTTTCCCTAATGAACTGCTTCTATTTCTAAAACTTTTAACTTTCCAAATATCTGACATCAGTTTGCCTATGGTGTAAGAACTAGAATATGTGGCACTCCATATTGAAAAATAGGGTGTTATTGAACTATAGCATTTTTTAATCACTGTATAATCTGTTTAGCTACCGTGTATGAATGAGATAAATTGAGGGTTGAACTTCTAGTCTGCAAAACCATAACAATTTATCTCTTGCAGAGATACAAGCACTAAAAATGAAAGATGAGCAGATACACAAATCTCGATTCTCCACGTGTATAGTACATGCCCATGGCCGCCTGAAGGAATTTGCATCCCAGTGGAGAAAGGAGTGGGAAGGTCTCTGTGGAGAGACCCCTCCTCTATTCTGAGTGTCACCATTCCACAACACAGAAGCAGATCATGAAGTTGGAGGTATCAGTGTTGTTTCTGGGAATGCTGCTTTCAGTATGTTTTTTCTGACACAGCGACAATGAGCAGAGGACACCCATATGTACCCTATAAATTCAAATTTAAATTATCAATTAATATATTTTTATTAATATATTTTTATTACTATTCGTTTTCTCTTTAGCACTGGCAGCCACAATCAAAACTTAACACACGTATTTAGATATATGAATATATTCATTTAGATTTAAACTGATTTAAAACCTGAACAAAACAGGATTTAAACATGTAGGTCTAAATCTATTTCTTAAAAACTGATGTTCAGTCTTGTCATGGAGTAAGTACCTTTCACATCGCAACAGCCTCCATGAAATTGGTGATGGGCCTGATTTTCTCCTTAGCCACTAAGTATGCAACCAATTATAAGCAGCTACCACAAAATACAGCAGACTCAGGAAGAATTAGGTAGGGAATTGCAAAGATGTTAGATGTTGCAAAAGGTTGAGAGACATCATAGAGAAGACTTGTAGTTAGGCATTAAGTCAGCTGGAGCACTGGCTATCCGGGAAGTCACTGAGAGGCACCAAACTCCATTTAGATTGCATGAGAGGACTATACCTACCCACAGATAATGGATTTCTTCTTGTGTTTGGGTATCTGAAATTTGCCAACAGAAAGCACAGTGTTATAGTATTTATGTTCCCTCTCAGATTTAACTCCTAAGCTATATGAACATTTTATCTGCCGAGGTGCTTGACTTGTGTGCTTTGACTGTGCCTAACATGGCAGCATGTTGAAAATCGCATTAGATATTTATCTGCTTGTTTAGGTACCTAAATACCTTTTGTAAATATGACCTCAGGAACTGCACAACTGTTAGGCTGTGGCTGTCTGCTAAAACTACTCCCAAATGATGTGAAAGAGAGGATATATTAATACCAATCCTAGGAATTCCTGCAAGAATGCTAAAAGCCTTAAGTTAGGTTATTACATGCATGTACAGTAACTGTTCACTGTTCCTGGCTCTCATTTGGGAAAAGCTTTTGTCATTATCTTTGTCACCCAGCAGCTGAGACCTCACAGCCTTGAAAATGTCCTCAAATTTGGAAAAACTAGTCAACCATGTTGTGCCTTAAAAGACTGAATACTGGCATTGTGCATGTTTAATCAGATTTTATACACATCTGGGCTCTGCAATACAGCCTGTCTGAGGAAAGTATGCATTCTGTCACTTCCTATTGATAAGGAGATAAATAGAAACAGGACAAATCCACTAGATATCCATGCTCAAGCATTAGGCTAAAGAAAAAATAAATCCCTGCAGCATTAAATTTCCAGATTTTTTCTATTGATAATACAATCTCAACTAGAAAGCTCATAAGCAAATATTGCTGTTTTCAGTTAGATGATTATTGGACATGTTCTCCTGGGAAAAAAAAAAAAAAAAAAACCCCACATCTTTGAGGCTATAAAAGTATTCTCCTATTTTAACTATTGAAGTTTCAAATTCAGTTAAAGAAATTTGACCAGTTGTCATAGCTTGATCTCTTCAGATCTTAGCATAATTCAGGCTAGAAGAGACTCAGAAGGTCTCTAGTCAAACCCCTTGCCCAGAGAAAAGCCAGTTCTGGACTCAGACCAGGTTGCTCAGGGCTTCACCCAGTTGGGGCATGAAACCCCCCAAAGCCAGAGAAAGTCCAACCTCCTTGGGTCCCGGCCCCATTGCTTGGGCAAAAAGCTTCTCTTTATCTCCAGCCTGAGCCTCTCGTATTTCAGCTCATGCTGCTGCCTCTCACCCTCCCACCACGCACTGCTGTGAAGAGCCTGGCTGCATCTCCTCCATTCCTTCCTGTTGATGCTGGGGATGCTGTTGGGTGCCCCCAAAGCCATCCCTTCTCCCAGTGGAACCAGCCCTGGCATTGCTACAGGGCAAGACCTTCACCCCCCTCTTGGTAGCTTCTGCTGATTTCATTCCAGTTTACCTATATTTTTTTTGTATCAGAAGCCCAAAACTGGGCACTGTATCTAGAGGCAATATAGCAAGTCCTGAATAAAGGGTGATCCCTTGATGCTGTACCCCTGCTCACATCACTTCGGGTGCTGCTGTCCCTGCTGGCTGAGGAACAGCTGCCTCCTGCTCAGCTTGCTGCCCAGCAAGGACCAGGGCCACCTCCACAGAACTGCTCACCAGCCCCACCAGCCCTAGAATGACATTGCAGCACTGCTTTTAGGGCTCAGTCTCTGTCTTAGCTGAATTTTACAGGGTCACTTGCGGCCTCTTCCTTCTGCCTGTCCAGGTCCCCAGAAGGTAACCTGCCCCTCAAGCGGGTCAACTGGTCGCCCCTTGGTGTCATCACAAACTTAATGAGCGTGCTCTCCATCCTCTCCTTCAGGTCACTGATAGAGATGTTCAATAGGACAAGTCCCAGGATAGACCCTGCACTACAGCACTTGTTGCCAGGCAGAGTACAACTCAGTTAACCATGGCCCTCTGAGCCCAACCATCCAACTGGTTGTTTACTGGTTGTCCTCACATCCAGACTATGATCTCCTAGCTTGGATACAAGAACATTGCTGCAGTCAAGGTAAATGTCATCTGTGTCCACAGATCCAGTCTTTTTATCACCAGGGGCAGCCAGGTTAAAAGTCAGAAAAATCCTTGTTGACCGTTTCCAATCACCTTCTCCTTACTGAGTCAGGAAATGTGTTCCCAGGGGACTCACTCCATGATTTTCCTTGGCACCAAAGTGAACCCACCCCCAGTCTATAGTTTCTGCATTTGTTCCTTTTGAACTTCATAGACAATGCATGTAACATTTGCCTTCCTGCAGTGCTTGGAGATCTTCCCCAGTCTCCTTGACAGATGACAGAGAATGGCCTTGCCAAAGGCACCACCTCAGTTGCGGCTCAACAGATCAGAGTTGTCAAATTGTCTCAAGTAATCCCCAACTCAGCCTCATCAGCTGCTGGCCATTCTCCTCCTTGAACACTTCTAATTAAACACAGAGGGTTGGGAGATCTTGCTTGTGAAGACTGAGCAAAAGAAGGAATGAAGGCACCTTCCACCTGAGAGTACCTCAGCCTTGTCTGTCTCCTGTCACTAAATCACCTGCCCCATTCAGCATATCCTCGTTCAGTCCTTTACTGCTAATGTAGAAGCTCTTGTTTGCCCTTGATGTTCCCATATCATTTCTGAACCTAGTTGGAACTTTGGTTTTCCTAGCACAAATCCCACATGCCAGCGTAGTGTTTCTAAACTCCTCCTTTCTAGCCTGTCCCTGCTTCCAGCTCCTGTATGCTGTCTTTTTGCATTAGAGCTCTGTCATGAGTTCCCTCCTCAGCCAAACTAGCTTCCAGTATGTCTCTCTGGGTACCATGGTCGACTGTTCTCAGACTTGGAGATGCTGTCCTTAAAGGTCTGCCAGCTTTCCTGGGCAACTGTGCTTTTCAGTGCTGTCTACCATGGATGCCCATCTACCAAATCTCTGAATAAGCCAAAACCTGCTCATCTGAAGCCGTGCACTCTGCTGCTCTCTTTCCTCACAACACTCAAGATCTTGATCTCTCTGATAATATGATCACTACAGCCAAGATACCATTGATTGTCACATCTCCAGCCTGTTCTTCCCTGTGAAGGAATAGCAGATCCAACTGCTGATCATCTCTGGTTATGTATGCAGTGTCTGTTCACCAGGTTATGCCCAATACCCTCCAGAAATCTTGACTGCTTGTGTCCTGTGATTTTGCCCTTTGAGCAGATGTCAGGGAGGGTAAAGCCCCCATAAGAACTAGAGTCTGTGACAGTTATTTCAAGAAGGCTTTGTCTACTTTGCCACCTGATGAGTGGTCTGTAGCATGCTCCTGCCACAGTGTCACACTTAGCAGCCTGCCCTCTGGCCCTGACTCACAAGCTCCCAGCCAGCTTGCTGTCTGTCCCATAGATGATCTGCACACATCTGAGCTTCCCCTTCACATCATAGGCAGCTCTCACTCTTGTCTTTACCACCTGTATTTCCTGAAGAGCTTGTATCTACCCTTTGCTCACCCTGGTTGTGCAAGCTGACCCACCACATCTCCCATTGCAACTTTGCCATTATTTTTTGGTTGCACATGCAGCTCTAGTACCTCCTGCTTTGTTTCCAAGGCTGAGAGCATTTGTGTACGTGCACTTGAGGCAGCTGTCCTTTTGCCCTCTTTCATCACTTCTGAGGTCTCCCTTGTTCCCACCATCCTGCACTCCTCACCATCCAACCCATCTGCTCTTTTCTCATTTGACTTTGAGTCATAAACTCCCTCTTGTCTCACCAGTTTAAATCTCTCCTCACCACTTTGGCCAGTCTTTTGGTAAAGGTGCTCTTGTCCCATTTCAGCAGGTGGATCCCATCGCCCCTCTGCACTCCTTGATCCTCAGAATGGGTCCCATTGTCATGTCCTGGGTCACATCCCTACTGCTGCTTAGCATGGGCCTGCTGTGTCCAGAGGTTAGCAACCCCTTCCTCATGTCCAGAGGCACAAACACAGCTCAGACCTTGTCAATGTGTAGGTCCCTCCCTGGCACCAGCCAAAAGCCATTAGGTTCCTCCCTTGGCAGGAGCTGGCTGCAGACTAAAGCTCAAACACACTTTTTTTGGGAACAGCAGACAACAGTTGTCAGAAGTGAGTGCTAGAGCTTGCCCAGAGCAAAAGCCTCCTGTGGTCACCCTTTCCAGGCAGCCACGAGCAGCCCAAGGTACCTAGAGGAGTTCCTAGGATACCCCAGAAGCAGACCTCAGAGACTGCTGCACAAACACTTCTCTCTGCTTGCTGCGATCTTTGGATGTTACTTTTAAGTGATGCTGAACCACCATTAATGCTACCATATAGCTCCTAGGTTCTGGGGCTTGAAGTACATGGCAGCTGAAAAGAAAACCAGAGCATCCACAGTATCTGTTACTACTATGTGACAAATGTTATGGGACTTCCTTATCAAAATGAAAAAAATAGATGTAATTCCATTGTGCGAAGCTTAGTTGAGTCAGTTGCACATTGCTATTGTGATGTGTATGCTGGTTTTGGCTGGGATAGAGTTAATCTTCTTTGTAGTAGCTAGTATGGGGCTATGTTTTGGATTTGTGCTGAAAACAGTGTTGATAACACACTGATGTTTTAGTTGTTGCTGCACTGGTCAAGGACTTTTCAGCTTCCCATGCTCTGCCAGGTGCAGAAGAAGTTGGGAGGGGACACAGCCAAGATAGTTGATCCGAACTGACCAATGGGCTATTCCATACCATATGATCTCATGCTCAGCATATAAAGCTGGGGAAGAAGAAGGAAGGGGGGGACATCTGGAGTGATGACGTTTGTCTTCCCAAGTAACCATTACACGTGATGGAGCCCTGCTTTCCTGGAGATGGCTGAACACCTGCCTGACCATGGGAAGCAGTGAATGAATTCCTTGCTTTGTTCTTCTTGTATGCACACCTTTTGCTTTACCTATTAAACTGTCTTTATCTCAATCCATGAGTTTTCTCACTTTTACTCTTCTGATTCTCTCCCCCATCCCACCGGGGGGGGGAGTGAGCGAGCAGCTGTGTGGGGATTAGTTACCGTCTGGGGTTAAACCACGACAATGTGGAACAGAAGCAAAGATGTCATCTCTTCCCACTCATGCAGGGCAGCTTCAAGCAGGACACACAGAATGAAGGAGCTGTGGGTTTTTTTCCTGCCCACTGTGTTCCCGAGAGTAGACATGTGGGTAAAGGGAAGAAAAGCTCTTTGCCTTGGGTCACACCTGAACTTTTTAATAGAGATGTAGATGAATGGACTTTTATTTGAGACAAATGCAGTAGAACTTGGACAGAGAGAAATTGGATAGAGAGCTGCAAAGCTCCCAAAGAGCAACCATGGGACTCGTCAGAGCACTAGGAGAATCCAAGTGGGAAAGTATTTGTTTTGTTCTCTTTGTGTTCAAATGCAGACCACAAGGCCAGGACTCATCCCTCTAATGTGATTTTGAGTTAGGTAAAAAGAGCCTTCTATCCACAGAGTATCTTCTTTTCCCTTATTTTCCCTATCTTCTATTCCCTTATTCCCACCTCCTTTCCTTGGTGGACAATTGATGCAATTGAACACAGCACAGAGTGTGAAGCCAGCAAAGCCTGAAAGTATTCAGGATACTGAAAAGGAAGTGTCCGACTTCCATTTTGAAAACACCTTTCACTGTAAGAGAGGAAAAAAGTACCTGAACTTCTGTCTCCTGTGCTTGCTAGCATTCCTTGGGTACTGTCATCCTGGATGATCCTTATCTAACGAAGGTCTTGATCCAGATCTATCTGTTTGGTCCGTGGTTTTTTTCACCCTGAAATCTAACTGGATACCGTGCATAGAGAGGCTATCTTCCAGTGAGAATGTACAGCACTTTACTTAGCTTCCCTTGCTATATTATGGCTGGTTATATTCTATATGTATGTTTGAGAAATGTGCCCAAAGGCAGAATTAAAACATTTCTGACCATGGGGGTAGGAAGCCTTAATGTTTTATGAATGGAGTGATAATACAATGTCCTTATATTCCTGAAATTAAATTCACTTGAAAAATCCTTTAGTGCTGGTGTCTTCTGGAGTAATTGCAATAATGACTTTGTTATTCAATTAACCTCTTTTAAAGTATTGTATTAGTGATTGTGGGTCATCTCAATGGAGATGAAATTGTCACACACAGAGCAGAGTAAAGACATGAAGTCACAGTGGCACAAGTTTCAAATTCAATCAGAAAATCACCATTAAAAGTACTTCAAAGTCCCTGTGCCAGGAAAGAAAGTCCCCAGTAGCATAATTATGAATTTTGTTTCAAGAAGTAAAATTTGCAGACTAATAATGATAGATATAAGGTAGGGACTGGTGATGTTTCAGAGTTTTGTGGAATTTAAATAAAACATCAAGTAGCTGATTCTACAGTTGCTCTGCTGACTGTTTCACACAAATCTGCACAGCGGTTGGTGATCACAACCAGCTGCTGCCTAGAAATTTTTGAAATTCAGCATCTGCTCTTGCATAACACTTTTCATTGGCACAGTCCTCTCTGGAACAGTTATACATTAACTTTGAAAAATATTTAACATTAGTCATACTTACATGCAGTCTTTTTAAAAATTAAATGCCACATTTCTGTAATTATGGTTAAGTATTATTAAAATTCCCTGACATGCTAAATAGTTCTTGTACTTGTCACTCTCTGAAAAGCTTTTTTGGTTTAGGAAAGGACTTTTCATTTTTATGAGTACTGTCCTTATAGCACTCTAGAGTCAGTGTCAGTGAATAAAAACTGTCAGCTGTAAAAACTGACACAAACTTGACTACAAAAAGGTTGCTATTTCTTATTTTAGGTAACTTTCTTTGTCAGGCTCTATAACAAGAAGTAGATGTTGTAGAAGTACCTAATAAATATGTTACTCTTTTGCTATGGGATTGTTATTATTCACCCTAATATTACTGCTCATGCCAGGACTAATTTTTGTGTCACCCAGAAAGTCACTTCCTTGCAAGTCTGGTCAGTCCAGCTGTCTCGCTTCAGTAAGCAAAATAATTTAGGCTCTGTGTTTCATTATTTCTTGTTATAGGAAAGAATCATATTTGAAAAAAAGACAAGTGTCCTCAGACTCATTGTGATACAGATTCATGAATCACTAGCTTCTTATTCTAATCCCTGTTGCCCAATATGGTTTTCCATGTAGGCTGTGGTCTTCTCTTGGCTCAAGCAAAAGCAAACCAACAGATTCCGCACACCCCACCCCACCCAGCTTCTGTCAAGTGTAAATCGTACTTTCTCCTGGCAGATCCCTAAAGTCAAATGCTGCCCATGTTGATTAGGATAGGAAACTCCTAGATGCTGTGGGAGTAGGGCAGAGTTTGGGTGCTATGAGCCCACAGAGGAGCCCTCCTGCAGCCGCCTGGGGCAGCACCAATGGAAGAGGGAGCTGAAGGGATGTGAGTGCCCGGCAGGCAGGGCAGGGAGTGGTCATCCACTATGGAATTGCTCTGCCCAGAGCTCCTTGGAGAAAGACAGCACTGCTGATACAGTACCCTTACTACTACACCACTGATAAAGGTAGAGGATTTCTTCTTTGGAAAACTCTTATGTAAAGCCTATCCACAGGCATCAAGAGTTTGGCCTTTTGTAAGACTGCTTCTTTGGGATGTCCAGCTTTCCATTGAAAGTATGTTGTTATTTCTGACTTGTGCATTGGGAAAAAGTAAATCCTCTTGTCTTTCAGTTACTGATTTATAGACACTTTCAGAAGAAAAAATCCAAAGCCCCCTTTGCATTTGTTATCTCTGTCCCTAATTGTCTTAACATATGACAGGAAGCAGGGGTATCAGGGCATCATGAGTTCTGAAGGAAGATCATTGAAATATTGACAAGATATTAACACTTCACAAACCTTTAAAATCCTAATCAGACTGCAGTTCCAAGGTTTCCTACTTAATAAAAGGGATGTTTGAATGCTAATCTATTGGTAATGAAAACTGGATGCCCAATTAATCCTTTATACTTGTTCTTCCCTGCTTCCTATCAGACTCTGTGCATGTGCTACTACACCAACCCTGCTTAGAGAACTGAAAACCATACCTGGGATATTTATTTTCTTTTTTAATCTAGACTTCATATGACTTTATTATCATTTTCATATGTTGCTTTCCATTGTGGGTGTTATTTTTGGGGGATATCTCATCTGACCTTGATGAGAATACTGCACATAAGTGTTATCCATTACTGGAAAAAAAATCTACATTTAATAGACTCTTTAGTTTTTAATTTACAGTAATTTGAAGTAGGACAAAGCTAAAGCAATATTTGTGGCTATGAATTATTATTTATTTACATCTCACTAGTTTTCTCCCTAGCTTGCTGTGGTTGGGTCATATGCCTTTAAGTATGCAGGCGAAACACATGAATTGAAAATTCTGTTGACAGGTAAATGTGAATCATCTTTTTTCATTCAAAGGAAAATAATCAAGCTCTTTTCAAATAATATAAAATGTAAAATGATTGCCTTTTGGGGAGGAGGCAGGCTTATCAGCATCTCTTCTATAGAAAATGATTTCCATTTTGTAGCTGGAGGAACATATGCTGCAGCTTATCTTGTCACTTGACTGCAGTTTCTGATATTTATTAACAGTTGATTTCCTGTAGATGCTGTTCTTTCCTGTTTCTCTTCTCCCACCCCACCAATCAATTATTTTCCCAAAAACTACATCTGCCCTTCTTTTTCATTCTCATTTCCTTAAAGAAGATTATTTTATTACTGGTTTTCAAGAAGCATTTGTAATGAGTGGTACAGCCCTGGTTCCATATATGATTTATAACAGTCTGTATTTGAGGCTCCACTTCCTCCCCCACCCAACCTTCCCTTGGTCATTTTTATCAAAGCCCACAAGACTGAGATTTTGTAATCATTGCAGTAAAATACAGAAATGATGAATTATGTCTTCAAGAGAAAATTTAGTATTCATTAGAGATTTACATGGAAGAGAGGCAGGGCTGGCTGTAAGATGCACAATTGTATACAGCATCTTCAAGAAGTCTACTACAAAACTAGAGGCCAGCTACACATTAGCTTGATGTCCTAGGAACACAAATGCCCTACATCTATGACTGGCAAAATCAAGAGTCCTGTAAGCTATTGCTCCACAGCTAGGCTTTCAATGATTATAAAAAAATCATCTTTCTTCTTTCTTGCTTCATTGTATCTGCTTGCAATTTTCATAGTCTCATATCTTTCACTACTCTGCTTTAGCCTTTGATGTATGTTGGGTTTGCATTGTTCTTTTTTTCTGTGACTCATCTTGCAGGAATTATAAAGTATGGTTCATAATGTACCCCCATTTTTAATTAGGATAATAAGACATATTAGAAAAGGTATCTTCTTTGATCACAAATTGATAAAGCATAGCAAAGCCTTGGCCAGCTACTTAAAATGTCATTGTGCACCCAGAAAAGACAAAAGCTGTATTATAAAAAATTTTGTTCCTGCAGGTAGCATTAGATCTCAGATCATTTGCTGCCATGAGAATTGATTACATGAAATATTCTTGCTTTCCTGTTTTACTATATTGCTTACCTCTTCAAGCTGATATTCTGAAGTTCCTGCTACGTAGTTGCCTAAGATTGTTCTTGTCAAAATCCTGCTTATACTAGTTTATCTGTGAAACAAGTCTGCGAGAAAAGTGAGTGACCCACAAAAGGAAAATATTTGTTCAGGTCTTGTAAGTTTATAAAAAGCCATTATTCACTTGTAAATTATACCTATATTGTCACAAAGCTGTGTGACGATAGGTAGAAAAAAATGTTACATGGCTGCTATTCATGTAGAAACAAACAGGTATGAGAAATCTTCAGTGGGGAAGGGAAAAAAAAAATCCTGATATTGCTATTTGGAAAACTAAAACCAAAGCTTGGACATTCCTGAACTGTCTTGCATCCTGGAAATGGAAATACTCCAGTTGAGCTAAGATGGAAAAGTCCAGTGACAGGAAACGTTCAGAGAGTAGGAGAGAGAGCATGAGGACACCATTCCTTCTTCAGTGTCAGTAACACAGCGGTGATGCAGGCAGAAGTAGAGAGTCAGGTTTCCAGCCTTCTAACCCTACTCATTGCAAGCACTGCACACACAGATTCACTTATATGAATGCGCCTTCAGCCCTGGTACCTATAAAAGTCTCCTACTGAAACCCTGATTTCCCTGTTAAAGAAACACACATCTAGCCATGCCTTCCAGATGGTTAAGTAATAATTTATACTAGATTCTCTGGCCTGTCTGAGCAGTGACAGGTGCAGAATTAGAGGGAAGGAAGCAGGTAAATGTAGCAGGCTGAATGGCTGTAGTAAGACAGAGACAGACGTTTTGATCATATCAGCATGGGAATTCTTGTTAGTACAAAGCTGAGAAACAGATGAAGTCATATGTTTGTTTATAATCAGTTCAAATGCTTAAGTGTAATAAAGCAAAAAAAGCAATATTTTGCAGTACATCATACTAACTGCCCACTAGTTATAATAGTAACCAGGCTGAAATGAACTATGTGATGAATCATGTCAATTAAATATGTAATAATTCAGCTCTTTGGTCTTATGAACCTGCAAAAATTCACAGTTCTGTTATTAAGATTTTCATCTTAAGTTATGCATCATAAATATTTAGTATTTTATAAATGTTTTCTTAAATAAGTCATTTAATCTTTAACCTATTATTGCAACAGACTGTACATTGCCTTATTATAATTTGACTTTCTAAAATAGCTATTGCGAGAACTTTCAAAACAAATTAGTAATTGTGAGCATCTTTTTGCCCTGAGATATTTTAAGGAGATTGTATATGAAGAATAAGGTAGTCTTCACAAGTCTAACCCAAGCTGTTGCTGAAATTTTCTAAAAACATGACAGTTTCTAAAATGATTACATTTAGTACTATCACTTCCTTATATTTTCATGTTTGTAAAATATTTTCTGTCTTCAGTGTATTTTTCATCAGTTAGCAAATACTGGCATGCTTAGCAAACCAAGGAATCTAATCCCATTACATAGTCTATTTAAACAAACTAGAGTGCTAGCTAAACAAAAACTTACTAATGCCTTAAGAAAATGGTGCAAAGGTGGAGTACAAACTATGCAAACTTCAATGTAAAAAAACCCCACACGTTCTAGACATGAGTTCTTATTGGAGACTCTCAAATGCCTAATTTTGCTTACAGTCATTCCGTATATTTCAATTTTAATGTCTCCTGAAGTGTTTGCTGGTTTAGGGATTTAAAAAAATCCTGTCTTAACAGAAAACTTCACAAAAAGCAACAACTGAGTAACACTATTGTTCCATGGTAATATTAGAGAAGAGGTAGTCAAAGAAAATAGTCTTCAGTTGCATTAGCTGCAAAAAGAATGAGGAAAAAAGATTATCAAGACAAAGGTGTCTGAATACATGGAGTAAAAAGACTAATACGACAATTTTTTATATGTTGCAAAGAAAAGTATTGTATTTTATGAGCATTTTCTCTGTGAAGCAGAGCACTTACTACACAATCATTTTAACATACTGCAACTAAAATGTATCGGATGAAGAATTAAGCATTTACAATGTCTTTGTTTGTTATAAGTGACAAAAAATGTCAAATTAAGCTTTCTCAGGTTTTCATTCAGTCTTTACCATCTGACTCCCAAGAAAAGTAACACATCTTGTGGTTTAGATTTCTAATGAATCAAAACTTTAACATTTCATGGACTTTTTCTCACTAGATGCATGTAGTTAATTACTGTACATGGTATGAAGAACAAATGAACTTTTTCTTTTGGCTGGTTATACTCTGGAAAAATATCTATGCTCTTTAGCTTTTCGGTTTTCTCAAACCACAACTGTTGTATTGACTCTTGGCAGAGAATGAAGAACTGCAATAATCTATCCCACAAAATGCTCTTCTCTCTTGTTTGTTTCATTCCATTACCCACATGTGGCCTGAGCCATTTATTGGCATGGGACTCCTTGGCAATGAGCATTTCCATGAATCTATCTTCCCTCCTCTCTGGTTTTAAGGATTTGTGTTCCATTTTGTAAGATCATCAAAAATACATTTGTGCAAAGATTTCCTTTAAATAACACTCTAGCAACTGGATGCATTGGTCTTCTTCAGTATAACTAACTATAGACAGCTAGTCAAGTTTTAGAAAAGCCCTAGATGTGGATTTAATCCCCCTTAGCTGAGGACTGTGTTAAAACCCATTTCTTGACAAACTGCTTGTGCCATTTCCCTCTTATGTAGAGCTGCGCATTATCAGCTGCTCCAAAAGAGAAGAGTGAGACAAAAGACGTACACAGGAAGACACTGTAAGCACATTAGCTAAGGAGGAAGTTTCTGGCTCAGAACATATGTCTCTGGTGTGTGCCTTTGTCTAGGGAAGAGTTGGTATTTTAAATCTAGCTTTCTCATCATTATCTTTTATTGGCTGGCTTGCATATCCTCCATCCCACCCTATCTGTCTCAGTTTGTTGAATGCCAGAAATGTTATTCTTTTAAATGCTCTTCACTCTTCATATAGGACAGAAAAGTACTTGGACTTATTTTCTTCCCTCTGATATAAACATGTATTTCCTGACTGCAAATAAGAAATTAAAAATATAGATAAAACAGAGCTGAACAGATATCTCACAGATTTAGGCAAACTGAAAGCAATGAGAACTAAAGAGTTAAAGCTTTTCAGAGAAGCAGCAGATGCCTATAGATGTCAAGGTTGATTGAATTTAGTTGCTGCTTTTATGAAATTTATTAGCCCTGGGCAGTAGTCTCAACTAAATCCTTTATTTTGGTGGTTTTAGAAAAACAACACTGTTGTTAATGAGTGAAATAAAGCAAGAAAAGAAATCACCACATAGATTAAAGGTATTTGCAAGTGTTCTAAATTCTGTTAACCAACAATAACTGAATTACATAATGCATTAGTTGCATCTTTGCACCCTGACCTGAATAATAAATTGTCATATGGTCCTAGCTGAACACTCTGTCCCTCCCCTCTCTCCATAAGCAAGGTACTTTCCAGGCTAATGTACCTGCATGGCACAACTTGTGCTATTAAGCCTCCTTTGTGCTCTACGAGTGTAAACTTTGTTTGTTTCCTCAGTTTATCTAGCAAGCTGCAGGTATATATTAGGCAGGGTTCAGTTTCCTAAGGTAGGCACCTAATGCCATTTCCAATGCACTAAAATATGTGAACGTTCATGCATGACTGGCAGATATGACATAATGACTACAGGGGACGGTCCCCCTTCTGAGTGTCAGCTGGAGGGTAGGTAAGACAGTCAAACAGACATCTATGTTTAGGCAAATGACTCCTGCCCATCTGTTTTTCTGTCATACAGGAACCCTGATTGCCCTGATATGATCCGTGGGACTCCCTGCATTGGTTGCTGTAGTGCTTTGGGTATCCTGTGCGTGTAGCTCCCTTCTCCTAGCATGAGACAGTGAATATAGGCAGATACAAAGGTGTCATAATTCTAAAAGTGATAAAGTCATTCTCAGTCAGCACTATGTTAGACTACACCCAAGTCTGCCTCCATCTCTTCTGTTTCCTCAGAAATAGGAGAAAAATGCGCCTATACAATGTCCTAGCACTGTGGAGGAAGGGGCCAAAGCAGAGACATAGCCCAGCAAGGCAGCAAAACCTTTATCTTGATCTTAACCTGTAAGATTGATGTTACAGATGGTATCCAGTAATGTTGATCACATTAAGAATAGTGTTGATATTTTGCCTACTGCTGTTTACTAAACCTTAGTACTAACTGTTAAAAATGATGGTGATGTAAATCTAAAATTGGATAATTTGCCTGCACTGAATTAGAATTTAGTTGTTGTTTATGTTAAAGATAGCTGGCTTCAGGGTTGAGTTCTTCAATTTCTCTGAATTTCTGCAAATGAACAATTCCAAGGTTGTAAATGTTTAGTATTTTGGACAATAATATCATTACAATTAATTTCCTTTTTTGCACTTATTTGTTGCATGGAGTCATAGAATGGTTTGGGTTGGAAGGATGTTAAAGATCATCTAGTTCTAATCCCCCTGCCATGGGCAGGGACACCTTCCACTAGACCAGGTTGCTCAAAGCCTCATCCAACCTGGCCTTGAACACTTTCAGGGAGGGGGCATCCACAGCTTCTCTGGACAACCTGTTCCAGTGTCTCACCACCCTCACAGTAAAGAATTTCTGCCTAATATCTAATCTAAATCTATGCTCTTTCAGATTGAAACTGTTACCCCTCGTCCTATCACTACACTCCCTGATAAAGAGTCCCTCCCCATCTTTCCTGTAGGCCCCCTTCAGGTACTGGAAGGCTGCTGTAAGGGCTCTTCTCCAGGCTAAACAACCCCAACTCTCTCAGCCTGTCCTCACAGGGTAAGTGCTCCAGCCTCACTCCTACCCTACTAAGTTTTTGTAGGTTTGAAGGATTTCCTTTGAATGAGAACTTTTCATGGCTTAACTTAACTTTTCTATGAAGTTAAATCTCAGCAAAGCAACATTACTGGTTTGTGGAGTCAACAGGAAAAGATAGTAGTTCCCATGAACTTTATCAGGCCTGGATCACAAACAAAAAATGACAGAAAATAAGACTATTATTTACTCCTCCTGCGATTTGTTTTTAATTGAGAAAAAAATTATGTCCAGCTAAGTATCAAACCAGGTAAGAATAGATATATAAATTACCAGTAACAGAAAAATTTCTGCCTGTTGGGGGAAAGAGAAAGAGAAATTTTTCTTCAAACCCTTTCTAATTTAGTAGGAAGGTATGGAGATGAAATGGTGACTATCTCAATTACCTTACATTCTTATTAAATCAAAAAGCTGAACAACACATCAACTTTTTTCTCCTTTCTATGTTAATTTTGAGAATGCCTAATGCTCTTGAAAATTAGGCATTCACAGGATAGATAGGTGGTGTGCAAATTTCTCCAGGCAGCAGTGTCAATAATAAGACTCAAGTCATGATCTGCATTTCCTTTTCCAATTTTCATTTTAGTTTGAAACCACAAAGCTGATTGTATTAATTCCTTAAAGTGTTTTCACCCAGTGACTATTTTATTTCTCTTCCCCATCCTATCCCCCCCATCATATACGTTCAAAATTCAGCAGCTGTAGTATTGTTTCCAGGCTGTACAAGTCTGGAGACAAAAGGAGCCTGTTTCTTGCTTCAGCAGCTGGCATTAGACTATCACCAACTACATATTAATTATATCTCACATATTCTTTTTTATCAGATAATCATTCAAAAAGTTTCAGTTTCCCAATCACTCACTTAACCACAGCAGTGAAACTGTGGAGCTGTTTGTTGTCTTTCACAAGATATTAAGCTTTGGCCTTCAGCCAGCCAGTCTGAGCCAGCACTAATATAATTCACAACTGGAAGAAGACAATCAATTAATCAATACCATAATTTGGAACTGACCACAGCACTAACACTCATAGCTATTAGACTTACTGACTGACACCTTTTAGGATTAATGAGGTAGCAAGAGCAGACAAACTAAAGATTCATTTAAAGACTTTTTTGTTCTCGGATCAAGCTGCCCACTCTATTTTGTCATTTTTTAACTTAGATATGTCAGTGTGAAATACTAATGTAAATACAGAGTATTGAAAAGTGCAAATTACTTTATCACTGATGGATTAGGAGCCAACTCCTCCATAGATCTGCTTGTTGGTTTGAAGGAAGCTAATTTAATGCTAGACTCCATACTGTCTCATAACAAAATATAAAACTGCATTCTCATAACAAAACATAAAATTGCATTCTAGAGAAAGATGGCATTTCCTTTTTCCTTGCACATTGGTTTGCCTTTTCTTTGGAAGTCCAGGTTAAACCTCATGGTTTCAGGACTTCCTTCCCAAAAACATTACATATGATTTATCACAGGGCTGTTAACACAGAGCTTTTTTTGAAAAAAACAGAACTGTCTCTCAACTTAACCTTTGAAACAGCATATATAGTTTTTAGTTAGTTTCTCAGCAGATGAAATACTGCCCCACTGACAACACTGTAATTAGGTAAAGCAAAGACAAGACTGGATCAAAATTTAACTCTCATATCTCAAACCCGCAAGATTCTATCATTCTATCACCAATGCTCTTTTATGCTTCCATCCTTGGTCTATTTTCATGGGGATGACAAGGTAAGCGATGTGTTCACAAGATATAGCTTCAGGAATAGTTACTAAATAGTTTTGATATTGCAGCCCCTTTCATCTGTATGTTTTGAGCTGAGCTGCTCAAGGGTACACTCTAAATGTATGCTATGATATATCTCTGATTCAATGCTTCTTCAGAGTAAAAAAAAGTGTTGCAATATAATGCATGTGGATTATACTTGCAGTGTTTTCTAGAATTATTTGGGAGGTTTTGGTACAGATACTTCTTTATCAAAGAAGAAGTAAACAAATACATTTAAATAATCAAGGTTTCAATCTTGGCTTGAGAATTTTTACAGGTTTAATCTTGTCTCCTTGTAGGATAAAAAGAATACAGGATCTGTATTATTTTGCATGTGGAGTAAAGTGGAGTAAAATTTGAAAGTGGAGTAAAGCCATCTCAGTCCTTAGTAACAGGGTAATCAAGCCCACATAAACTCCAACTGACAAAAAAGTGGCTGTTTGCATCCTACTGTCTGTTTATCATGATTTCTTATTACATAGAAATTGGTTACCTTATCATTACCTTCATGGTGCTGTGTGTGCAGTTGCTTTTGCAGCTGTTCATGTCTCTGCTCTAAGCTCAGAAGCAGGAGTCCACCTTCTCAGAGGAGCTGAACAAGAGCCTGGAAAACATTGACCCAGTTAAAAGCAGTTCCTTTCTGGTTAACCAAAGTGTAATTTCCAAATATCTGAGTTTAAGAATAGTACCTATGAAAACACTATGCAGCAACAATAGTATCACCAGTGTAGTCTACAAAAAGTTTCTTTTTACGAACACATAACAAATTTCAGAATTCTACCATAATGGAGCAATAAAATGATCTGAGTGTCTGGCTTAAGAAATAGTAAATCAGTCTTTCTAAAACCTGAATTCCCATATCAGTAAAAATAAACCTTTAAAAATCAGTTAGTTATAGGACAACCAATCTTAATTTTTTTAAAACTTTTGTGCAGCCTCCAGGAGTGGAAGAAACTCTAAGAATTATCTTGGTGATCTCCCTGTTAAAGATATCATATGGCTTCTGTCTATCCTTTGATACCTAATAATATTTTTAAAAATAGTTGTTAAATTTTACATGAAACATTGACCAAGTTGTAGATTAAACAAACAGATTGCCTTCCAGTTTACATTGATTCCTCTGTATAGTGCCTGATTCACTGGCTTCTGATGTATAAGGAGCAGTGTAGAGGCTTTTTAGGATATGAGTGAAGTACTGCCAGTTTCAAGAATCAAAAAAATCCTGGTTCATTCCCTGATTCCCTTTAAAAAAAGTTTATTTGAAAAGCAATGAAAAAAATATTTGGTGTTTTGGGTTTGGTTTTTTTTCCTTAGTAACTTTCCACATCCAATTGCTGGTCAAAAATGTTTAAGATTTTTTTTAACTGCAGTAAGCGGGGGGGGGGGGTGCGGTATTGAATTGAAAGCTCAAATTTTATTGTAATTACTAGTTTGTAAGAGCTAGGTCATGAAAAAATAGGTGATACATCTTGGGACTTATGACTCAATTCATTATAGAAGTGACAGCTGCAAAGGAGAAAGCTTATCTTTCATTTTGCAAGGCTATGCTCTGAACTGCATGCTTCTTTGGCTTCTGGATATTCATTTTCTAATTAAATTTCTAGCTTAACCAATTTTTTGCATCCAAGTTACAGAATCCAAACTTGGTTTGGGTTACCAAAACCCAAAACAGGAGCAGGGATGGGGAAAGAAGGGAAATGTCCACCCCGGCACAAATTTTAACTAAGACTTACTAGTTAACTCATACACAGTTAGTTTAGATATAGTTTAGATAGACTGATAGATATATCGAGTAATCAACTGATCAGGCACACAGTTCTAATGTATGCACACCTTGCCTTTCTCTCTTTGCTGTCTCTGTCTCTCTCTGTATATATGAGTGCGTATGTATGTATATATTTACTTACGTATACACATGAATCACATTCACATACTAATTGCAAGTACTGTGCCTATATTCTTTCCTATCTGTGACAGCTGACTCAGAGCAACAGCAGAATATAAAGTATGTATATACAGCAACAGCATCAGTACTTCCCCAACACAGATTCATTTATTGATTATTTTCCTTGGTGAGCACCGGTACTGCCTTGGGGCTGGTGGGGAAACCCTCCCTCCTTCAGGTTGCAGTTGACCCAAATTAGTTATTTTATTTCTGGTCATCCCGACCTATGCTATGCTTCTTCATTGGTCCCCCATTGTCCTCTTCATATACCAAAAACTGGCCGCACTCCCAAGGTTGCTCTCCTTTGATGGCCAGCAATGGGCCCCTGGTCAGTTGTTTGTAGCTCAGGGCCTCTGGTATCATGCTGTTCTTGGCCTTTCAAGGTCTCATCCCATGTCTGAACTCCTCTGGGCTGCATTTTTATTCTAGGGTCATAGATAGTTCATTCTACACAGAATAACTACTTGCTATTAGTGTCTTTTAGTCCCTATGCATATATGTATTCCACAAGTGTTTTAACAGTCTGTGTACACTATGTAGATACATAGAGCTAAAACTCAGACAAATTTACACTTAAATGTCGTGAAAGTATCAGGCACAAGATTGTTTAGATGTTAATATGAGAAAGCTACCAGAGCTAATTTTTCTTAAGCTTCAGTCTTGCAATTTAAGCTTTTTGGCCACTGAAAGGAGCTGTTTTGGCTTTGCATAACCTAATGTTTATTTACAAAGAAAAACAATAGCTAATTTTAGTAAAACTTATTGATGTAGTGGCTAAACCATTCATTCAACAGACAGAAACATTTCATACACATATCCTGTATACTGCCGCACATCCTGAACAGACTTTTTGTTGAGATTTACAGTCTGATTAAAAAAATGGTTAAAGGTTTATGTTTTAGTTTCTGCTTTAATGAAGCTGGTGATTCACTTTGGCAGGGAGAAAGTGGTATTGTAATATACGGCTGTAATTGTTCTGACTACTGTTAGTTGGTAGAACAGTGGTATATCTTTGGTATTCTTTAATTTATCATCGTACTGCAAGCAGTCAATATGAAGACCCTATTGTTACTGGTAAAAAGAAACTTTGGAGTGGAAAAAGCTGCTGCTCTGTATGACGACCATTGACCAGTTCCCTGGATACACTTAGGTACACCTGACTAAAGCTTTCATTGGAAAATTGATTGCTTCAAGTAACTCAGAAGGCCTAATATACAGTCTACCTCATTTATTTTTTCAAAGATAGTGGAGCCAGTCATCCCAGAAAAGTGGCAACATTTTTCTTCCTACACACAGGGAGAAAAAAAACTTCTTCTGGCCCTGCTGGTACTATACTGGATATAATCAGCCTGTTTTTCCTTTCTCCAGAAAGCAGAGTAGGGAAACCCTGTGGCCCAGTTTAGTGTGTCTATCCTGTTATCTTATTACCTTTTGCCTCCAAAATGTGCTGGCTCTCTGAAGAGGAAGATACAACTATTACTTCAAAGCTTCGGTAACTTAAGAGAACAGGAGAAGTGGGACAAAGACAGGTGTACCACAGAAAAAGGTCTTTATACAATAATCAAATTAGCATCTATTATAGCTTTATGAATGCTCGGACTAGGTTGACTGGGAATATGCATTCTATCTAATTTAAACCTATTATTATTATTATTATTTTATTATCATTATTATTATAATTACCATTATTATTATTATTAGTTTAAGAAAAGCTCCTCTTCAGGTCTTATTTTCTTCTCAATCCTGAATAATAGGCATCCAGAAGACCTCACTTCTCCACAATAAGTGTACTCAGCTTTCACACCAACTATTATCTCTTCTCAGTGCAATTCCCCTTTAAAGATTGACTGAGAAAAATGTGGGATTCCATTTACTAGATATGTATAGATATGTATTCCATTTATTAGATATGTATAGTATATGATTACAAGGAATTTAACTGGTTTTGGGGTTTTTTTTCTGAATCCAAAACTTATTTTGGATTCTTTCATTAAAATTGCAGTACTGTGTAGGGAAGGATTTGCAGGACATATATGCTATCAGTGATGCAATTCTGTCTTCAGCTTAATCTCTGATGACACCTCTCATTTCCTCCTGGGGGGAGAAAAGCGGAAGGAATTACACACCAGAACTGACTGACATTATAATTGGAATTCAATAAAAAATTCTTTTGGCAATACACAGGCAGGAATAAATTCCAGCACACTCACTTTTAACTGTGCTGATGCTCTGTAGGGCTAATCGGAGTTGCTTTTTAAAAAAGAAGATCTGCTCAGAATATAAACTCAAGGACGCAGTTCTGTCAAATATGATGCTACCGTTACCAAAGAGACTGTTCAATATAAAAATATGCTTTAAAACTACACTAACAGTCTTTAGCTCCTGTTGAGTCCTGGGACTAGTTCCATCAAATCAGGGATTTTACTGTATACGTATTTCTGAATATGTTTTGTTAAATTATGACTGTATGGTTAAGCTTCTGTGAAGAGCTTGGAGAAAATAGTGCTATGTCGCAGCTGGCCCAACAGCTGCTGTATATGCTTATCTCGAGTGCCTATATTTTCAAGTACATATTTTCAATGGTATTTTGTAATAAATCATTCTCTCACTAGTTTTAATACCTTATTAAAGGTATTAAAATACACTAGCACTTTCAAATCCATTATTACGCACTGTGTTTTTCAAAAAACATGGAGAATACTTGAAATGTAAAATAAATGGTGATCTTACTACAGATGTCCTTAGACATTCATCCTGTGACACACTCAATACTACAAGGAAAATAATACGAGACAGATGGTTTCCATTGCTGAACTAGAAGCTGAATCTTCTAGGTACCTTTTTTATTAATTCTTATTTTGATGTCTTTCTACTATGGCTTTGCTCTTAAAAAACCTTTTGTCCTGTTAGCAGTGAAAAGTTTAAACTGCACACTCTGGTCTGCACATTGAAAAAAATTAAGAAATGTAAATCTCAATGGAAATAACTACCAAGACATATAACAAGTTGTCCTCTCTCTCCTGCAAAGAAAATCAACAACGTGGATTAAAGCTATATCTATGAAGTCAAATTATTACTTATTTCTAAGAAAACATTTAACACTAGCAAAGATTTTCTACTTCTTATTTTAATTTTCATTAGTATTTTGAAAATACACAAAAGCACAAATAAAGTATACCTTTCAGGAATTTGGTTTCCTAATACATCATTTAATTGTTTTTTCTTTTTATCAATGGCATTCATAAAACTAACACTGACTTAGGAATAAAACTATCAAACTAGTTATTGAATGGAGAATTAACAACTATCCTTTTCTGCTGATAAAAAAATTGAGGTATCCATGTAGAAAACATGATCTCCTATCTTAAACAACCTCTTGGTGGGAAAAACTGAGATATTGCTAGATAGCTAGGAGGCGTCACCAAAAAGAATTAAGATGGAAAAAGATGACAAAGAGATTTTACATACAGATACTTTTGCGAAATTGATTTCTTTATACTATTCTAGGTTTTGGGAGACAATAATTCATTTCCTAGAGAAAGGACCATCGATGCCTGGCTTTGCAGTAATAACAATACATTTTTCTCAAGCACTTTGGAAATACATTTGAGTTTCAGAGCTATGACTATTTTCTGGACTATTTTCTGATTCAACATCCTTGGTATAAACCAAAGTAAAGAAGAGATCAGTTGAGGTTGGTCTCCTTTATGATTTGATTGGTACTTAGAGCATGTGCCTGAATAGTAGTTCTGAGGATGTCAGTAATGGTGTTTTAACAGTCATTAAAAAAAAAAAAATTCTTTGGCATTTTTTCTCATTAAAAGACAAAGGTGATTAAATGGAATTAGGATAGCTTTATATGAAGGCATATAGCCTTCATATAAAGGCAGATAGCTTATATATGGCAGATAGCTTTACCAGAAGGCCAAAGAAGAGAGAGAATTATTTAGCTACAATAAGAAATGAAAGAAGGGGAGAAATCATAACCTGTGGTTTTGTACTTATATTTCCTCAGTCAAAAAACCTGCAGGTGGCTTTTTCCTCTCTTTTATACACAAAAATGTCTTGCCAGATGGATGGGCTTCCTGTACAAATCAGAAACCTTTCTCAGTTAATATTTGACCATTAGATAGAAGTGACTGTACCAATGCTATTACATTCAATGTTACACCAAGTAACCTCTTTCTACAGAATTGAAAGAAAAATATTAAAATAATTGTATTGGAATTTGGTAGTGTTTTGAAGGAAGGAAGCTGGAGGGACTTGGATATTTTTTTATTTTGGCAAAAATCAGAGGAAAATACAGTGAAATGCTATATATGAAATGATTGATTTTTTTCCCCCAGTCTTTTTTTTCATTCTCGGAAGCATAGGAAATCTTGAAAAAATATTTGTATGATATTTTAAAACAGAAGTTATTTCAGTAAATATTCTAATATTGATTTATGTTTACACATACAATTATGCATTTATTACAAATAATGTGCTTGCATACCCCAGCAGTACTTCCACTTCAAATATATTGCTGTAAATTCTTCAGAATTATAGAAAAGGGTAATAAAGAGTAATCCTTGATACTTTTTGCAAGTTCTGAAAGTTAAATCCTGTTAATCAATGCCTATGGCTGCCTAACATGAAGCTCTGTGCCTGTGGAATTCCTAAACTCTGCGTGAAAGAGAATTCAGTCCTACTGAGTTCTTAATCCTTGCAGCCCTGGTGCTGCATTATTCCCACCCTTCACTTGAGTGTTGAAGACCTTTGACATCATGCATGGCTGGATCTCCTATGCACTCAAATCATTGTTTTTATGAAAACCTTGTGTCCCCTGGAACCAGCCAACTATGTGGAAAGTATATAACTAATTAAAAACAAAGCAAACAAAAAAAACCCCCACAGACATACTAATCAGTTCTTCCTTTCCCCAGTTGCATATTCAAACACTACTTTCAAGCTGAAAAACTGCCAATCTGCTGAATGTTCATCATTGCTAATCAGGTAAATTCTGATCAAATCTATGTCTAGTGAAAAGCTCAAGACTTAGTTATATATAAAAATCTTTTTTCTGTGTATTTCTATATATTTATATAGATATAAAATAATACATGCATACATACACTTCAGTGAATGATTACACAATAGCTGAGACATGCTGAGTTTACTATAATTACTAAGGATGCTTTCAGTGTTTTAATATAAAGAACCTTCAACTACCCTATCGGTAGTTCAGTGTACTTCTTTTCAGAATTTTTTCTTTTAAATAAATACAGTAATAAAACTATATGATATTTTAATGGGCATGTAATAGTAGAGTGCACACACTGAACATGATTCATGCTGTCCTTACCAAAATGAATCTCCTTCCTGCGGCTTCTTCCTTGTTTTTTTCTCTCTTCCCTTTAAACTAACAACATAATGATACCACCATCATGGAAGATGAGACTAAAACATGCCTGTCCAAAGGCTGTGTCACTCATTATTAGGGAGCATAAAAATGCTAGGGAGTCTGCTTATCTCAATAAAATTTTACTTTGGGGTGGTAGAACTTGTCTTGCAGTGCATAAGCTGAGCTCAGGCTTCTAGTAATGTTTTCACATTACAAATATCACTTATATAGTGCTTTCATTTTATCCTGAAGGATCACAGTGTGATATATATAAAGTATCATCTCCACATGAAATACAGCAACCATTTTGACACCACAGACAGACATTTTTGCAACGGAAATAGAAAATATCGTACCAATTGAAATCATAGGATGAACTCAAGGAAGCCATGTTCAATTTCCTTATTTTTATGAAAATATCTTTATGTCCTTTTAATGATATCATTAAATGATACTATAATATCCTTGCAAAAGGCAAGGATATCAGGTTTTTACCTATCTGAAAGAGTTCAGGTTAGTGGAAGAAGCTCTAACATCATGCAAAGGTGTTGATCAGTATCGGAAGGAATACAGACATAAGATATTCCCCCAGAAGGTGGGATGCTTATGAAATTAATAAAGTTTTACATATGCTAATCTCCAGAAACCCTAATGGAAATAATAAAAATATCTTTCTAGATCCCTGAAAAATATCATCACAGTTAATAACATATTAACTCCAAAGCTTGTTTTGCATGGTTCTCTTTAAAATACTCCTGCTGAGTAACCATCTGCATTATCTGAACTCTCGCTTTTGGCCAACACAAGTTATCAAGTAACACTACCAGAGTTACTAATATGTCTTTGAAGCACTCATATTACGAGGAATAATGGCATAGTATGAGACATTAACCTGCCACAGCTCTGAAAGTGACTGTTGGACCTTGGATGTTAAAGTAACAAAAAACTGCAGAATCCACAGGATGAACTTCCGCAAAAATGTTGAGAAATTGCAAAACAACACCCCTTCGTAAGCTTTCTAAAACGTAGTGAGTATTTGTGGTGGAAAAATTAAGCACGGTAGAGAATATTAGCATTCGGTATCCATTCCATTATATCCAAGTGTAAAAATTTTTAAATGGTGGTAGTTTAATTGTGTCATGGCCCAACAAAGCCTACAAGTACACACATAGGAAGTATTTTACAGGGAGTAAACCTGCCATAGTCTACAGCTGGCTTTTTCACATCCAGAAAAGAGTAAGATCTCTCACATACAGTCCTTTAAAAGATAAATTATCATGCATAAACCTTTGTATTTCTTATTATTCTTTCATGGTTCAAGGTTTCTGTTTTATACAATCTGCTTTGCATCTCTGCTTTTATCTAAACAGCAGCCGAGGAAATATAGCTTTTAAGTCTCAAAAGCCCAAAACATAAACCTTGTTGAAACATAAAGTTTAAATTAATTTGAAGATCCACAATTTTTCACATGTTATGGATCACAGCAATATTCTCTTTATTTTTTATCAGTGTAAGTACTCAATACCATGATGCTCACATGAAAGTATGGTCAAATTTGAAGGAATGCTTGAAGGCAGTGTTTGCAAGGGAAGGTTCATATTTCTGGCTAAGCTTGGGCTGCCAAGAGCTGAGCAAGGTGGGACTGCAAATGGCATGGGGAAGTTATTCCTCCTCCACAAGAAAGAGTTTGTCATTGCACAGACCAGAAGTCCCATATAGCCCTTAGATGCACTTGTTGGGCTCTGATCGCAAAACAACTTTAGTATCTTTTGCTTGCAATATTCTGTCACAGTACTGGGGGATAAAAATGAAAAGAAAAAGAAAAAAGGAAGCAGGTTTTGGAGGAGAGTGGTAAGAGAAACACCTTGACTCTGCATGCTCCAGAAGGTGCCCTAGAAATTTAGTTTATTTTTATGGTATTGTTTACCTATTTACAGTATGGATTCTGTACAGTGAAGAAATCAAAATCAAAACCTGCTGTATGGTGAGAATACTAAATATGTTAAATCATATGCAGTAGGAAAGGAATATTCAGTTTTCTATGGCAAGTTCAAAGGACAAAGGTTTATAAAGGAAATCTTTGACATTAAAGGAAAAGGGATTTTTTTTCCAAAAATTGTTCTGTCATTAATACACAAAGGAGGAATTTTGTGATAAAAACCAGATTCCTATTATCATCAAAAATTAGTCAACTAAGCTCTGGTTCTGATTAGATTAATTAAGATACTTTTTGATTCACATAAAGCTTGACAAAAGTGCAAAGCGTGACAATGACCTTTGCTCAAATCCATTGCAGGGCATTTATTCCTGTAGAGACAAAATCTTGCATGGCTTCAAACCATTCTTATAGATACAATACTGAAAACTAAATAGCTCTCAGCTTTAAAGGAGCCACTTTATTTCATACCTTTGAAAAAGTAGCATTGTTTTAATAAGAATCCCATTTTATTTATAATATCCTGTTGCTTCTGAAGCAGGCTCTTTCATTAAAAAGAGGTTTCTAATATCACTTTTTAGTGAAAACAATAACATATGCCTTTGTATTTATGTGCATCAGTCACCAGTTTCTAGGCAATACAGAAATTAACAAATGTGAGAACTTTTCACAAAAGAGCCCTCTAACCTGCTCAGCAGGATGCTGTTACTGCGAAGAGACGTGAAAATATTATGTGTATGCCTACGTAACATTTTTCTCCCATGAAAACTGCCTGGTTGTCTTTTCTTGTCACTACTGAAAAGACATCTCAGTACTTCTTTGTGCTTGCATATATATTCTAGCTATCAAAATGGTGAATTTTTACCAACTGAAAAATGGCTAAAAATAATCCGTGCCCACTAATATTTGCAGCATTTTCTGCGGTGAAAAAAAGTAATTTTAATACAAGAAAATATTTTATCCAAAAGTTCAGTAACATAAATAGATTTTGTTTAAAAATATATTGAATTATATCAATTTTATAATAAAATCCTTAGAATTGTTTATGAACTCTAACATTGACTTCAAGAGCTAATTCCTTTTTGTTGCATTGCAATGAGTCCATGAGTGACAACGTCAAAATTTCTTCAGTTTGTATGAGTATGTGATTTTATGTGCTGAAAGCATTCCTTTTTATTCTTTTAGAAACATATTGGTCAGTGTAGTCTATTCCCCTAGGTAGCACTACATTTGTAAACAACCCAGATCCACAGGGCTTTCCTATACTGTTGGATGTGCAGTATAAATACTGGTATGGGTACAGGTATGTGTGAGCAGGTGCACTTACACATATGTTCTTCCTGTAGTTATGATATAAGGACAATCTATAAACTGCATGTGCTCATAAAAATGGTTAGAGGATGGAAAATATCCTCATCAGCTGGGAACATGTCTGTGAATTGACTACAAACTTCACATCCCATGCAAAAGAGAAGAAGCACCAGTTTTTGTAATGGGTGTATTGTTTTATCTTTAAGACAGCATATTGATGAGAGCTACTAATTTTTTGGTGTAACAAGAAATTGTTGCATAAATTAATAATGGATCAGTAGCATCACCACTGTTTAAAGGCAAGATATTTGGCTTTAAAAGTAGTTGCACTTTTTTTTACAACTGTTTTTAGAAAGTGATCATTAGTTGTAATTTCTGAAATATAATTTGCTTTGAGCTGTATATTTTCAGCATTATTAATGTATATATATGTAATATCAGTCCCTTTCAGTTTGTTACTCACCAATTTTGATGTTGACAGAAGTCCTTTGCTCTACTGCAATTGTATTTTTAAAGTGATAGATTTCACTAGCAGTGCTATTACAACCACAGAATGATATGAATAATTTTAAGATGTGATGAAACGATTTTCTTATCTTGTTTAATGACAATGCTGCCTATGCAGTGTGCCAAATTACCATTAAGGGATATTTTAAATCACTTCAATAAATCTTAAAATGATTTTCAGATATCACTTAATGCCTTCCAGTTGACATAACAAATGAACCATTTCAGATTTCATTGAAAGCTCTTTAGTATATGTCACCAGCCTATCTTGGAATAGTTTCAAAATGTGACAAATTGCAGTAAATCATTCTGAGACACCCCAGCACCATTTCTACAATTATAAAGTATTATGAGATGCTTTGTAAATCACTGTAGATTGCATATCAACTTGTGTTTTTGTCACATAACAGAAGCAACAGAAATAAAAATCTGTCTTAGTGAAACATTCCCTTTTCCATCATATCACTTTGTTTAACAGTTTCTTGTGTTGACACACTATGAGTCTGTAATGAGGAGAAGAGTTAGTTTCTAAATTCATTTGTCAGAAATTTATATTTAATGATGTGATATCAGAGTCCTCATGGAGTAACTGACCACATTATTGTTGCCTGAAGAATAATGTTGGCAGTCTTCAGACATAGAAAAGCTATGGCCAAGAAGTGGAAAATACTTTTCTAAATTATGTAGCTAGTGAAAGCCTGTTAAAAAGCATTTATAATCATTAAATGCAATACAAAAATTGCTGCAATTTATATTTCTTCCATCTGGACAACGTATGCAATGCAGACTGAGAAATATTTTTATCACCTTGAAAAAATTTTAAACTAGATAATATCATGTAACTGCTTTCCACTGGATTCTGAATATGACTTGCCACTATTCAGTGCAAAAGATACAAAGATTAAGTGCAAAGATGCACTAAAAATATCATGAAGTGCAATCTTATTATTTGTAGTATGCCTGAAAAATTAAAATACAATAAAGTATAATAAATGACAATACTAGGATTACCACTCAAATTATGATACATGACATTCACTAATAATTCCCACTTTTAAAAAAATTGTTTTCTGGGTCTATTTTTATTTCATCATCTGCCCACAATTTAATATCCATGTTTGTCTTTTCTTGAACTAGAAGTCTGATTCAAAGGTCAAAACCAACTGAATCTTATGCATGTCACTCCACTGATGACAATGTTACTAAAGAACCAGTTGTGAAAATTTCTTTTTGAAAACTTTATGGCTATATCAGGAAGCAAGTACTGTTTCTTCCAGACTCCAAAGAATCTCTTCAGATTAAAAAACACTCATATCAAATGCCATTAGCAGAGATGTAATATTAGAACATAGACAATACAAATAAATGCACATACACATATAACCATTTCCTGGACAGAGAAGCCTGAGGGGATAGCAATACTACAGTCTACATTCAATACTAAAATAATCACAGAATGGAAATGGCAGGTACAATACTATGTGTGCTAGACAAGCTTCTTGCACAGCTCTAACAGTGTATTTCATTTCTGACCTGTGAACCCTTGCTTTTCCAGTCGTAAGACTCTCATGAGCACAGATTATCAGTCATGTAGAAATATATTCTGATTTTGTCATATAGACAAATGTTTACTGAAGATTAAATTAAGAACCAAACTCACTGCATGTGTGACCTAGTACAAATGTCAACACAAATTGCTAGTGAAGAAAGGCGGGAGCACTGAACCGCCATGACATCTAGTTTCTTAAATTTAATGCCTGGGTTTTTGTTTTTAACTGCCTTTTCTCTTCTGCTGCTCTCTGTTAGCAAAAGCAGGGAAGTCATGTCTGCCAGTGTTTTTGACAGGACGTATCAGAGGTAAGAATGAGCACAGGAAAGGAGAAAGGCTTACCATTTTTGTTCTATGCCTAGGAGAGCCTCTGTTTCCTCTTAGAGAGAAAAGGGGCCTTCCAGGTTACTTTGTCATCATAGACACCTTGCTAGCCTGTATGAATGGAACATTTTCTGACATTCGTGACTTAGGAAAAGAGTAATATGTATTGAATTCAACTTCCATCAAAAGTGTTTCATTAGGCTACAGGAAGAGTAATATGTTTGCTCCCTACACAATACATCATGTTCTTTCCTACAGAAATCATTTGTACTGTGACAAACTACTACAAGAGAAGGGTAACCATCAGACCAACAGCTACTTTTAAGTATCTTTTGGTAGCATAATTGGGAGGGAGCAGGGAAGGCAGAGGCAAGTGGTCTTACATTAAAAAATCCAACAAATTTGGGTGAAGAAAAGTTAAAATGTGGTAAGGAAAGGATTTTTATTGTTCCAGTAAGTTGTTTAAGAGTGAAAAATCCGTGATATCAGTTTCATTTCAATAAACATTGGTTTCAGCATAGACCATGTATATACATTTTACTTTAATCCATTAGACATACCTGATGTCTGGTTTTTGCTTACAATGATTACTGTATCACTTGTCTCTGGAAATCACTTCTCCATTCATTTGTCCATGCTGTCTTTGCAGCCATTTCTTCTGTGGTTTCCTTCTGGTTTTCTGGAGTTAGTTACCCTCAGGTACTAGCCATTTGATTTAAAAAAAAACAAACCAAGAGTAATTTCATCCCTCTTTTATAAAGCCAAATCATCTGACTTCTTCAAAGCAGTCCCAGTTTGTCAGTTTTTTCTCCCATCTTGGAGATACACTTTTTAAGTAGTTGTTCTGGGGGAAATGGGGCTTTTTGCCAGGATTCCCTATTTAAGCTTAACTGAATTCACAAAGTATTCCATTCATTCCACAGACCAAGGAATATAATGTGACCATACAGTGGAATATACAAGGAATATACAGTGACCATATGCTGACATAGTATAATTTGTCAATTATTGGAAGAAATAGAAAGGGAAGATTTGGTTTCAAGACTAGCTCTGTTTAAAATCTTAAATTATTTTTGTGCAGAAGTAAACAGACACTGGTAAAACTCACAGGTAATATTAGTTTGGAATGAGTTGTGAATGTGAGTCAGGCCAGAAAACAGACATAAGTGACACATTAGCAAAGTGGACAAAAAAGCAAAAAAATGAAATTGCATCCTGAGAAAATGAATTGTCTAAAGACACTCCCATTCTGTATAGAAAATATTGGGAAATCATGAATGTTGAGAGAAAACCCAGAGCATATAGAGAAAAATGTTGTGGAAAGCATGGTAGGTCTAATTATCAGAAATACACTTCCTAAGATTTTTATCTAAGGAGGAGAATAACTGTTTGACATGAAGTATCAAGGTTTTGTCTAGTTTGCGTTCTTCATGTACAGCTACAAAGGTGACATGCCTACAAATACGGTCTGCTGGTTTTGTGGATTTTTGCTAAGCACATGCCATTCATTGAGAGACTTGAAATGTACTCTTTGCCCACTGGTATATTTGCTTAGCTCAGAAAAGTTTGCACAACCTGCAGAACATTATTGTGTGAGAAGTTAAATCTCTGTTGCTCTATTGATTCATTTTAATAGACTACTTTTTCTTTAGAGTCCATAAAGTGCATGGGAAATTCCAAAAGGTGTCAAGACTTATGGCTTGAGTCTATTACCTATGCCATACTAATTTTAAGAGGACATGATAGATTAAACCAAGTTGAATTAGTTAGGCATAACTGAGAATAATACCTCCAATTTTAAGATCTTAGTCTTCATTGTTCTGTTAACTCTAACATATTAACTGACCTGAGTATTTCATTATCTTCTGCCTCCTGTCAAATTAAAAACAAACTACATTTAAAAAAACAAACAAAAAGGACTATACCTCTTCTTAAAGCAAGTCTAAAAGGAAAAGTTGAATTTCTCAACGTGTTTAAAATGTTTAAAAAATGCAACAATTTCTTTGAGAACTCTTGGCACCTCTGAGGTCATAGAAATCTGATATGTGGCAGGAGGATATGAAGGAATTATAACTGATTTTTTGTCTTCCTCTGTTTTACTGATCTCCTCCAGCTTCTGAAAATCTTCATTTTCCACTTGTTTTGTAGAACCAAAGACATTTGTTAATAAAATTTCTGTGTGCCTTATCTGAATTGAATATATTTTATGATGTGACACAGCTCCAACATCCAAAGTGCATACATGCTTCTGGGCTTTGTTTAGTCTCAGAGAATTACCAGTATCTTGAGGAATGGTTTTTTTCTGCTCATCCCTCAACACTGGCACACCCAGAGGAAGCTGTGTTGGTCTGGGAGTCTGAACACAGCCTCACCAATAATGTTCACTCTTCAGCCCTCATTTTACAATGTTGCCTCATAATCCTTAACTTGTATCCTTGCAGTTGTTGACTGAAACTCTTTGCATGCAGCCATCCCGCCAGTTCCTTATCCATCTAACAGTCCATCCATTCAACCCATATCTCTCCAAATTAACAGCAAGAATGTTGTGTGGGACTGAGTCAAATGCCTTACAGAAGTCAAAGTAGATGATATCAGTTGCTCTTCCCTTGTTCACTGATGCAGTCATTCCATCACAGAAGACCACTAGTTTAGTCAGGCACAATTTGCCCTTGGTGAAGCCATGTTGGCTGTCTCTAATCACTTTCCTGTTTTCCATATTTTTTGACATGTTTTGGAGAAGTCTTGCTCCGTGATCTTACCAGGCATGGAGATGAGGCTGACTGGTTGATGATTCCCAGGTCCTCCTTTTTACTCTTTTTAAAAATGGGTGCAATATTCCCTTCTCTCCAGTCACTGGGGACTTCACCCAACAGCTTTGACTTTTGAACTATGATGGACAGTGACTTAGCAACTATGTCTGCCAGTTCCCTCAGGACCCCGGGATGCATCTTGTTGGTCCCATGGACTTGTGTATGTTCAGGTTCCTCAGGTAGTCTCAAACCTGATCTTCTCTTACAATGGGAGAGACTTCATTTCCCCAGTCCCTGCCTTGAGGTTCAGGGGTTTGAGAGATGTGGGAAGAGAGATTACCAGTGAAAACTGAGGCAAAAACCCCTGATGACTACCTCAGCTTACTCCATGTTGGTTCTTACTAGTTCTGCCTTATTTACTGGGGGAGGGGTGGGGGGGATGGGGTGTAAATTTTCTTTAATCTTCCTTTTTTGATCAACAAACCTCTTGAAACCCTTGATATTATTGTTCACATCCCTTGCCAAATTCAGCTCCAGTTGTGGCTTAGCTTTCCTGATCCCATCCCTACACACCTGGGCAGCATTCCTATATTCTTCCCAGGAGACATGTCCCTGATTCCACTGCTTGTGCATTTCCTTCTTATGTCTCCGTTTGATCAGGAGAACTTCACTCAGCCATGCTGGTCTCCTGCCTTCCTTGCCTGATTTCTTACATGTGGGAATTGAGAGCGCTTGTGTTCTAAGAAAAATGTCCTTAAAGAGCTTCCAGCTCTGTTCTACTCCTTTGTCCCTGAGTGCAGTTTCCCAGGGGGTTCCATCCTCTAATTCCCTAAACAACCAAAAGTTCGCTCCTAAAATTCAAGGTCTTGACTTTACTCTTCACCTGGCCCATATCCCTCAAGATTGTGAATTCCACCAGGGCGTGATCACTGCAGGCTAGGCCTGCCACCAGTCTTGACACCTCTAATTAGTCCATCCATGTTGGTAAGCTTCTCCTCTGGTTGGGCTGTCTATCACAGGGATTAAGAAATTATACTCAATGCACTCCAAGAATCTCCTGGATGGCTTACAGCTTGCTGTGCCACTTTTCCAGCAGACGTCAAGTTGATTGAAGTCCCCCAGCAGGACTGGAGCCTGCGAGCATGATGCTTCTTGTAGTTGAACTAAGAACACTTCATCAACAGGCTCCTCTTGATCAGGCAGCCTGTAGTAGACTCCAGCCATCAGGTTTCCTTTGTTGGCTTGGCCCCTAATTTTTACCCATAAGCTCTCAACCCATTCATCACTGTTTCAAAGAGCTCTCTGCAGTCAATCCATTCTTTTACATAGAGGGCAACCCCCCTCACCCTTCTTTCCTTGCCTGTCCCTTCTGAACAGTTTATAGCCATCAACTGCAGTGTTCCAGTCATGTGATTCATCCCACCAGGTTTCAGTGATAGCATTTTGATCATAGCTTTCTAGCTGCACAGTGGCTTCCAACTCCTCCTGCTTGTTACCCATGCTGCATGCATTGGTATAGAGGCACTTCAGTTGGCCTATCAGCCTTGTCACCTTTTTAGAGGAACAAGCCCTAATTCCTTTGAGGCATTTCACAGGTGTTTACTTGTCGATTCCTAATATATCTGCAGCCCCTGACTCTTTGTTACTGAAAACTCCATCCCGTTCCCTTGCTAAAACTAGTTTAAAACTTTCCTTATAAGTCTAGCAAAGTTGTTGGTGAAGACCCTCTAGTTCCACTTGACCAGGTGAATGCCATCAGCTCCCAACAGACCCAGCTTCTCAAAGGTAAATCCATGATCATAGAAGACAAAACCTTAAGTATGGCACCAGCCACACAGGCAGGCATTCATGTGTTCAATTTGCCTCCTCCTTCTTCAACCCCTCTCCTCTGGGGGGATAGAGGAGAACACCACTGTGCTCCTGATCCTTCTAACATTGCTCTAAGGGACTTATAGTCTTTTGTGATAGTTCTAAGTTGTCTCGTCACAGTATCATTATACCCTACATGGAATAGTAGGAGCAAATGATAATCTGTAGGGTTCACCAGGGTTGATAGCCTGTCAGTGACATCATGAATGCAAGCTCCTGGTAGGCAGCAAATTTCTCTAGAGAAATTGGATGGCAAATGGGTGCTTCAGTGCCTCTCAGTAAAGAATCTCCAATTACTAATACTTTACATGCTTTCCTGGTGGCACTGGTTCTAATGTGGGTGGGTGGGTGGATTAGCTTTAATTGTCCGATTTTCCTGGATCTTGTTTGTTATTCACGTGCTCTTCATTCTTCATCCCGTGCTGTATATTATGTAGGGGCACTTTAGGGGAAGCGGGAATGTTCTTCCTTCTGCCCCAAGCAGAGACAAGGGTTCAATTTCCTTCATCGTGTGGCTTACTTGAGTCAGTCAGCTTGACGTTGAATTCAGGTTTACCTTCCCCTGGCACAGCCTTAAGGCAGGGCTGTTGCTCAGACTGGGACAGTGCACAATACCATGTATTGATCTGCTGCTGACATAATAAATGGATGGAAAATGTTTTGGCATCTTATATGTAATTTTCTGACTGTAGCTATTACAATAAAAAAGCTACTTTTCCATATTTTTTCTCATTACAATGTTATTTTAATCAAATATTAAAAATGAATCTGAAAGGCAAAGCACTTGCAACAGTGGTGCCATTGTCTCTTTCTGCAACATGAGCATTGACTTCTTGCCACAGTCAATTACTTACACTACAACACTAGATGAAGTAGTGAAAGCTGAAAATATGCCTCCAGGCATCAAAACACCAGGGGATTAATACTAATGTTTCATTTACATGCAAGAAAGGAAATGTTATGTTGCTCAACTTCACAGAGGAGCGGGAAGGAGGGAGAAAGAAATCTATTTTCCTTGCATACATTAAAAAAAGAAAGAAGATAATTTTTCAGACCTGAAAATATTACCCACAGAAATTAGCATTCATACCAAAAAATAGTCCCACATCAAACTCAGGTCTCAGGTTAAATACTAGGGGCCTTATCATGTATTTTCATGGGGTGAAACCCCACCACCACCACCACTGTATTCTTTCTGTTTGAGTAGTACTGTATCCTTTGTTTCCCTTCCCAGGCTTTGTAAAACACACTGCAATGTCACCAGTCACAATATACCCCTTTTAATCCCTCATGTAACAGAAGAAATGTGAGCAAGATAAGATGAATGCTTTGTTTTAGGGAGTTTTAAATAGGTTAAAACACAGAAAAGCTCTTTTGTCCCATGTCTATACAAGCATTTCACTAGCTTATTCCTGAAGGGACTGGAAAGCAGACTGACTGGCTTTTTTTTAGCTAATGCTCTTTACTCTAGCAACGGCTTTTTCTGATATGACAGTATGATTATGGTCTCTAATACAATATTACAATAATTCTGAGTTCTCATTTTAGCCACTAGATCCAGAAAATGCGTAGCTAATCATACTTTTCTGCCTTTAGTAGGATCTGGGTTTGTGGGTTTATTCTGCCCAAAGACCACCAACAGACAATGAGAATGAATGTTCCCTTTCTTTGGAAAATAGTAGTAAGTTAAACACAGGATGTCCATCTTAATTTCTGATTTTATTTTTTTGTGTTCCAGTTAGACCAAAATAATACAAATTACTCCCCAGGAATAAACACGATTACTGTAATCTCAGTTATCAGACAGATCTAGTTCTATAGCATGAGGTTTTTAAAGGCCTCTTGTCTCAAAAGAATAGTCAGGCATTTTCTGAAGTTTTTAATTCTTGTTTATTCACTGTTGCTTATGCTACCCTCTCAAAAGCTTGGAGAAAAGTATCCCCTAACTCATCCAAGCCTGCCAATTTTACACTTTTCTATTTGGCAAGCATTGATCTTTCTTTGCCTTTTTGAATAGTCCTAAAATTGACACTGCTGTTTGATTTGACAACAATGCACATTTCTATTTCCTGGTGCACAGAAAGCCTTATTATATGAAAACATCTCTGATCAACAACTTGACAGATAGTTACAGAATGGGCTACATGAACCAAAAGATATCTTTTGTTTATTTGTCAACCACAGCTCAGAAAAACCAAAAGAGGGGGCACACCACATTGTTTTTGTGGACCTGTAAAAACCTAATAACTTTCCTAAATATTTTCATCTTGAATTATTTTTAAAATACTATATCTAGAAAAGTAATTGAGAGAAATATCTTCCTGTGCTAAATGCAATGTTTGCTATAGCTCTGACTTTAGTTCTGAAAATAACCACAAATATTTGCAGACTTTTAAGTGAACAAGTTTATTGTTATAGCCTACACATACACAAGGACAAAATATTTAGTATAAATCTGTAAAATTGATCCTTCAATCAGAAAACTAACAAATGGTTTGCTACTATATAGAATATTTTTTCTAATGGTATGCTAAGGTGAAAACAAATATCTAGGGATGGTGGCAGCAATCCTTATTTTAAAGTATCATCTTTCTCCCTCAGGGGTAAAAAAAGTAGAATTTAAATTCTGCAGTACATGAAGCGGTAATCTTACATTTAGTTAAGTACAAAGAAAAAGCACTGAGGCATTCAAAATCAAACATTTCAGTAATTAAACTACAGAATCAGGGCTCTGTTTCCTTTCTGATATTGTTTGGTTTTTATTAATGCAGGGAGGATTTAACACATCATGAAGATTAACTTTATATGAGAAACTGATGAAAAATCAATGGTTTTTTAAGGTTTAAAAATATCTTACAGTCAGTCTGCAAGAAAACATCAAACAGATTTTTAACAGTACATAATGGAAAAGTGTATTCTTAAACTAAGCTGGGTTTTTCAAAATTATCTAAATCAGTTAGGCCTGAAAAGGGCAATTTTCTTTATAAAATTGTTTTCCTATTTTCACAGCCATTTACCATACACTTTCAGTAGAACGGTTATCCTTCATTCCTGCCACAAGTTCTGCAAAGATATATGATACCTTGAAGCTTAAACACTTCATTTTCAAAGATTTGTGCACACAATTTCCAGTCATACAAAGAGGAAGTTTCTTGTTAAATATTCTGAGCATTTTGTAAAAGATGCTAGACTCCAGAAGCCCCCCAAATTCACTGAAGATTAAATATATTAATTTTATAAAAGGTCATAGTAATTTTCTGATTTTCAGGTCTTTTTTCATTTTACTGTTACACTGTTTGTCAGACAAATATTTTAGCAATCTATGCAAAGAAAATTATTTTGTGTTGCCTTGAATTCTTTCACTTCTGTACAAAAGCAGATCCACAAATCATTGAGAAAGATCCAGTAAAATGACTTGCTTAGCACGCATGCAAAAGAAACCTAATGTAGACACTTTCTGTGAGAGTTATTAAGTATGCCAACAGGAAAAAAGTCAAACGGCCAACAATGTAATTCATAAATGGAAGACGAGGATGCAGAATCTTTTAGCCCATGTTCCACATAATCAGAATATTCATTAGTATTCTGAATACTGCCCTGAATCTATTCACTGTCATCAGTCACTGATTATTTTGAAAGAGATCGTCCTGTGAAGTCAAGGGGGAAAGACTTCTTAAAAAGATGCTTAGGCCTCATGATTTTCTTCACGACTGAAAGAACTCACAAGCGAACAGACTGAAGAATGGTAATCCTGATTTGGTTTTGGATGTTTGCTTTCTGCTTTGGAATTAAATTAAATATTCTGGAAGTTTTTACTAAAAAAAAGGAATTGGGCTCTGTGGGGGTACTCTGCACTTTCTCTAGCCTGATGGCATTTGATGTATGACTGCTACATCAAGTTCTTTTTCTGCCTATTGTCCCAGGAAAAATTTCTTTGTGCCAGGCCACTCCCACCTGAACGGCCATTACCTGAACTACCTGCGTTATCATTAGACTGAGCTTTTACCATAAGACCCTGAGAAGACCAAATAATACTAGTAGTAGTTATCACACTGCACATAAAATATAGCCAGTAGTCTTTGTTCTGTGAGGTTGTGTTCCACACACAGGCATTTTCCTAATTGTACAGCTCCTCTGAAATTAACTGTCTCTTTTCTATCTTTGATTTCCATATCGAAAGTCGAAATGCCAGGACTTGTTTTCATGGCATTAAGAAGATGTTTCGCTTCAGTATTTAGAAGAACAGAGAAACAAAAAACTTATAATCTTAAGTGGAAGACTGTGCTAAAGACTTTAATTTTTTCCTGGAGTTCACAAGGTTCTTGCTGAGTCCATTCTCTGCCTAATGAAAAATGATGCCAGGAGCAGATGCTAATAAGGAGAAAGATTTTACAAAATACAACCTTTTTTTTTTTTTCAACCTTCTTTGTCTTTCTCTTTTCTGCCCTGCTAAGCCAGGTTCCAAGTCACAGGCCAGTCAAGTCATGGGCCATGCAGAAACCTCTTTGACAAGGCAAGGTCAGTGACATCAACTTCTACAGAATACAGCACATTTGTTAAAATAGGACTAATTAAGAAGGATGATTGCAAGGTCACATTTAAACATAGAGAATAAATTAATAGCCAGAAATAGAGCAGCTACTGTGACTATATCAGGAATATAAGGAGAGCTGTATTCTCACCATCTCCATTCATCACTAGCAGGAATTGAGGAATTGCAGCATTTTTCCTTTCTTTAGTCTTCTGCCACAAGCAAAGCTTTCCCTGGTCTAATGTCACATGATAAAAGTCCAGCCTGGTAATTTTGTTGCCACCCTGAACCTTCACCAAAGGAAGTTAGTCCTGGAAAGTTCATGATGAAATATTCTCGACCTACCTCTTGCCCCACAAAGTCAACAGAGATGTACACTCCTGATTGTCTCTTCTTCTCATGGAAAGGGCACAAATGACACAAGCTTACAACCACAGGAATAGGTAATCATTTATTTTCTACTAAAATTGTGATTAGTACATGGTGATTAATGAAATTGTCATCCTCTGCAGGAGACATGGGACAACTGAACAGAATTTTAAAAATGAGTGCAAATCCGCATGGGTAGAAGGAGTACATTTTGCACAGAGAAAGAGAAATTAAAAACATCTATAGTGTTCCTTGATTTTTTTTCAGAGCAACATTAGTTGGTGGGAAATCTGTTAAAATGCTTTGAATACTTCTCCTGGAGTTTTGCGGTGCTCACTTTAAAAATTACTGAAAGGAGACTCGGATTCAAGTGCAGTCAGTGTCTCATGCTATATGTACTTTGCTCCATTCAAAAACATACTTGGAACATTCTTATACAATATTTAAATTCAAATAGAGGTAGAAAGGACCTGTAGTGTAAGCTATGAAGAGCAAAATATCCTAGTTTTAATTAAACGTTCACATAGTGCTTTTCACACTGTAACATTGTAGCTGCAGCTCTTTGGTATCTTGAACCTGTAACAAAGGTGCCATGTAAATGTCCACATAGACCTTTATTTTACTGTACATTTTTATACATTAATGTTTCCTAAAAAGTAAACAGAATTTAGCAAAATGCAACATGTATTCACTGAGGAAGTTCTTAAAATATTTATAATCTACCCAATGTACTTGAAATTTTTAACATCTCTAAAGGAAGAATTGATTGTATACTGCAAGTACCTGTCTCAATAGTGTTCCTTCTGTAAAGTAACCAACAGCACTCAAAGAAACAGAGCTTCTGCTCAGTCTGCTTTAGTTTAATTAGTCTACTTAACACTCAGTGTAAATTCGTTTTTGCCTCATTATACCTGACTCACAATTATTTTGAGTGTATATATCTTAATACATTGAATGAAATATGATTGACAGGATACTTTTTTCAAAAAAATTGCAAGGAATATACAAAATTTCACATTAAACTCATTACAGAGAAGGATGTTATAACTAGAATCAGCTTTGGGCTCACCAAAATGTTGCTGATTGTGTGAACATATGAACAATAGTCCATGTAAATCTTAGGAATGGATAATGACATATGCAATATTACTTAAATGAACAACCGCCTGTGTTTACAGCTATCAGTTTTGCATAGGTTAATAGTGTTTTGTGTAGGCTGTTACTTATGTATGTTCAGTAGCATGATCACTGCACTGCCTCTTACTAGAGGAAGCTCATTGCATGACATGAGTCTGATAAGCAAATAGATGAATTACACAAGCATTGTTGATGTAACCTGGAAAAGCCTGTATCCAGCATCCAGCACTATCTTCTCAACAGAGGAAATGTAACCATGAAGTGGTTTTGGAGGTGAAACTTACAGTAAGTCACACAGGCAGAGGTAAAGAAACTCTGAATATAAGATTCTTTGGAAATGCTCTGGTGCTTCATTAGTAGGCTCCTTTAGTCAGAATTTATAAAATCCTTTGTAGATAAAGATCCCCCAATTTTTGGTAATAGTTATTCCTCAGAACAGAAACTTAAGATAGCTGTTCCTTCAGCCTGAACACCTAGAAAAAAACACTATGAAAGCATAAAATGTGTAAATCAGTCCTTCATAATAGTTAGGGTTAAGTGAGAGATACCAGGAAGAATCCTCTGCTTTAGCACAGAAATTGTAATGACCTTAAATGATCACCAATGGTTTTTCCTAGATTTTTCTTTTTTTAAATAATTACTATGGCAATATACTGCAGTATAAGTTCGGAGGGTCTATTGCAACCCACAAAACTTTTTAAGAAGTCAGGAAGCATTTAAAGCTTTAGTCTAACATATGTCAGGTTAAATTTTTGTATCTAGTACTTTCTCGATTTGGAATGGTGTATTTGTAGGGCAAAGAAATCTTCCCCATTTCCTGTGGGTATACATCTTCCTATTCTTTGTGTCAAACTATGACACCTGAAATTTTCACAGCTGAAAGTGGAATCTTAATAAATAATTATTATGAACTAGTTTTTATATAGAAAATAAGATGTACTATCTTGCACAGTAGTGGGCTAAGAAGCAGTGCATGGCAATTCATAGGTGGTCATGTATTTGATACTTGAACGTTCTTAAATAGTAACTAAGAGAATGTTCCAGACAATGATCTATGTTGGATGTAGTTGACTGTGCCTTCAAGTGTGCAAACTTGTGAACAAATATAGCATATAATCAGTTGTTCCTCATTGCCATCCTGGAAACATGAATCTAGACAGATTCAAAGCATGAATTAAAAGCACTTCCAGGATTCTCACTTCTGCAATTTTTGTTAATTTAAAAATGAATGTTTTCAAATATAATTTCCCTCAAGCCAGGATCCCATTGAGTCTCTGTATATCATCATTCAAGCTTCTGTTTTGAATTAATTGCATGAAGGATCTGGCCCAGGAGTATAAATAGCACATACAGAATTAAAAAAATAAGAAAGAGACAACAATATTAGTCTTCTGACAAAGGCCACCTTCAACTGAAAATATGTTATTGCATTATCAGTGAAGACAAATTTATTATTATAAGTATTTTTAGGAAAGAAACCCATATTTTAATTTATAGGGGCAAATAACAAATATTGTTACTTGTATAGAAACTATTATTTAGGTATGACCAAGCTCTCTTATGTCCAAGGTAAGGAATAGGAAATAAAAAGATGAGTAAAAAAAGAGGCTTCTCTCTTTTTTTCTTTTTTTTCTTTTTTCTTTTCTTCTCACTGAATACCCCACAATAATGGAAACCATGTCTGGCAACAACTCATAATGTTCCTTAGTTTTGAAAGTTGAAATTCTACTGCAGTTTCCTCACCACGATGTAAAAAAAAGCCAAATTAGAGGTAACATTATGCAACCATCCTAGACTGATATTTGCAGTGCAGCACAGATATGCTATGGAAGTAAGATTTCCATCTTCTTCTGCTGTCTAATAAGGCTGAGGTCCAGCTAAATCTACCAATAAATAGCACAGTTTGAAAGTAAGAAAAAAATAATATAGACATAACTTAATACTGTTTTTTATCTAGGCTATATACTCCTACAAGCCCTCTTATAAGCAGACAGATAGGTCTTGTTTACACCAAAATTTTGAAAAGTGGATCTATAGTTTTTCCTTTTTTATTTGATAAAGATAATTTTATCACTGATTTTCTCATCTCACTTGTTACACACCCATGAAACACACCTATTTTATCAGTCTGTTTGTACAATAATGAATATTGGGAGAAAAGATAAAGCACCGTGTTAATTCAAGAGTACCTTATTATAGTTACATTGCCTGTGTAGCTGAAAAATCAAGAAATCAACAAATATAAGCAAAATGGGAAACATCACTGAGAATGATTGTTAAATACATGGCAGGAATCTTCAGATTATTGCTCAGTTAAAGGTAGAACAAGTATCCTTGTTCCAATTTTGGGCAGTTTATTTTTTGTAATTTTGGATTTACATTTACTGTTTTGAAATGACAGGACCCAGACAGAATGATACTATAGAAGGAAAAAAAAACCTCTAAGAAAAAGAAAGTTAAAAATTAAAATATATTTATGACAGCCATGGCGATTAGGCATATGTAAACTATAACCCATACAAATTACTGGGAATACTAGGAGAGAAACAGAAACACTGTTGATTTTCATTTACATTACCATAAAAAGAATTTTTTTAAAAAATTAATATTAAAAATGAGCCAATAAATATTCTAGATGAGGCTGTTTTTTGAGAGCAAGTTCTTGTATGTTTATACTGCTAATGGCTAGATACAGATTTCAGTGTTGCTTTGGTGCCCTAGGCATTCTGTGCTAAATTGGGGTGTTTGAACTTGAATATTTCCTCCATGGAGTAATACAGATGAACCGTGACAGACTAATACATACAAAGGAGGATGTATTTAATAATACATCCTTTAGACTTCTAAGGGCAGCTCTTCAAGGAATCCTTAGTCTAACACTGTAAAACACTAATACTAATTTAACACTAATGTATTAAATCTGAAGACTACCACTTGTGTTTATTAAAGCATACACACACACACACAATATATAGCACCTATTTTGAACAAAACCCACTTTTCTTTGATTTGCATTTCCAAACAATGTTTTGTACACCTGTCTTCTTAACACTTAAGCTAAGATGCACAAGAACTTCACAAGCAAAACTGTCCACCACAGACCTGATTGATAAAGTTTTATTCTTCATATGCCTTTCCCATTTACAGGAGAGCTATTCACATTAAAAGACTAGCCCCACTCGACTTGCTAATTAAGCTTTGGCTGCAGCCAGAATGGTAAATCTCTTTAAACTAAAGTACCATTTAAAAGACCTGAAATACTAAAAATGTTGTGTCAGATTTGTAAAGGATTTCATTAATTTTGTGTCTTTGTCTGTCTAAGAAACTGTTGTCAATACTCCTCTGCAGCTCTTCAGTCAGCAGGGAATCTTTATGTTAACAGAGCAAGACTGCATCTTTACACAGTTCAGGACTCTTGTCAATAAAAATGGAATGGGGGATAACAAAAACTTGGGAATCTCTGACCAAAATTGCAGGCTATTTACAGCATTAATTCCAATTAATGATAGTGGGGAAATACCTGCTTAAATTCTCTGTGCATGGGTACCATTAAAAAAAACCCTGGAATGTAAATACCTAGCTAAGAAAGAACCAAAAGGTAGCAGAAGACTATGTCAGTGTGCATTAAGTGCGAAATTGTGTGCTTTTTCATCTTCCTTCTTTAACTTCTGGGAGAAACAGTTAAATGGGAACTGAAAAAGGGTAATTCTTAGCATATATGTTTCAGATACAGCATGCTTTAGCATGTATAGGAATTAAATGTATGTATGTATTTTAACAAAATAGTAAGAGTAATAGTTCTGGGATTCTGTACTTTATTTCTAACAGACAGAAATCATCTATATTTTGGTTAGTCAGTCTTTCAGCACCAAAGATTTTTCCATCCTTGTCTGCATGTGTTTTGTCCATTACGTAGGAATTAAAAGTGACCACATTGAAGTCTGTAGAAAATCATTAATTAGGACTTGGAAAGCTTTGCTTTCCCCTCTTCCAGCCAGTGAAAAACCAAAGGCCACAAATGGTGTTCCAGTTCAAATTTTGTTATGAGGGTGACTAGCAACACGTCAATTTTTTTTTTCCTGCTTTGGGCATTTTTCTATACAATGAAAAGAATGCCTCTGTGCTTACATTCATGCGGATCTCTTTTATGACACACACTGGCTATTTAAGACCTTCTGTATACATTAACAAGTACCCTTATTGGCCACAGTTCTCTTTTTCATTAGAATAACATTTGTGGTGGAACATAAAATTGACTGGGAAGAATGGCAGGATCAGTGCACCGAGAAGGGGGAGGGAGGAGGAGGTGCCTGTGTGGATGAGCTGGTGTTGTGAGTTAACCCCAGCAGGCAGCTGAGCACCACACAGCCACTCACTCCCACACCCCCCATCCCCAGTGGGACGGGGGCAGAGGAAAGGAAGAATAAAAGCAAGAAATCTTGGGGGTCAAGACAAATAATAGTAATAATAACAATAACAATAATAATCATAGTAATAATAATAATTGTTTAATAAGTGAAGGGTAAGTGGAAGAAGAGAGAACAAAACAGAACAAGACAAGTGTTGCAAAGGCAATCTCTCACCACCTCCGATGGGTAGACTGATGCCCAGCCAGTTCCTGAGCAAAAGATGGCTAACCCTCCTAAAACCTTCTCTTTTCCCTTTTATTGCTGATCATGACATTATATGGTTTGGAATATCATCTCGGTCATCTCTTTGGAATATCTGCTTGGTTGTGTGCCTTCCCAAACTATTGCGCACCCCCAGTCTATTCACTGTGGTGGCAGAGTGAGAAACAGAGAAGTCCTTGATGCTGTGCAAATGCTATTCAGCAAAAGCTAGAACACTAATGTGTTACCAGTACTGTTTAGGTTAAAAATTCTAACACATATGAGCTGCCTTGAAGAAAATGAACTCTATCTTAACCAGGCCCAGTACAGCTAGAGAGTTTATATTATACGCCCTTCAGAAATTAGCTCCTTTTCTGAAAGCCCCAGATACTAGAATCATAGGGTTATGTGGGAAACAGGGCTTTTTTTTCTTTCCCCTAGAGTATATGTCTAATATGTCTAACCTTCATGAGTATTAAAAAACAACAACAAAAAAAGTAATGATGGCATTTCCTTAAATATGGAATTTACTAAAAGTAGTAATAGGGGAATACATGCATGAACCAAAATCAGAAGGCAAGAGAAAAGAAACTAAGATGATACATATCAAAAAGTCTTGTGAGTATTTTTTTAAGTTAAATGACTTAAGTTTCATGACATTTTTTTTTTTAAGTTTCATAACATTTTGAAACACAACTCATGATCTTCAGAAGTTTTGAGTTTAAATTGAACAGTTTTGCTCCCACAGAAATTGGAACGAATCTTTCTATTGATTTGAGTTCACTCTAAGCTGTCTACAGTTAAACAGCCACACTACAATACAAGAAGGTTGCTTGGGAATATTTTGAAATGTGCCTTATGGCATTGCCTTCCAGTAGAATAAGCAGCAAATTTGTAGCACAAAATCTGAAATTCAGAACTTTTTATACCACAGTATTTTGGAATTATAACAATCGGTCAGATGCCACTTGCAGAAGCTGAAATGAAAACTGCTAAATCCAAGTTAGATGTTTTAGAAGCATGCTGCATTATAAGGCTGCAGAAAATCAGTAGTATGATCAGACTTACTATTATCACCATTGTATAATCAAAGTTTATTTTTATTTACATATACTAACATATAAACATATGCAACTTTAGTAAAGCACTATATGCCCTGCAGGTACAGATCTAGAAAGATGTCAGAATTCAGACATATTTTATATTAATTTTGACTCTTTTTTTAATTTTAATTTCTAAAGTTGACAGTGACACAAAGACAAATTTTAAATTGCTTCAAAAAATAAACTTTTCAGCAATGTGAAATATTCATTACACCTATACTAATGTACTCTAGAAAAAAACAAAATGAAGAAGGGAAACAAAATATTTGAATATCCATGTGTCTCAGTTATTTAAAAGGCCTTTTGATCCTCGGTGCACCTATTCTGTGCATATTGTTATTTAGAGGTCCAGGGTCATTTTTCAGATATATCACTGAACTAATAAAAGAAGAAGCTCTTTGTTCCAAGCAAGGCAGGAGATCTTTAAATCTGATTATTATTATTAATACTGTTAGTAATAGTGAGACAGAGCCTGCATGCTTCCATGATATGTTGACTCTCCACAAGCTTTTATGAGGCTTAGGGCTACATATTATTTTTCAGAACCAGGTAATCACCATAATTTAACCATACTTTGCAAAATGCATTCACATAGGGTCTGCATAAGATTTAATAGTCTAAATGGCTTATTAACTCACATTTCCAGCTGAGGCACATTTATGTTTTTAAACAAATAATGATAATTCTTTCTTAGTCTATTTTCCTGCTAATAGGAAGATTTTTCTGAGGTACTGAGGAAAGAAGTACTGCCTACAATACACAAAACTAACCCCCAACCTTTAGAAAATGCACTTTATCTACCTAGTGAGTAACAACTAACTTCTGTACCTTTCTTGTGGGTAATATGTCTTTGAGGCATTTTTTAAAAGCCCTCAACAGTCAGCATGCTAGAGATATGGTTCTGTATACATCTATTTAAAGTATGTTTCCAGGGCAGTTCAAGTCAGGAAAATTGTTACTGATCATCTTTTCAGGTTTAAAATGAACTAGGTGTAGTGGTTAAGGAAGGACACTCCAGCTCATGAACCTTTCACACTTCTTGTACCTGCAGAAAAGAGATGTCAAACAGACAAATACATTATATTTGTATCCCAGGGCACTCATGCCACTTAGAAGAAAGAATTACTAGATTAACAGTCTATATAAAAGCTCATGTAATGCTGTCTTTTAGCACTAAAAATTCCAAAGTTACAGACTTCATATTTTCATAGTTTACTGTTATCTGTGAATTCTTGATTTTGCTACAAAAAAGTCACACTTCCTATTTTTAACCTAAACATAGGGCATCAACCTAACAGGCAGCAGACCTTTGTTGTAGGTGTTATCAGAAGTTTCCTTGGGAACAAAGGAGCTGGAATTAGGATATGGAAGGAAGTGAAGATTAAAATCTAGTTTTTTATGCCACCCTGAGCTTATGAGGCATCAGTGGTCATCTTTTGAGGACTCCAATATTGAGTATGCTTCAGAATTGGCTTCCAAGAGTGTTAGGAGCATTTCCTATGTTTACTACATTTATTCATTGGGATTTGTTTTTACCAGAGTAATGAAATAGTCAAGAATGTAACTGATGAACAAGTCCTGTAATTTTGTATCTTTTAGTCTTCCACAGTGCCATCTAAACAGCCATGAATACTTGGCGGGGGGCAGGGGAGGGGCACGCGTTGAAGCAGGTACCCAGTCCCTCCAGGCACGCCACAGGCAGAGGAGCTTGTTTTACTGCCAAGCCAGGTGATGGGGCCTGCAGCTTTCCGGCACAGTCTGAAATCCTGTGTAAGCCATGACTTGCAGAAGGTGAACCGGCAGGGGTTGTGGAGCGAGGGCAGAGCCAGGACAGCTGCTAGCACCTTCGGCAGCGGAGAGGGTGGCGGAGCTGGGATTCTGGCATGGGGCACTGCCTGGGGCTCCCAGAGTGCGGACTTCAAGAGGAGGGCGCTGAACTTTGTTTTCAAAGCTCTGTTTGGGAGATCCTCCTACGTCAGTAGTGGCGACGGGACCAGAGTGGCTACAGTTTGGGTATTCATCTCCATGCAGTGACTGCTGAGTGGGAAGGCCCCAGAGACCTACAGGTGCAAGCTGCCCGCAAGCCCAGTTCTGCTGAGCTTACCACACCTAGGCTAGAGAGACTAGGCCTTATGGGACAGGTCATCCCAGACCAGACGCAGGACTGCTCATGCTTACCTTCATGGGACAGCTATTCTTTGAGCAGGGGATAAGTACCTCTTTCTGTTCCTAGGTCTCCCAGGACAGGGAGTGCTGTCAGAGGAGTCTTTTGACATAATCGTGGCTTTCAGGTCTGTTGGAGTCTTATTCCGCTTTGTCCTCTACGGTCCTCTGCTGCCCAACAAGAGTTTGTGTTATTGCTCACTATTATCATTAAATTGAATGTCTGTTCTGCCTTAAAACCTACGAGGATCTAGTTAGTTTAACTAAGTTGGTTGAGCTGTACCCAGTACCTTGTCAAAAGACCACATAGGTTGCCAACTAACCCACGTACTTTTGCAGTCCTTAAAGCTTTAGCCTCCCTCAGTGGCCACCCTGAGCTCCCTGCACAAGACAGCAGATCATTACCTTAGTCATACAGTAGGTGCAGTAAAAAGCTGCCATGCTGGCATTGGTTTTGATGATATCCAAATCACACCCTGAAAGTGATTGCTGCTACTTTTAAAGCAAGGAGGAAAATTAGTCTGAAGAGGGGAAACAGGAGGAGACAGCTTACTTCACAAGTCAACTGTAGAAACCAAGAAAAGCTGATGTATGCATCTGTGCTCCTCTGGTCTCCAGGTCTTGTGCTACTCCTGGGTTGTGCCACTGGCTCTGTTGCAGCATCTTGTCAGGGCAATAGCGAAGTGCACTACCCACAACACTGACTATGGGCTTGTGTGCTTAGAGGCTATCCTGAGGTCCAACATTTTTTGGTTTTAACATGCATTTTTCCCAGCACTGGGGTTCTCAGGCTGGGCCTTCTTCCAGGACATATGTCTGTAAAACTCCAGATCTGTAAGTCCAGACACATTCTTTAAGATGCTGGTCTGGAGAAAACTTCTTGAATGTCCAAATGGGCCCATTCTGCATGCCCAGATGCCATCAGAAAACGTTTTTTTGTGCATACTGCTTTTTCTAACAGCACAACATAAGAGGGGAGGAGGAAAGAAAGTATGCAATGTAGTAGGGTAGTAGGGTAGTGCATGAAGTATGAAGACTGCTGGGGCAGGTTACTGTCCTGAACTAAATGAACTTAAGCACAGGACAGTCAGGAGGTACTAAAGTGTAGACAAGCAGCATTCAAATGTGAACTGTGTTCCTTTCAAATTTTCCACTAAAGGGAGTCGCTTCACTATCCAACCCAGAATACGAACTAATATATTGGAAGAAGAGGGGAATGGAGAAATTTTAGTCTCCAGTGCAGGTCAAAGATAATTTGATGTAACAGAATAGGCAGAGTCAATGTACCTTTCAGGGATTCTGAAAAAAAATACCAAGGAAAGGTAAGAGGTCTCCCTGTCTGTGGCAGAGCTATATACAGAAAGTAACGTGAACAATACAGTCACTGCAATGGCAGTTCTTCCTGCTTCAAAACAATCTATTTCTGATTTTATTTTATAAAAGGTATCCAACCCAACTTAAATATATAGAAAACGGTGGAAAATTATATTTGGTATATGCAAAATTTAGTAGTCCAGAAGAGATAGCTGTAAGCTCTACCCTTTAGTTGACATGGTTTAGTGCTTAACTCAGACAAGTGGAAATATCTATAATTTCATACATCATAAAGAGACTAATCTTGTCATAGCTATAGCTGAAAAAGTGGTAGTATCTAAAGTTATCAAGTCACTGCTGGTTTGTTTTTATTTCAGTTTTGTGTTCATTTCTGTGAAAAAGAAAAACAGGTATGATAGACCATACTTACAACCTAAGTGTGTTATGGCTGTGAAACTGGATTTGGCCTTTTTAAAAGTATATGTTAGAAGGCTAAATGGTTAGCTGTTAGCTGATCATTCACTCCTGCAAGTGAAAGAGTATCTTAATGTGTGGTGGGTTGACCCTGGCTGCATGACAGATGCCCACCAAAACCACTCTATCACTCCTTTCCTCAGCTGGACAGGCGAGAGAATATATAACAAAAGGCTCATGGGTTGAGATAAGGACAGGGAGATCACTCACCAATTACCATCACGGGCAAAACAGACTTGACTTGGAGAAATTAGTTTAATTTATTACCAATCAAATCAGAGTAGGATAATGAGAAATAACAACTAAATCTTAAAACACCTTCCCCCACCCCTCCCTTCTTCCCGGGCTCAACTTTGCTCCCGATTTTCCCTACCTCCTCCCAGTGAGCGGCACAGGGGAACAGGGAATGGGGGTTGCGGTCAGTTCCTCACACGTTGTTTCTCCTGCTCCGTCCTCCTCACACTCTTCCCCTGCTCCAGCATGGGGTCCCTCCCACGGGAGACAGTCCTCCATGAACTGCTCCAATGAGAGTCCTTCCCACGGGCTGCAGTTCTTCACAAACTGCTCCAGTGTGGGTCCTTTCCATGGCGTGCAGTCCTTCAGGAACAGACTGCTCCAGCATGGGTCCCCCATGGGGTCACAAGTCCTGCTAGCAAACCTGCTCCAGCGTGGGCTCCTCTCTCCATAGGTCCACAAGTCCTGCCGGGAGCCTGCTCCAGTGTGGGCTTCCCACGGGGTCACAGCCTCTTTCAGATGCATCCACCTGTTCTGGCGTGGGGTCCTCTGCGGGCTGCAGGTGGATATCTGCTCCACCGTGGGCCTCCATGGGCTGCAGGGGGACAGCCTGCCTCACCATGGTCTTCACCATGGGCTGCAGGGGAATGTCTCCTCCAGCGCCTGGATCACCTCCTCCCCCTCCTTCTTGGTGTCTGCAGAGTTGTTCCTCTCACATATTCTCACTCTTTTCTTGGCTGCTGTTGCACAGCAGTTTTCCCCCCTTCTTAAATAGGTTATCACAGAGGTGCTACCACCATCACTGATTGGCTTGGCCTTGGCCAGTGGTGGGTCCATCTTGGAGACAGCTGGCACTGGTTCTGTTGGATATAGGGGGAAGCTTCTAGCAGCTTCTCACAGAAGCCACCCCTGTAGCTCTCCTGCTACCAAAACCTTGCCACGCAAACCCAATACATAATGTTTAACTGATATAGAGTACATGTGCAATATAATTTGATTTTTGCATAACAATCTTCTAACAACTTTAAGTGAACACTCAACCTTTTCTTCCACTGATCTGCCAGTTTATTGTCTGAAATCATTAGGTGTGACATGATTTAGCTGTGGCATATCACTTCAAAGTTTACAGATATTAATGTTCTGTCATTTTCATCTACAGTGTAACAAACTTACTACTATCTATCTAGTGCCCTTAATTTCACTGAAGTTCGGTGAGGACTAAAATATTCCACACTTTGCAAGATTTTTCCTGTTGTAAATAGTCATCATACTCTAGGTGTCTGGAATTTAAGCAAGATGATTTTCTGTACACCTTAGAGTACTATCCTACAGACCTGTGCAGTTGGTAATAACACTTCTTAATGTGAGTAAGATTTGTTGATTTCAACATGGCTCCCCATAATAGTAAATGCTTGCAAAAATGAGCCTTTAGTTCATATTTTCACTTACTGTGTCTTGAACAGTGAAGACATGCTGCAGAAAATCTGGGTTAGGTAACAGCAGCAACACATGTAATATGAAATAAGCAGTCATACTGCTTACAGTCAGTAAATATAAGGAAAAAAGTGACAAATTTCCAAGAATAACCACCTAATACTGCTGTGGCAGGGAAATTAGTAGTCTAAACAGTACCTGCAGGTAAACTGGAGAAGCATTGTTTAAAAGCAAGGAGAAAAAGGCATGTGAATTTTTCAGTCTTCCTTTCCCATATTTATTTCTGATATTAAACAAATACTGTTATTTATAATAAAACAAACAGACTGAAGTATGGAAAAGGTAAGTAAAAAAATATTCATTGTAAACCTATCATGACTTTTAATGTTAAAATTCAGTAGTGTACACAGGTCAAGAGCAGGGCATAGACCTCTTGGCAGCAGCATTACAGTATTACGTCTCACTTGCTTGTCAGTACCAGAAAAACAGTCCAAGCATGGCAGTACCTAAATCTGGCATGTACATATTTGTATCCATAGCATTTTTTATTGTTTTGTATTTAATAAGTGATATAGCTTGGTTCATAAAATTATAGCAAAATATTTGTATTCCCATACAAGAACATTAACAGCTAGGGTCCACTTAGTGTGGTTTAAACATAAGCACACTGTTAGCTATGTTAAGTATGGGTTTGGAGGCAAATATGAAAGTTCGGTGTTAAGAAGAGTATTCTCCCACGGCTTTGTTCTCACTCCGGATAGAACATTTTGTAAATGTTACTAAGCCTCTTCCCTTGTGTAAGTATATTGATTGCATATGTGTAGCTCTTTATCTCTTTTGCAAATAAATCTCATGTACTGGAGAAATAGGAAATGCAAAATACCATCTGGGCATCATTGACCCACTCTTCTCAAATCTGGCAGACAGTTGTATAGCATACAGTTTATTTATTTCAGTGTATATATTCCACTAGCCTGATACCTCAGAAAACATATTCAGGGGAACTCTGTATTTTTTTAGTATGTTGGTACAGAATTTTCATTAGAATTGTACTCTTGAATGAAGTGTTTTGTCCAAGTATGAGTTTTTCACCTTTGTATTTTCAAAGCCTCACAAACAACCCTCAACAATAAAGGTGTTTGGTGTTAGAAGCTTGAGACTGGAGACAGCTAAAAAATGAATACTTGATACCCTGTCTAATCAGTCATTTGTACGGAGAGAAAATGCAATTAAATTAGTATTAGATGACTGTATTTGGTTTTAGCTTAAATGCATACCAGCTTCTCCATTTGCTGGAGGACCAGAGAGAAGCAGAAAGATAGACTAGACTCGAAGGGGGAGGGGGATAATATCAGGCTTGCTCGAGGGAAGCTGAGGGATGACGTGCCACGGTTAGAGGGAGTGGGTGCTAGCAAGGGCACTCGACCTGTGTCTCTGAGATGTGCGGGGTGCACTGGGGCACAGCCGAAGTCGAACAGAGTTGAGCTAGGGGATACTGAGGCAATAGCAGCCAAGAGCGAAACACCAGTGAAACGCCTCAAACCATAAGGGATGTTCCTCTATGAAGGAGACACGGACAACAGCCCAGCTCAAGTGCCTCTACACCAATGCACGCAGCATGGGCAACAAGCAGGAGGAGTTGGAAGCCATTGTACATCAGGAAAACTATGATATGGTTGCCATCACGGAAACATGGTGGGATGACTCACACAACTGGAGTGCTGCAAGGGATGGCTATAAACTCTTCAGGAGGGATAGGCGAGGCGGGAGAGGTGGTGGGGTAGCCCTGTATGTTAGGGAGTGTTTGGATAGTTTAGAGCTCGATGATGGTGACGATAGGGTGGAGTGTCTATGGGTAAGAATCAGGGGGAAGACCGACAAGGCAGATATTGTGGTGGGAGTCTTTACAGACCACCCAACCAAGATGAGGAGACTGACAAACTATTCTATTAGCAGCTGGGAGAAGCCTCCCAATCGCTAGCCCTTGTTCTGGTGGGGGACTTTAACGTACCAGATGTCTGCTGGAAATACAATACAGCAGAGAGAAAACAGTCAAGGAAGTTCCTGGAGTGTGTGGCAGAAAACTTCCTGACACAGCTGGTGAGTGAGCCAACTAGGGAAGGTGCCCCGCTGGACCTCTTGTTCACGAACAGAGAAGGACTTGTGAGCGATCTGATGGCTGGAGGCCGCCTTGGGCATAGTGATCATGAAATGATAGATTTATCGATTCTTGGAGAAGTGACAAGGGGGGGCAGCAGAACTGCCACCTTAGACTTCCGGAGGGCGGACTTCGGCCTGTTTAGGAGACTGGTCGAGAGAGTCCCCTGGGAGGCAGCCCTAAAGGGCAAAGGAGTCCAGGAAGGCTGGACATTCTTCAAGGAAGAAGTCCTAAAGGCACAAGAGCAGGCTGTTCCCAGGTGCCAAAAGACAAGCCAGCGGGGAAGAAGACCGGCCTGGCTGAATGGAGAGCTCTGGCTAGAACTCAGAAAAAAGAGGAGAGTCTATGACCTCTGGAAGAAGGGGCAGGCAAGTCAAGAGGACTACAAAGGTGCAGCAAGGTTGTGCAGGGAGAAAATTAGAAGGGCCAAAGCCGAGCTAGATCTTAATTTGTCTACTGCTGTAAAACACAACAAAAAATACTTCTTCAAATACATTAGCAGCAAAAGGAGAGCTAAGGAGAATCTCCAGCCTCTATTAGACAGGGGAGGGAACACAGTGACAAAGGATGAGGAAAAGGCTGAGGTACTTAATGCCTTCTTTGCCACAGTCTTTAACAGTAAGACCAATTGTTCTCTGGGTACCCAGCCCCCTGAGTCAGAAGATAGGGATGGGGACCAGAATGGAGCCCCCATAATCCAGGGGGAAATGGTTTGTGACCTGCTGCACCACTTAGACATTCACAAGTCTATGGGGCCTGATGAGATCCACCCAAGCATACTGAGGGAGTTGGCAGAAGTGCTCACCAAGCCCCTTTCTATCATATACCAGCAGTCCTGGCTAACTGGGGAGGTCCCAGTTGACTGGAGATTAGCAAATGTGACACCCATCTACAAGAAGGGCCGGAAGGAGGATCCGGGGAACTACAGGCCTGTCAGTCTGAAGTCGGTATCAGGGAAGGTGATGGAGCAGATCATCCTCATCCTGAGTGCCATCACATGGCACGCAGAGGATAACCAAGGGATCAAGCCCAGCCAGCATGGGTTCAGGAAAGGCAGGTCCTGCTTGACCAACCTGATCTCCTTCTATGACAAGGTGACCCGCCTAGTGGATGAAGGAAAGGCTGTGGATGTTGTCTATCTAGACTTCAGTAAAGCCTTCGACACGATTTCCCACGGCATTTTCCTGGAGAAACTGGCTGCTCATGGTTTGGACAGGTGTACTCTTCGCTGGGTAAAGAACTGGCTGGATGGCCGGGCCCGAAGAGTGGTGGTGAATGGAGTTTACTCCCATTGGCGGCCGGTCACATGCGGTGTTCCCCAGGGCTTTGTGTTGGGGCAGTTCTGTTTAACATCTTTATCAATGATCTGGACGAAGGGATCGAGTTTGCAGTAAGTTTGCAGATGACACCAAGTTGTGCGGGAGTGTTGATCTGCTTGAGGGGAGGAAGGGTCTACAGAGAGGTCTGGAGAGACTGGATCAATGGGCTGGGGGCAATTGTATGAGGTTCAACAAGGCCAAGGGCAAGGTCCTGCACTTGGGCCACAACAACCCCATGCAACGCTACAGGCTTGGGGAAGAGCAGCTGGAAAGCTGCCCAGCAGAGAAAGACCTGGGGGTGTTGGTTGACAGCCAGCTGAACATGAGCCAGCAGTGTGCCCAGGTGGCCAAGAAGGCCAATAGCATCCTGGGCTTGTATCAGGAATAGTGTGGCCAGCAGGACTAGGGAAGTGATTGTCCCCCTGTACTCAGCACTGGTGAGGCCGCACCTCGAATACCATATTTTGGGCTCCTCACTACAAGGGAGACATTGAGGTGCTGGAGCGTGTCCAGAGAAGGGCAACGAAGCTGGTGAAGGGTCTGGAGCACAAGTCTTATGAGGAGCGGCTGAGGGAACTGCGGTTGTTTAGCCTGGAGAAAAGGAGGCTGAGGGGAGACCTTATTGCTCTCTACAACTACCTGAAAGGAGGTTGCAGAGAGGTGGGGGTCGGTCTCTTCTCCCAGGTAACAAGTGATGGGACAAGAGGAAATGGCCTCAAGTTGCACCAGGGGAGGTTTAGACTGGATATTAGGAAATTTTACTTCACTGGAAGGGCTGTCAAGCATTGGAACAGGCTGTCCAGGGAAATGGTTGAGTCACCATTCCTGGAGGTATTTATAAGACGTTTGGATGAGGTGCTTAGGGACATGGTCTAGTGGCGGACTTGGCAGTGCTAGGTTTACGATTGGACTTGATGATCTTAAAGGTCTTTTCCAACCTGTACAATTCTATGATTCTGTGATAATTGTGTTATATTCACATCTCCCTTATTGTTTAACCAGATCTTTAGTTCCCTAGGTCAGAATATATTTAGACAAAATTACTGATATTAACTTCCTATTCAACACCGGATAAAATTGTGACTGTAAAAAAAAAAAAATCTAAATTAAAGTATATTGTACTGGATTTGGTCACTTGGAGGAAACTTAAAAGTAGTCCCAAGCCCCAAAATGTTTCAAACTGTCTGAATATTCTTTTTGTTTGAATGAAATCAAAAGAAACTCTGAAAATACACTAAATTATTTTAGAATAGTACAGCTTGTGAAAAAAATGCACTACGCATAAAATGACTATAAGAAATAAAACATAATTGCCTCTAGACCAAGACAACCATTATTTGCTTGTCTGTTATTATCACCATTGTTAGTTTGCTCTCAGAAATATACGCCAAACAGACATGCCATAAGACTCTGGGACGGATTTTCATTTATGACCTGTTTTAAACATTCTGCTTTTGGGAAGGAAATCAGTTCTGGCCATAACATTGAGCAGAAAATTCCATTGAAGTGGAGGGAGGCTGAGGCAGATTAATCTGGCTTCTGCACAGTGCAATGAGATGTGGTGTGCCTCTGCTCAATACTAAATCCAGGAAGGGTCTCAGGTTGGTTTAATTCATACTGACACTTGCCTTATTCAAGTTCTATCTGGTATAACTCTTTTTTGTAGAATAAGTTGGCCTAAATGCTGAAATATTGTGGTAATATCTTTGCACTAGAAGGTAGAATAGAGTCATGCTAGGAGTTTCTTTTCCCAGTGTGGGACAAAAAGCTTATCCTAGATTGTCAGTAGTGCTGGTTTCATGACAATTTTTACCAGGACAATTGGTTTATTGTCTGCAAGGAGCAATGAATTAGGTCTTAAGATTTCTTGGAAATATGGCCCACTTACATATATATTTATTACATATACATATTTATTAACTTCAAGAATCAGGTGTGATGAAAAAGTGTAACTCAATGATCGGGAGCATAATTGGTACAGACATATTAGCTCTGGATAGCATCAATTTCACTTCTTCGAGCTGACCTGAAAAGTTAGACCAGTACTCCACTGAATGTTTTCTGTATGTATCTGTTGCCTTCTACATATTTAATCCTCTCTCCCTGTTCATTATGCAAAATGTCTTGTTTTGTGTCAAGGGAAATTCTGATTTGGCCTCAAGATATTCTTTTATGATGTTTTGAGAGCCACAAAAGACTATAGCTATAACTGACAGATTGACCAGAAAAAGAAATTCAATAAGCTAAGAATGATATCTGACATAATTGTGTTTTTACTTTATCATTAGAAATTATTCAGAACAACAATTTCAGTCACATTTTATCTATTGTAATCTAAAGGATCATTAAAGGAGAGTGTTTTCACTTTGCTAGCAGAAATTGTTCTCACATAGTATTCTTCCTAAGAGGAGTAAAGTAGTGTAAAACCAGCCAGAAGGAAGTTGTAAAAGATTAGAAGAAAATGCTTCCTTCCACAGAGTTTTGTATATTAGTAGCTCCATTGGTTTTACAGTAATAAAACTTAAATACATGACTTTTTTTATCATATGCAAAATTAATAGCATAAAGAGGTTAATATTACTGGAGCAGAGGTTTCAGAGCAGTAATACTTCAGCTGGTTTTCATTCTTATTTGACAATAGATACTCATAAAACACATCTTTGTGAGGAGCACCTGAGGAAAAATACTTTCTACAGTCATTGTCAAAATGCAACCCATGTCAGGATTGTAAATCCTGATAGCCTCTCATTTTTGATCATTAAATCATATCTGTCTTTTATAACTTGTGGGAAGCCTGGAAATCCTTGAGTCTTATTCTCCATTGCTTTGCACATAGCACAGTTGCAGGCATCCTGTATAGGAGAGGTAGAATACTATCCTTCACAGTCATAGTGCTTGAATATGTTCTGACTTCGCTTAAACTTTAGCAAGGAGACTCTCCTGCAACATGCAGAATAAAAAATGTTGGCCTTTTAGATGTTATTGTTACACAGTTAAAAATAACTTACACAAAAAATACAAGAAAAGTAACAATATATTGTCTGTCCCTCATCCAAGACAAAAACACTCCTGAGTAGCTCTATCAAGACAAAACAGTGCTTTTAATGCAAGATATCATTTAACTGAAGGCATGAATACAAGAAGAGAGATCTTTAGCTTCTATGAACAAGCTTCTCTTGAACAACAGGTAAATTTACAGAGTGAGATGTGATTCCATACTAGACACAAAGTTTAGACTTTCAGAATAGACTTTGGTGGAAGGTGAGACAGAGGATACTGCATATTCTTTTGAGGATACGCATCCAGTGGGTGATTTTAAGTACAAAGTCATACAGGAAAAGGAATATTTTATTCCCATAGGTAGCTATCTCAATGTCAGAGGACTCACAAAGGGCAGTGATGATGCTGAGAAAAGCAAATAGATCCTTCTTATCAGCCTAAGAGAGAAAATGAGCGCTGAAAAAGAATTCACCATTTCAAAAGAGGAAATCTGTGGAAGAATGTCACTTCTGCTCCTCTGTGAGACGTTTTAACAGTTGCTCTCATAACCTCCCAGCAAATGAAAGAGAGGGAATAAGTTTAGGACTGCCTCCTAAGGCCTTCTTGAGAAAATATGGCATATGGGCATTCTGAGATTTGGCCACAGACCACAGTCCCCTGAAAGATCTAGGCAGCATTTCAATCTCCAGGGCAGCCCACTGAGCTGGCGGAGAGCTCTGCACTGAAATTCTTAGATAGACCTTGCAGAATGCCTCCTTTTCAAAAATCTGTTCTCTGTTTCATTTGAGATCCAACATGGTAACAAGTGGCTCACTCATTATTTCAGGGGAATTTAGCCAGGAAGTTTAATTAATCTGATTCCTTTAGGGAACAATAATGGAATGTTTCTTATCCCTTGAAACGTTGTATTAAATGTATAGCCTATGCAAGCTAATAAAATGAGCTAGCCAGCCTGGAATGACTTGTTGTTAGACTAGAAAGATACACAGTGCTTAAAAAGCTAAAGAATATTGTTTTTAAAAAGTAATGAAATGAAACAAAATGCATGAAATGAAATGCATTAAATCAGCCCGTACAATATCCTAGACCCCCAACCATTTACTAAGTGAATGTGATGTGCCATTTTCTCATTTCTCATTTCCTAAAAGTATTACAGAGTTTGGAGTATTACATGCTCCCAGCTCCTCCCCAGCATTTCTCTTCTGTACACACAGAAAAATTGGAGTGTAGACTGAATTTCTGCTCTGCTGATGACAAGGAAAACTACTTCCTCCACTTGAGCTCCCTGTTTCTTTCGACATCAATCGTAATGTTCTTTTGCTGCCTCTGGTGTTATCTTCTGTCCTCCTTAGCAACTTTGTTCATTTCTTGCCATATAGTGTCATGAATGTCTAGAATCTTCACTTCAGTTCCCCTTCCTGGATTTCATGGAAAGTAACACTGTTAATCATACCTTTCCAGGTATCCTTCCACATAGCTGCTAACAAAAACTTTCTGCTTTCAAGAATATCATCTGCCTTCAGTTATTTCTTCCTAAGCCTTCTTCAAAGGGAAACACTTGAGACGTTGTAGCACCTGGAAGGTTGTTGTCTTATCCATATTAGTTCCAGGGAGCAACAAGGGTAGGCACAGCACAGCAAAGGTAGGTGAGATGAGAGGTGGGGCAGGCAGCAGAGATCCCCTGTGCCTGCCCAGGGCCAGCCTAGCAGGCCTCTGACAGTGGACAGGGTCACCAGGAGCCCAGCAACCACCAGGCACATCCACAATGATGAGGCAGGTCCAAGCCCTAGCTGGGATGTCAAGTCCCCGGGTTGGCATCCAGGTCCTGGCAATCATTAATGAGGATCCTATTTGAATGGTATTTCCTCTGAATTTTGTTATTTCAGTACATTTTCCTAGGAACTGTTTCCTCATATTGAGTCAGACAGAAAAAAAGATGAAGGAAGAAAATTTTCTTTGGTATGGGATTTGGATGGTGGGGGTGTTATTCTTTCTCTCATGCTGTCTAGCTCAACTCCTGTATATGCATGTGTGTTAACTGAACGAAAATATTCTTTGTTTAAAAGGAGACTTTTATTTAAAAATTAAAAAAAAAATATGTTGACTTATTTACAGGAGATCCTTAAAGGAATATTAGAAAGCAAACTCAAGAAGTTTCCAAAATAAATAAAATAGACACAAAATGGGGCTGGGGTTGAGAGGTTAAAGACATAGCTTGCTGAGGTCATTGAGATAATGTTCCACGTGGTTTTACTCATAGCAGTACTACAGGCTACAGACAAATGTTTGGAGTAGGTTAGCATGACTTCTTGCTTTCATTCTGTGTATTCCATTTCCTTCATTTTCTCCATTTCCTCACCTTTTATACCACTAGGGAAGCCCAAATTTAGTAACTGAATTTCCTTTCCCTATTTTTCATTTTAGTTATAGAAGGTGGTAACAAAATCACCTGAGCTGGAAACATTTTCCTCTCACAGTCTAGTTTTTTCTAGTCAGCTATCTAGTTTTCTGGTCTTTTGATTTGCTTAATCCCTTTCAACATATTTCTGAACTTTTCTGAAGGTGTTGGGTCTCAAACTTATTTGTGATTTAAGAGTAAGCTATCGGGCTCTTCTGGCAATGAAATCTGGCCATCTTAAAATAAAGGACTTTGGACTAACAAAAAAAATTAATTAACTTTCACTTTGGTTTCCTCTGTCTCAAAGGGAATAAATTTTTTTCCTTCCTTTTTTTTTTTAATTCCTCTGAGAAAATTGAGATTTTTTTGTTCTCTGATGGTGGCAGCAATCGGTAAGAAAACCAATTACGACTGACTACAGTTATGTCTTTACACAGAGTTGTCAGGTTCAGATTTTCTAAAATATGTATTTCTGAGGTTAAGGTGTCCAGGCAAATATCTAGAGTTTCTAAGTTTTATTCACATTTAGGAAATCTGGGTGAAGATGCTTCAAATTTGGGTTTTACCATATTCTCTAGAATAGAATTAAACTTATTCCATGAGAAACTGGAAGAAAAACAGAAGTTTCCCAAATAGGCCACATGACATGTCTCTGATCACTAGGACCAGAGCACTTTCAGCCATCTGAGGAGAAGCAAAACCTAAGAGAAGGGAAGAAACAGCCTAAATCAGTTCTTATAACATGTCTTTATTTTTCCTCCTTTATTAAAGCAGACTTGGTTTCTTCCTTGTAATGTTAGGCATTATTTTTCTTATTTTGAGAAATGGCTTATAAAGTCAACTTTAAGAATACTACTCTGTTCCATTTTCAGAGGGCAGGACAGTGCCTACTAGAAGTCCAGAAAAGCAAAAGAGTTCTCCAGGATGGTTCTTGAAGGAAGGAAAAGGGAGAAATGGTTGACTATTATATCACTTTTGTATGACTGCTTCATAGGTAGTGGCCTCTATCCACTTCTTTGCAAAAACCTCTTGTAAATGGTTCTTGATTAACCAAATGAATGGAGGAGGGGTCATAGCTGTGCCTTGTATCCTCTTAGCCCTTTTCTAGAAAGTAGCAGGGAATGAAAATTTGACTCCTACACAATTCTTTCCATGGTATGCAGCATCATGCAGCAGGCTGTATTTATTTTATGTTGAGCAGAGTTTTTCTGTTACCTTTTGGTCTAGAGTACACAGTATATGAACAGTAGTTTCTACAGAAAGCAATACTAACCAGAAGCGACAACCTTCTGCTGTCCCACGCCAACACAAATTGTGCACTTTCATGGCGCTGTGAAAACGAATGCATATCACTGTTACAACAACACATGTTACCAAGGGTAAATTTCCAAGGCACCTGTCTGAACCCAGTGTTTCTTAGTGCCCCTTGCTTTTTCTCATGAATTCCAGTGCCAAAATTGAGGAGCTTCAGAGTTGTAGTCATATTTGGGAGCAGATGGTCAAACCCACTGCTGTGTCCAAGTAGGCTGGTGGGCATAGTTATCTGATGTGTTTAGAGATATGATAGCAAGCCAAGCATCTCTCTTTACTCACCACCTAGGGATACACTCTCAAGTAAAGAGAGATCCCCCTCTGAGTAGACTAGTTGCCAGATTTAAAAACATTTGCTGAATGTTTGCTGAATTGTATTTGTCCCTAGAAATAATACTGTTTAATAGCCTCATTTTCACAGCTGCTTTTTAAAGTGCATTCCTAAAAAGATGCTAAGAGTAAATATGTAAGCTTCACCTCAGCACCATGCTGTATTTTGAATATTTCACAAGTTCTGCCTAAGAAGAGACACTGTGACCCCTGTTCCGTGACATAATTGGACATCTGCTTGCTAGGCCAGCTGACTCAATTAATTCTAAAGGTGGTTCCTGGTAGGGAAGAGGAAACTACCATTGGCAATTTCCTGATGAACTTATCCAAGTGGGTATTCCCAATTTCTGTCTAACATAAGGCCAAAATAAAATTTCATTTTCTAAAACATGGTTCATTATTTTTTGCAATGCTTTCCAGGCTTACAAACGTTACCATCTCCAGATCTAATTAATTCAGACCAGAAAAGCAGTGTGTTTGATCTCAACTTGTGGATGACATAGTGACTTGTCCAGTCACCGATATAATAATTGGTGTTTACCTAATTCTATCCATAGAAACTGTACCACAAAATAGTAAACCTTGCCTCTGTTAAACAACATGCAATTCTAGTACACTTCTGCTGTTCTTCAAAACTGAACGCTCTTATTCTGGAAAACATAACTCAGTACTACAGAATTGAGTTTTGATATGCAAATATGACTCTGTAAATGCTCCCTGAAAATATACTACCTTTGAGGAAATGGTGGTATCAATTAATCAGCCTTTGTGGTGTTTAGAAGGAACTTAGCTACAAAATCTGAGTATATTTATTTTCAGACAGATTAGGACTGAAACATTTTATTTTTAAAATAGCTTTATCTAAAACTGTTTGTTTAAGGTAAGATCAGGCCACAGTTGGAAGTGATAGAATCCATTAAATGGATTTCAGCTACTGTTTAGATGTTCACCCACAATACATGGAAAAAATATTGATTAACTGTGCAATTAGAACTAGAATTAGACACCGAATTGTGATTAACCTAAGAAGTCAGGTAAGTATACCCCCCCCTTGCAGGATAGCAAGCAGCACTTGCAGAAAGCACTTGTGAGAAGGCTGGTTACTTAGCACGGCACAATCTGTTGGTCTATGCAACTTATAGTGATAGCCTTATAACACAGACCAGTGAAAATTAGTTTTAGTTCGTGAAACAAATAGGTGCTTGTGAAAGTTACATTCTAGGTGCAGCTTTCCTGAAGCAAAAATCATTGTGAATATGCAAGAGCTCAGTTTGGCTTTCAGCCCAACTTCACCACACATGACAAAACTGTGTAGAAAAGTGTATAGTACAGTCTTCAGTACGAATCACACACTTTGGATTTGCTTGTATTGTGATTTGCCAGAGCAAAGTTTGCAAAGCTCCAGAGAAAAATGAAAGGAAAATTTCCCCTTTTTCACATTTTCATGGGTTTCATTGCTCATCTTTGTTTATGAAATAAAACACAAGTAACGTTCAATATTCTGTCATTATCTGACATAGCATTTGGCACATATGAGAGACCAGTCTGAATCACTTCTAGCTGGCTAACTCTATGAAACGGTATTTTGTTAGTTATCTTTAACTATATGAACACATGTAATTATTATTATCATTATCATTAGAGCAGGAGTATTATTTATATATAAATAAGTGTGTGTGGTCTTAGCAGCTTTTGGTAATTTAGGAGTATCAGCAGTATTATCACCACACAGCACAAAGAAGTTATTTGAGCCTTACACAAGCTAAAGTGTGATGTGTAATATTCAATATAAGCTATCCCGTTAGCTAAATATGAATCACTTCCACACATTCTACAGAAGGGCTAAGAAAGGAATATGCAGATCCAAGCAAGATTCAGATCAGGTTTTGCTGTAAAATCTTGGTTCTGAGAACTCTATACCTAGTGAGTCACCATTTAGTGGAAAAACCTCTACCAATCCTCTTTCACAAATATGAGGAGCAGGAGAATACGGAATTCATAACATGACAAAACTTGTTAAACGAGTTGTGTTTTGGAAGAACAAAGGAAAACCAAGTTCCAGGTTGAAGACCTTACTTGAGTGTCTGACTGTGTACGTAGGATAGAGTGTGAAACACTTGTACTGAAACAGATGGGTTCAGGCTTCATTCAGCATTGCCAGCTACATGCAACGTAAGTAGCCCAGTGATGTCTGCTTCCTACAACACCTAAATCTAGCCCTCTAATAGAGGGTTTCTAAACTGTTTAAAGGGACATTAAATATTTCTCATGCAGTTGGGAATTGTTGTGTCAGCAGTTCTATCCAAGGGCATACAGCACTGGTAGCACCAATAGGTGCAGTTGTAGGATTATTAGGGACAGGTAATTATGGGTTCTGGTGTCAAAACCTGCATCATTTTGCTTGCAAACAGCAAGTCAGCTGATACTTTATGTATCAGCATCAGAGTTTTATTTCTGGATTTCAATTTGTTTCTTCTTGTAGTCAAAGCTCTTCTATGCAAAGGCCGTGGGACAGAGCATAATCAAGGTATCACACATGCATTGCACATTTAACTGGATTTCTGACGGAGAAGCAGGAACTCCACAACGGAATGCAAGTTATTTGTTATCAGAAACGGGGGGATTTGCTGTTTCATTTGTTTGGTTGTTTTTCTTTCAGTTCAAATAGCAAGAGAAAAATTCATGCTTCAGCTTGTTTATTTTATTTTATTTCTTTCCAGAAGGGGTACTTTTTTTTTAATATATATTTCTTGTCTTTTGAATAGTTTTCATTATCAAGACACCTTGAAAGTCTGTCATCCTTATTTAGTAGAATGGCAAAAGCTAGTTCATGAGGTTCCCAGGTGCCTAAAACACAGTAGCATTTGTTGGAAAGCAAGCAGCATGCTGGCTGAGCCTAGCAATTCAGAGACAAGGAAGCTTGTTATGGGTAACTTTGCCCTGAGCAGTAGATACCTTTGCATTTAGAAAAAAGTAAGAATTTCAATGTACAGTAAACATAACTGGTCTTCTATGTCTACAAATACTGAAAAATGTGTGCAGCTTTTTCAAAAGGAAAAAGAACTGCAGTTGCAAGTGCCTTGGTGTATTTGTGAGATAAACAGGCAATTATAGAGAAAAAATGTTAGGACTAAATGTCAAATGTTGGTGATCTCATTCAATTGCAGCATTTTTGTAAATGGCTTTGGTTCATATTAAAGTGCAATTGATAATCAGGACATTATTTTTCAATTAATGGATAAAATGAAGGACTCAAAGATTTACAAATGGATTTATTTTGCAATTAGAAAACAAAAAATTCATTCTGCAACAAAAAGTTACACCTCCAGGTAGCTAAGAAATCATTTTTACTCTCTGGACTGTTTTTTGAATGAAGCAGCTACATCTTAAAGTGTGAATTAGTGCAGCAGATCTTTGTGTTTCTGAAAAATTTTTTTAAATTATTGCTGCAATGAAATATTCAATTCCACTTTCACCCCTCACCAAATGCTACCTTGTCAGACAGGTTTTGACAAAAGACTATGCCATTTCTCCTTTGAACACTAGGGATATTAATACTTATATTACCTGCCTCTGGGAATGGTCTGAGAGATGATTATTAATGCTTACAAAATAAAGCACTATAGCAATAGAAAGCAATGTAGTAATGAAATGTGAATAAATAGGCAGTGTGCACATTTCTTTATTATGAAAGTGTCAGTTTCATTCTTAAAACTGAGTTGAAATTTGCATATAATAATAATGTATGTCAGTAAACGTTGATCGGTAAAGAAAACTTCTATTCAGATTTATTCTTGTGGCTTTTCTGATTCTTATAAATAGCCATTTATAAGAAGGTATGATTATATAAATCAGGAGCATCTCTGATTAAATGTAGCAATAAATCCAAAAGATAATTTATGAAATTTGAATTTCTGAACTCATTAATTTCTACAGGTCATTTCAAGCAAGTAACCAATTAATTTATCTAAATTATTCAAACAGTATTTCTATGTTTCTCAGATCTGATCTGGCAACTTAGTACTGTTCTTGTAGTATAAAAAACCCCACAGTCTTCTTAATTCCTTTTTTTCTTCACTCTCTCAGTTGACTGAATGGAGCATAGAAAGGCTTTTCGTATAGCCTTTCAACATCTCCCATTATAACATCTAGGATCCCAAGGAACAAGATGGCAATATGGAAGGAAAGAGCAGTGCATTAACTCTACAGAAAATGACTGGTTTTCAAGCACACTGTACCTCAACCCTTTGAAATAAAAGCATGATACAGAGGGAGATATGGAAAGCTACTATAAGAATATAAACTTGAAACACTGCAAAATTCAGGCTAGAAAAGTGGTTTCAAAGCCTCCCTTTACTTCCAAACCAAGGTCATAGCTGCATGCTTTTTTCCCTAAGAAACGGGATTCATGCAGCCTAACTTCAGCTGAATAAGGTCGTTATTTTCACATCCACTTAGGAAGAACTCCAATAGTGCAGGAATTGTTGCTGTATTTTACATGGTCCCGTTAGCTAAGCCCATCAGACAGGTTCAGCTCAAAATGTCTTTTTGTATTTCCAAGGTTTGGGCTTTGAATTTCACAAAGATAGCTTTTGCAAAACAAACATTGTGAAATTACTGGTACACCCATTCAGAGGTAAATATTAGAAACATAGTAGTTTACACAGCGGTTCAGCATTTCTCAGATCAAGGTTGGCATCAGAATTTGTAGACACAATGGAGAAAGTATTGAGAGGATGTTTTGTACTTGATGAAAGAATCAGTTTCATCAATTCAATTTCACACCTATCAAATCTCTCATGCCAATTACAAACATGAGGAGAGAAAAAAGTCCTCTTCTTTGCTAGGTGTTCATCATTGCCATAGTTCTTTAATGTCTAGTAGAATGTGTTCTGTGAAAACTGTATGTTTGAAACTTTCTGTCTCTAGGTTCCCGCAACTTGTCAACTTGTGCCCCAAACTGTGCTTCCTAGACCTCCTTCATTCTCAGCTTTCCTCTTCTCAGTCTGGCACCTAAATGTGGACCATTTTCTTGCATTTCACTTGATGTGCAGCCTTGCTCCCTCTTCATAAATCTTTGTGGTCCATCTTTCGTCACTCACTCTTCCATCACAAACTTACAGATACCCCATTAACAAAAAAGTAACAGAGGTATACATTGCATTATAATTTTTCCTCCAATTTTCCTTTACCTTTTTTTTGGTCATCTTTTCAGGAATTAAGAGGCACTGATGGTGAGTCCATGAAAAGCATACATGCAGGCTGTACTTTTACTAAGTCAGTGGGAATTTTATTATCACGGTCAGTGACAGTGGAATAAATCCAGCATGCGTACTCCAGCATTTTTACCCTTAATTTACACCATAAACTTCTCAAGTCAGAATTCTGTCATTACTTATGAACTACTGTGTGCAGCAATCCAATTGTGTAAATAACATTGCCACTCAATTTTTTACTATTATCATATGAAACAGAAATACTAAAGATTAACAATGAGGTGAATAGATAATTTTTAAGGTCTGAAACTGTTGCACTGAATTCCTCAAGAAGTTCTAGAAAATCTGTTCTGCTTTCATGATATATTTCACTGACTCAACTATTGTGAAAATTAACAAAGTGAAATTAAAAAATTGGTTTCGGTAATGCAATAGTCCCTGTTCTTTGGCAGTATATAACTAGACTGGGTTTCAATGTCAAGAGAAAGCCTTCACTTAGATTTTTGTTCATGATGAGTACGACTTTCATAGATGAGTACTCATGGAACTCATTTGAGACACTTATTTCAGTATGTTCTGGGAAATTTGCTTAGTTTTCTTTAATATGAACGCAGTAAGTGAATAGGAATAAGGATATTTACATAGCTATTCATTTCAAGGTAAAATCATGCTCTCACAGAAGGCACTGAGAGTTTTAGGTGCTAGGTATTTTCTAGTTGATTCATTTGAAACTAAGTTTCAGCCCTCCAGGCCCAACTGTTGATTTCAGGGATTAATGACAAAATTAACATTTTTTAGGCTATCATTTCTGTGTGTATGTGAAAGACAAGGCTTTATTTCAATCAACTAACCATCCAACTTTAGATCTAGTATTACAGACTTCTTAAAAGTTTCACTTAGAACACAGATTATGGAATTTTACACTGCAGATGAATAATTCCTTAATCTTTAGCTTTAAAGGAAGACAGACATCTGTAATACATTACAGAAAAAGCTGCTGTTGCTTAATTTTGCTTTGATGGAAGGGAATTATATTTTGAATTTTCTTCTTGCTCCTTCTGAATTTGGATACAGTATTAATGAAATAAACACAGGAATTAATTTGAAATCTTTAAAACTCCTGGACTCACAATGAGACTTGAGAGATTACTTATTTTTAAGATGAGAAAACATGGAAGTAGGGAAAAATAATGAAGCATTGAATAAGAACAAAAGAGAAAAGGCATATTGTCACTTTCCACAATTGTATATTACCATACCTCTGGGGAGAAGTGGAGAGCAAATAAATAGCATCCATCCTTGTATTCACAGAAGACTTCCTGATGCAAGATGAGCTTTAAAAGAAACACCTTGATTTAGGTTCTTACTAGCTGGCATCTCTGAGTTACGAAAATTGCTTTTTCAACTGTTGTATAAATCTGACTAATCAACTGAAGCAAAGGGATAACCCAGCTAATTCAGGCAAAGATTTTATTGTGAATAAATAAAATATTGAAAGCCACACTGATCTGCTGGAATTTCAAAATGTACTGATGTGAAATATATTGCTAAATCGTCAAGGCCTTTACTGAAGGATCATTACCTTATAAAACTTTTCCAAATGAGGATTCTGCTTATAAGATAAAAACACTTCACAGCAAAAATTTATGAAGGAAAAATTGTGAAACAGACTATGAACCATAAAACAATTACTTTACAGAAAAGTAAGAGAGTGATACTGGGATTGGGCATCTTAAGCATAGTATTCACATATTTCAATATTGTATATTAGCTTTTAACATTTTTGCTATGTGTATGTCATTAGCCACAGTACTGTCCACTGGTCCCCCCGGCTTGGTGTCTTCTGCAGACTTGATGCATGTGCCCTCCATCCCTTCTCCAGGTCATTGACAGAGATGTTGAGCAGGTGCCAGGGTAGATCCTGCAATACCCCACTTGTTACCTCCACATACAGCATGACCTATTTGCCATGATACTCTGAGCTTGACCAGACAGCCAGTTTTTTATCCAGTTGGTATCCCCACACCCAGACTGTGACATCCTAACTTGGATCTTACAAGAATATGAAGAACTGCAGCCCGTGGGAAGGACTCTCATTGGAGCAGTTCATGGAGGACTGTCTCCCATGGGAGGGACCCCACACTGGAGCAGGGGAAGAGTGTGAGGAGGATGGAGCAGCAGAAACAACATGTGAGGAACTGACCGCAACCCCCATTCCCCATCCCCCTGCACTGCTGGCAGGGAGGAGGTAGAGAAATCGGGAGTACAGTTAAGCCAGGGAAGAAGGGAGGGGTGGGGGAAGGTGTTTTAAGATTTAGTTTTTATTTTCTCATTACATTACTCTGATTTAATTGGTAATAAATTAAACTAATTTCCCCAAGTTGAGTCTGTTTTGCTCGTGACAGTAAATGGTGAATGATCTCTCCCTGCCCTTATCTCAAGCCTTCATTATATTTTCTCTCCCTTGTCCAGCTGAGGAGGGGAGTGATAGAGTGGCTTTGGTGGGCACTGGCATCCAGCCAGGGTCAACCCCCTACATCATTGTAAAGCATTTATGAAAATTTTCTGAAATTTATACTCAATAGATTAAATCATTCACACTTTTTTCTAATATTCACTGGAATCCTGTTCCAGAAGTTGAATTTTATTTCCACAAGAATATGTTATTTTTGACTTTTCCATTACAGAAACAGAAGAATTTTTCAAATTCCGGTTTAGAGTCCCTTTATCTCTAGATCTTTTTTCAATCTTCTTCTCAGTTACTTAGTTTCTTTTTTTATTGATTTGGAGATACAATGTCTGGTGTAGACAAGAATTTGATTCACTGAAAGGCAGAGCCATGGTCATAGCCTTGCATCTGAGTGGGCAGAAGGGGCAGATGAGAAGTTGGATCAATTCATAGCTGTCCACTGTGTGGAGTGTATGGCATCTATGTGCTAAGTTATTTAAGACCTTACTTTTCTCCATATTTAGTTGTAAAATAGTAACTCAATGGAATTTTTGAATAAGTAGGGCAAAAATAAGGCTTTGGAAAACAAACAGCATTTGACATGAGCGGGAATCTCTTTTAGAGGCTTGTAGTATGGACTAGTAGTATGACAGGAAATATTTTCTCTTTGCAATCCAGGCAATTTTTTGACTCCTGAGATGCAGCACTGAGCACAAGTTCTTATTTCATAGGTGCGTTGTGCTACATGAGACACAGCTTGATGAATAACTGCATTAGCTTTGAGAAGTATTAGTTATTTGATTGCATTTGGATTTTCATTTGGTTTCACTGGAAACAATTATCTCCATTTTGAGAATCAAACAATGCACAGATTCATTATAATATTTTGTCATTAAAGTTCATCTTCAGTTGAATTTTAGCTTTCTCTCCTTTCTTTTCTTTCACTTGAAAGTGTTCTTTCTCTTTCTTATCTTTCTCTTGATCTTTTTTCCTGTTCCATAATTTTCCAGTACATAAGTAAAAGTCTCACACTTTAAAGCATGTTTGATCACTTTTTCTTTCTTCAGTTCCCTCCATTCTTCTAGTTACTTTTCCTCTCTTTCACTTTTTTCCTTTTTTCTTTTTCCTTTGTCTTTCCTAGTCTCTCTCTTGTTTATTCATTTCCCTTCTCTAAACCTGTTTTCCTTCTTCCCCCTTTCCTACTTCTCTTCGCACACCTTCAGTTTCATTCTCGCTCCTATTCTCTTTCTCCCTCATTCCCAATTCCCTCCCCTTATGAATATGCAATCTCTGTTGTCCTCCTTCATTCAAAATTTATACTCTGGAACTCCTTCATCTCTGAAGATTTGTGTAAAACGCTGAAGAAGTCAAGCAAGGGTCTTAATTTCCACTTGTAGGTTTGGATAAGGCCTTTTGTCTCTCAGAAAATTCTCATGTATGAAGGACTCAGTTATTTGTTTAGAGTGGAGAGCAGAGAGCATTCAGTCTAGAATTTAAGCAGCCAGGCATATCATGATGTGACCTGTGCCTTTCATTCCCATTTTCCCTGTGCTTTCTTGTGTTCAACAGTTCTCTTGACAGCTCATGGTTTGTTCCTGGTCTTAGAACAGAGTTGTCTTGTAGAACAAAAATTTTAGAAGCATAAATTGCATAGCTTTGAGCTTGGAAATAAGAAATGTCATTATTATTTCAGTCTCAATAGGCCTGTAGTTCCATTCAAGCCGTGAAAACAGCACCTGAGGTATGACAAGTCTGATAGTAGAATAATTTGCTGTGGATCCAGACTAAACACCTGATTTTCAGTTTTCTTTTGGGACATACTTGCACAACTTGTGTCAAAAACTAGTGCTTAGATTAGATCTTCTCACATTTTTCTCTGGATAACTGCTCTGCACTAGGCAAAATCCACAAAACCTAGATGTGATGCAGCCAGGAAAGCATCTTAAAAGGAATTATGGAATAAAAGTTATATGAGAAATTCATAGAGTCCCAAATTCCCTTTGGTGACGTATCTGTTATGCAGTACTGTGAAGGCTGGTGTTGATTTTCAAAGTGATGAGGCCATCACAAGAAAAGCCAGACTACCAACCTGAATATCAATTTTTCAGTACATCCAGAAGTAGAGCACAAATGTTTTGTCTAAGCCATGAGTTTGGACATTAATCCTCTCTAAGTGAAAGGTTCCTTGACATTGTGTTTATGTCTTCTCTTGAAACTATGAACAAAAATGTCTGCTAGTGTCAGTTGTCAATCTATAATGTAAGAAACTCTGCATAAGAAGCTGTAGTAAGATCATCAAGTTATTTTATGGTGAAAAGAAAAAAAAAAAAACAGATATGAGGCAGCAGTTGCTTTTAGTCAGTCTGACCACTGTTTGAAATTGGCTACTTATTACCTATCCCATATTTTATCATTATTCCCAGCACATCCCATCCTTTCCTCTCTTCCCCAGAGAGAGCAATTCAAGAAAAAATGGTTTGTTTTGTTATCAGGATGATACACAGACCCCAGCTACAGTTTTACTGCCATGTTGAGGAGTTAATCAAGCCTTTGTTTGCAATATATTCCCCTTATAACATAATTGCTATGTGACTGTTGATTTGAGTTTTAATTGCCTGATAAATTGAGTGTAAAATCCTATGGTAGGAGAGGAAATAAGAGAAAGAGGATGGTGCTCTGGCAATTCAATGTAAAAGCATTTTTCTCCTTACAAGCAGGAAACATTTACATTAATTTGAGCACAGGGACCCTGCAGTTTTAGATGGCACTAGGTTAGAAAGCCAAAAGGGGGGAAATCTGCCCTTTTGTATTCTTCTGTTACGGCTTTTCGTCATGATAGTTGTTTTGGCTACTGTTATGGAAATTATTAGAAAACAATAGTTGCTGGTTATGTCATCACTGTGGCCATCTCAATTTTATTAATATCCTGCTGTAAAAAACACATTTTTGTCTGGTTTCATTAAGGACCTGTTCACTGATTTAAAGTAAAATACAATGTTGCGGGGTGTTTATATACATATACATATACATATACATATACATATACATATACATATACTATACATATTTATTGTATTATAATTATTATTTATTTCTTAAACCCAGAAGATTCTTCATTTTATGCTGTTTGGAATTTCCTGCTTGCTTTCATTTTTTCCCTTGGGACTGGGGAAGTGGATTTTGTTTTGTTCTGTTTTGATTATGATGAGATCTCTCTGAACTCTGTCTCCACCTGTTAAGGAAAATATACCATTCCATATGTCTGATGATTTATTTGATGACATATACATATTTTTAATGTGTATGGAAATGCAGTAGATATGCATATGTTTGAAAGGTTTGTATATGTCTTGTCAGAACTGAATGGTTTACTCTGTGCTGGAAGAATGAAGAAGAGACCAGTATGTGTACTGTCATAGTATTTTCAGAAAAGAATACAAAAACCCTCTCCAGCCTTCTCTCCATGATATCCCCTTGCTATCTTTGTAGCGCATATCAGAGCTCCTCCACCATTATCTTGAAAATGACAAGCATAGATAAAAGGGAGGGAGGAGATTCAAATTTTGTATTTTGAAGATGGAACACACAGCTGGAAGACCATTTTCTGTGATGATCTTTCCCTTAAGATCTGTCACATAAACATCATGACTCCAGCCTCTTGCCATACTGTGGGTAAAATATTTGAAAGAATGGAGCAATTTCTGTGAATCTTCATTGTGAACACAAAAGCCCTACATGGTTCTTTATCAGGTAGTTGTGAGGAATAGGTGAAGAGCTTAGGATTTACCTGATAAAAACAGAACATGTGATTTGCCTCCTTCTTTATAGGGTGATATGTATGATCCAGACATCTCAAAGTATATCAACACTTCAATATGTTATTTGGTACAGTACTGATCTATCAAGTTTATCAGTAGACCTCTTTAAGGATTGCTTTGATGACTACTTTCAAAGGACATTCAAAGAATAAAGCAAGAAGCTTGAAAAACAACTGTGCAGAGAAGCAAATATCAAAATACAAATAATTTTCCATATTTCTACATGCATCTCAGAGATTCAGCTAAAGTCCACAGTTCCAAAAACCATGGAAAATTAGACTGGCCTATCTAGAAGATCTGGTTTAATTCTTATAAGAAAGCATGAGCCTTCCTAATTAGCTTAGTACTTGTGGCAGTACATATTGACTTTGACTACCTGGATGAATCCTCTTAGGCTTTCTCAGAGGCCAGAGACTGAATGAATGTGTAGGCTTTATTACCTTTTTGTATCCTGTCACCCAGGCCTTGCTAGTAAGCGAACAAAACAGATGTAAAGGCATTTGATTTATTAGTGGCTCTCTCTTGCCAAGTTTTTCACTAATTAGTAGTGCTGTTTCTGCCTCTAATCAGCAAATTCTAAAATTACACTAAAAATGAGTTATGAATACTAATATATATACACAATAGTAAATACTATTTTTTCACACAAATACTAAAATTATTCATAACATAAGATATATGTTATGAATAATTATAACATAATTATATCAATGCTATATTACAATGTTACTCTTATAGTACATATAGTAAAATAGTACTCCTATATTAATATAGTACTCCTATATATCTAATAGAGTACTCCTATATTACAATGCTACTCTTAGCGCAATAAAGATGCTCCTATAGCAATGTAAACCTCTTAGTGCAACATTCAATTTGAATTAGGCCTCCTATTCTGTTACATATCACAAATGCATAATGTATAATGGCACACAGATTAAAGACAGAGGAACACAGCAGGAATGCTATATTTAAGTTTACTTATTTTCTGATGGCAATTTTGAGTTTAAAAACTTCTCCCTTACCCGTTAGTAGCCCATTGATCTCTACAAGCCAACACAGAAGGGCTGTGTTATTCTTCCCAACTGTTTTTCCCTTGGGGACTATCATTTGTGAGAGCAAGAGAAATAGGGAGGCAGTTACCATTGAACACTATGGACTGGAAAATAAAATAATGATCACATGCTGCCAGACTCCAGACGTTACAAGAATTTCAAGATGTTACCTGGAGTGGTCCAGTTTACTGGAACTGTGGAACTGTTGACATGTGGCACTTTAAAAGTGACTTTTCTGTTTGGACGTGTGTAACTATGTAAGTCTCCAAAAGAAGTACACACATCCTCCTAGCAATTCAAAAGTCCTTCTGGATTCTCCAGGCTCCTTAGCTGTACGCACCACTTCTCTTCTCTGCTCAGGCATCAGCTGTTTCCAAGAAGAATGGGAGGAAAAAGTGAGGAAAAAGTAGATCTGTCTTCTAAAGAATAAGGCTACTCTTTAAGCCCTAGCAAATCTGCTACATGTCTCTGGTCTTGATAAATAGCAACAGGTCAAGTGGAAACACTGACAGGGATGAACTCTGAGGTTTCATATCCTATGCCTAAAAAAGGCCAGCACATCTTCTTCACTCCAATCACCAGATAGAAGGGGTTGGACAACACATGATGAGGTGAGGTGTAGGCCACTCTTATCCACTTCAGAGTTGTTCCTTGGAAATACCAAGCTGTGTTGCATGTGAAAGACGACACCTTTTGTACAAGGGAATACTGTCAGCAATATTGTTTCTTGCCCAAACAGGTACAACGTGATAGACTTTCTAAGAGAGCTACTATTTCTGATACTTCCTTAACCTATGCAAACTGCAAACACAGAGAATTTTGACAGGAGATACCATTGCTGCTGTGCGTGTCAGTGAGTCTTGCCAGGAAGGGGTAAGGAGTATGTGCCTCATGAGCAAGGCAGGACATTAATCCACTGCTACCCAGTAGTGTCATTCCCTTCCCTATCATAGATGTTCATGTAACTTCAAGGTCTGCAGCATGGACTGCAGATCCATGTGAAGATGAACCTCCTTCCCAGTGCCTCTTCATAAACACCAGCTTCCTCTTCCACTCTGTGGAGGCTCTGCCTCCTGGAAGCCATCATAATTCATACAAATAGTTACTGACTGTTAATTATATATGCATATATTAATGGACTTCTGCTAAAATATTTTAATACTTCCATTCTGGGTTTTTGAAAATGCAAACGTTTCATAACTTGTAAAAATATGAAGGGAGCATGCATGTGGTGTTGTGTGTTTCCCATTAAAAATGAGGACATTTTTGACAGATGCAATATGGCAGAATATATTAAGATAATTAATTTATGTTCATTACATTTTTTTTTCATTTCTCAGCATGACCTTTGTTTCATGCATAAGAGAACAATCAAAAATGGATTAGCCTATAGACTGAAAACACTCAGCGTTTCATCTTTCCATGGAAAACTTATCTAGTCTAAGTTGGTTTGTATGTTGATTGATGGAAACCATAATAATTTCTTTTACTTGAGTCAAACACTCTAACTCAAATATTTCAGTGCAGTCACAAGGTTTTTGTTGTTTTCACAGCTTTCTGATCAACTACTTGTTTTTTCACTTTTTTTCTTCACATAAATAAAATTGTTTCCAGGACCCAACAGCTGGCACTTACTGGCTGAAGGAATGAACAGGAAGACAGTGTGTTCATAGGATTACAGAACAAGCTGAGAAGGAAAATTTATGCAGAGTTCTGTAAGCTTAGTGAGGCAGAAAATAGATTGGGGTGCAGAGAAGAAATAATGTGTCAGTCAAAGCTAAGCATACAGACATAAGCTTCCACAACACAAGAGCAGTCATGTGCTTTCTTAGCTTTTGTGACTTCAGCAGTTACTTCTGAGTTTGGGTAGAAGAGCAGACAGAGGTTTTCTAGAGATCATACTCTTAAGTGACTCTTTACAAGTCTCTCTTAAAGCCTGGCAAAAGCAAGAACAAAACTGCCTTGGAAGACATAAGAAATGGTAGAATGGCTTCAAGGAAGGATTCTAAGTAAGGGAAAAACTTTGCAGCTGAACACTGTCACTTGGCCATTCCATTCCCTTGTGTAAACTAATTTTCTTCGAATTTATAATTTCATCTCAATACAATCAATTTTTCTGTAGCATAGTGTCGGTCAATGCTTTGTACTCAATACTGACAAACGAAAGCAAGAATTATATGCTGGTAGTGTATTCTAATAGTCTTTATCAAGTCAGGATACTGCAACTGTTTTTCAAGTCGTCCTGCACGGATATTTTTGTCTACTGGCTTCTGCTGGTCTCCTTTCTCTATTTGATTTATAAGCAAGGAGCTGCTCCCTGAAATGACTAGGAATGACAAGATTTTACAAGCAAGATTATACTACAAAGTGTTATTGGTAATACTATGCAAATTGCCAGAAAGGCATTAGACTGCAATTTAACTAGCACATAAGAATGTCTGTTACATATGTGACACACAGCAATTAAAGAACCTGTTCATTTGCATTCAAAGTATCTATTTCATTATTTTACTTGAAGCATATTCTTAGCTGCTTTTGAGAAAATGGTACTCAAATTTGCTAACATTAAAGAAGAAAGAATAGCCTGAAAGAATCCATTTTAAAGGTAAAGGGGCAATGATCATCTATCTGTGCTAGTCTGAACTACACACAGGGCTGTCAGCTGACTTCAGTTATATCCCCTCAGTATCACTTTGATAGGTTCTGTTGAATGCCTGATTAAGATTTATATTCTATAGAACACAATGTTCATTTAATAGTACCATCGTTATTAAGTCAGGTACTTCATTGATACTTTTATGGGTTAGAGCTCATGTGCACGAAGAGTAAGCAAAGTCACTTCACTGTTATATGGTGGATAAGAAATAATAGATCATCCAATTTTCCAATACATGCTTCTCCTATCTCTTAACAGCACACTTCTATCAACATATTTAGATATTCGTGGCAGGTTAATATGGGCCATTTTCACCTGGCAACAGCATCAGCCCTTAGCAACAGTACGTGTGTATTCAGACCAGTAGTAACACTGAGCCAAAATGGAAGATCAGACTACAGAAACCTTTGCACAATGTGTGTCAGGAATTTTCAGGTCTTATTTTGCCTTAGCAACAGTCTCTTTCATTCCCTAGCAACTCTGAATATAAACTCAGTTTTGTTTTCCTGTTCAAAATTACCTCTTGGGAACAACTAAGAGGATTCCCCTGTTAACTATAATGAAATTCAGTGTTTCACTTATTCCTAGTTTAAGATAAATGGCAGAATTCAATATTGCACAGTAGTGCTCTAGATCCATGCAGTATGTCATAGCTTGAGAGTTATGAATATTAAGATGGTAGAGCTATATTTTAGTGTTGCTGTTCTACTTCTTTATACATACTTGTATACAGCCGCTATTTCACAAATTTTTATTAGTATTATACATACACAAAAATCATTGCTTTCACCCATCAAGCTTCTTGCATCCTGCCTGAGCAAGCTTTTATGTTGTTTGATAACAAAGGCCTACGTATTCATTTACTGGAATCTTTGAGGAGAAAATACCTTGTCCCTGAAGGAAGTAATAAGTCTCCACTGTTATTTTATTGCCATTCATATGTATCCCATCTACTTATCCATTGGTACAGAAGTATCAGCTAACATCATACAGTAAGTCTTTTATGACAAACATCCCCTTTGATTGTGGTTAGATTTCAGCAATATTTCTGTAGTGCAGCAGATACTTATCTTGTGGTGGATACTTATCTAGCAGTCGTTCGTCTGTGTGCTGGCATATTGTATAATTTTCATTTTCTACTAGTATCTCACTATATTGAAATTATTCAGCTTCTCTTTTGCTGTTTAAAGAGCCTTCTGGACTTTGTATTTGAATATTTAAAGAAATATGATCCCACATTGCATTAAGAGAGAGTAATTGACATTGTGTTAAAACATATTTGTGTATACTGTGGAATTCAAACGAGAAAAAGAAAGAAGGAAATGAAAAGCAATGTGAATAATCACAGAGCTTGTTAGTTGCATTTGTGTCTTCTGATTGTTACCTGTTTCCTTATTCCATTGCAATAACAAACCATATTTTTTAATATATATATATAAAGGGATACAGTTAATGGTCTGCATTGGATATGAACTTTGTCCTTTTTTCAATTTTCAGTGCTGAATTTTGCTTATACAGCCTTGATAGTCTTCATATAGGTTTTTTAAACAATGAAATAATTTTACATGCTCAGAGTATGTGTGCTTGTAAGAAAGCAAAATACTGTGTCACTGCCAAGTGACTTGAAAGAAACAAGTAATCTGACCCACAAACACAGTAACTTTTCAGGGTGTTTTGTAATCTGGTCTTTAATTCTGTGACTTAGGGCTTGCCCACACACTAAGTAATATTATTCCTCTTACCTCACCATGCAGCACTGATCTGTTTCCAAATCTTATCTACAAATGATCTTCTTTTATAAGCTATACACACTGAAAAGGTATACAATCCTTTCCTGCATATGCAGTCATTTCTACATGTCCTTTCTGCATCATCAACCAGACACAGAGGGCATTGCTTATTGTTATCATGGGCATGCTTTGAAATGTCTCCATTTCCCACAGTCATTTCCACTTAACTAGACTCAATTTCAGCTTATTAAAAACAAAGTCCTCCTGATCATAAAATAGCCCCATAGCAACAATAAACTACAGCACAGGAAAAAAAAACCAAAAACCTCAAATTCTCTCTTAATTAAAAGTAGCACATTTGTTTGAATAAGAAAATGTATGACAAAATGTGGTGAAATAAAAGATTTATTATCAGTATTATTATATTTTAGTTACTCATCTTCTCTTTGTGTGCTATTCTTTTTGAGGTATGGAAATTCTGTTAGTGTATCAGACAAGAATGTGATTTCTCATATGAGAGTTCTGTATGTGTATACAGTGTTAATATATTTGGTTATGTCGTATGTTCATGTTATCACACGAAGTCACATTTTTCAGATGAAACAAATATTCTGTGCATATCAACCCATACAATTATGCACACATATAAATATATTCTCAGATACACACAATCTTTAGTTAATCAGGAGAATCAGTCAATATATTGTGACATCTGACCTCAGGAATTCCTTAGGAAGAAACAGAAGTCAGAGTTTAATGATATCTTATTACCATGTAACCTCCTACTTCCTCTATTCTTTCTGTAAGCACGTCACGTTTAGTTTTGCTTCAGAATACCAAAACTACAAATTTTGCATATCAACTTTTTACTGAGAATCGAGCAAAGAATATCATGTAATCCCTTCTCTGGATATAAAGGCAAGTTAAGACACAATTGAATGGTAGTTTATCAAAAGAAATAGATAAAGCTGTAAGTGCTAAAAAATGGCAGAGGTGTTCTAGCACCACTTACAGAAATAAGTGATATCCCACATTAAAAATTTATTCTGATTAATTTATCTTTGAAGAAAATATTAGAAAGAAATTATATTGGATGAGTGATTAGTTTATCACTTTGGAGAAAACAGGTACAACAGCTTTAGGCTTTAATAACGGAACAACTAGAAAACTACTATTTGGACAGAGGTTTCTGGCATGATTGTGAAATAGAAACTGTTTTAAAATTAATTTCTGGTGTTAATTAAAAGCCTGATTCAAACCCCCTCTCGAGGTCCATGGAAATTTATCCATTGCATTCAGTAAATTTTTGAACCAATCCTATGACATCTCTACCACAACAGAAAAATGCTGAATATTGTAATTCAGATTTTAAAAAGCACTTAATGAGTTTGCAAAGGAAAGATGAAAGATTAAAATGCTGATATCATTAATATGGTGATGTCAAGATAGAATATTAAAATAGGCTATAGAGATTTATTTATGTATGTATCTGCAGTTACGAATAATTTCCCAGATTAGGAGGGGGTATTCAAAAATAGTTCTGAGATTTCTCTTGGTTATAGCCAGATTTGGGAGGATCATCACACTGGAAATTAGTCAGACAAAATAACACAATGAGAAGAGGCAGAAGTATACAAAACTTTTAGATGACTGGAAACATACTTTTAAATGGGAAACATGGACAATACATATTTTTGGGGAAATGAACCAAAATAGTAACCTTTCATTAAGTGGAAAAGTCTTGCCATGTTCTACACAATTCAGGAAAACAATTGGTTGCTGTAAAATACTTACAGACATTGTTCTATAATGCAATATACCCCAAGTGGTTTAAGGTTTTGCATGTCACTGATCAGACTGCAGCTAACATGAGTTAAACTAATTTTCCTGGAGTAAATACACTTTCCTGCAGAGTGTGTTGCTGTTGTTAATCATTTTATTGACTGAAGTGCATCCCTGTGCAGAGGACCTGTCCAATACCCATGGAGAGAAATTAAAACTTGTTCCTGCAAACACTTAAGCATCTGCTTCTTTTTGCATGAGTAAGGAGCTCTTTTCCTTTTTAGCAGGCTTGCTGACCTGTATAGACTTCAGTGTTCATAAATGTTTCATAACATTTCTGAACATAACTGTTGAGAAAGACTGTGTTCTAAATGTGTGGTGCATTTATCTTGTACTGGCCCACAGTATAATGGTGAATTTGCATTAAGTAAACTGTTTGTTCTGCAGAAATATAAAAAAGTCAGTTGTTTGATTCCATAATTAATAAGTATTATGAAAACTAAAAATATGATCCTACAGTCCTTACTTTTGACTCAGAGGAAATATTTTACTGACAATAAGTGAACCAACATGTAAAGGTGTAATACCATTGAAATCAGTGGACTTATATCTGGCACCACTCACAGTAGTACTAGACTGCAACAGCAGAATTTGGTGCAGTGCTTTTGAGTAAATTATTGCTTGAAGAGAAACTGCATCTTTAGGCTTTTCCAATAATAAATATAATAAAAATAATAAAGATTGATGGAAAATTTTGGAGTATCAGCTTTTACATACAATATTGTCATTGAAAGCCTGAAACAGAAAAGTAGGTTAGAAGGCGTACTAAAGAGGACAGGTACCTTGACGCTGAAGACAGAATCTATTTTTTTTAAAAAAGGAAGAAACTGAAAGGAAAGGGTATTTTACTGACAGTGGGAGAAAAGGAAAGGAATAGAAAGACTGAGCTGCTCCAAAGCCAATTAACATTTTTAAATGGTAGTTGTCATGACCAGAGAAAGGGAAAGAACTATTGAAATACGAGATGAAGAGAGAAAGCAAAGACTGATGAATGATAAAGAGAACACATTACATCATTTTTACTGGAAGAACTTCATATGAAGTAAACATCCAAAGGGCAAATTCTGACTGAACCTCTTCAGCAGTGGAGGTCTCCAGGAAGAGTTGAACTGGTGCTTTGAAACTATTGTGACAAGTGGAACAGAAAATTCTCTGGGAGCAGAGAGAGATTTCTTCATTTATCTTAATTACATTTTAGCTCCCAAGTACAATAAAGGCTGTACCCACTGGTTGCCCATTAGATATTTTATTTATGCAATGGCAGCATATTTAGTTTACTTTTCTAAAAATATGCCTTTCTGCTGAACTGTTTTTTAAATACACTTGTATTATTTATTTTTATGTTTTTGGAAATACATGTCCTAAATTGTCTTAGAGCTCAGTGACATTCCTTTGCTCAATATATTTAACACTCAGCTGGTCACTTGTATTGAATGCTTACTGAAGGAGCTAAATCATGTATAATTTATGTCTCTTACCCTGTCAGTAGAGCTTCACTTTATTCACGTGTGAAAAATTACTCATTCATCTAAGTATTTTTAAAATCTTCCCCTTAGGTTAGGGGGTGAGGGGGTGGGAGGTGTTTTGGAGGTCGACTTTTTTCTCTCTTTTGTTGAACTTATTGATGAAAGGAACGGCTAGAGTAGTAAACAGCACTTTTTTGTCTTTAAATGGGAACTATTATTTATTATACATTTCGCTAAAGCATCTGGAAGCATGTGGCGAGAGGGTGGAATCTGCAATGAAATCAAGAGCCATGTTAACATGCTTCCTGAACAGATAATATACAAAAAAATTTACTCAGATGTAGTGTTAACTTTTGGACTCTTATCTTTTGTATGAATTCACCATTTTACCATTCCTGAGAGGTTTTTTTCTGTCACAAGCATCAGTGCAATATTTCTGTGAAGAGCAACTTCTACATGTTTTCTTTAAGGATTTCATGCACCTCCTAATGCCATTTCATCCAAAAAACCCAAATATAAGAGAACTGGCAAAATATATAATAATAAATCGTTAATACCAGTTTAGAATATTGTTCCCTTAGATTTCTTCAAAAATAGTTTTTACTGTGGACTTGAAGTACTGTGGATACATAAAATCAGACTCTTTTCAGGATCTATGAACCAGAGCTAGATCCAGGGCCAGATTAAAATGAACAAGCAGTGAAGCTATTTTGTTGAGCTTGACCTGGCACAGAAGCTTCCATCAAAAATGAAACTACGAAGAACAAAACAGAACAAAAAAATGTGTTGATGGTTGCAGTGTCTCCTCTTGGGCCCTGGGGCATCTGCTGCACAGAGAACAGATGCTTGGATTTGCTCCTCTTGATTACCTTCCTTCCCTTTTTGTGTCTGCTGCTGCAGTCCCATAAACTGAATGAAAATTGGCTTTAGCCATATCTCCTCTGTTCATTCTTCTTCTTTGGCCAGCAATGTGGGCAGAATATGAGAGAAGGCAGCATAGTGCACATAGGATGTATCCACAGTTTCCCAGCTACAGACAAGGTTTCAGCCCAAGGTCCAACAGGATGAGGTATACCTAAGCCAGCCCATCCTCCACTCCTGTACAATGGAAGAGTGAAAATAGTCAGGGAAGGCGGGAAGACCTGATCACCCTGTGTTGGATATAAACCTACAACTATCAGAGGCCTTCTGCAAGAATAAAAGCATGCCAGTTGTACTTCTCTGCACAGGCTTTTAACATTCACTGACCAGGTTTCCATAACATGACTTTATTTTTTAGAATTTGAAATATATTGGTGTCTGCTTGTTTCT